>NW_022170576.1:0-486 GCF_008802855.1 Photinus pyralis
AGCAGAAGGACAGGACGCAGTGCAGCGCTGCTAAACCATGCTAAACAGACCAGTATGAAGGGGCAGTTACGAGTATTTACTTTGAATTTTGAAAGTATAAGCATTTGCTTACTTTTATTCATACGGGCCAGTCTCCGGGTTAAATTAACTTAGATTTCGTGAAAAAGGTTAGTATTAACTGATTCTATATATATTCTATATATTGTTAACTTATTTCATAGTGTAAGTACACTATGCTTACTTCTGGCGGTCTTTCAGCTGAGCGCTCGTAGAGAATTTTTCTCCAGTTTACATTTACCATCAACAGGTGGAAGTATGAGGAGCAGATACGTCGTATATTCCAAGAATTTTGGATTTATTTACACGCAAAAATACGGGGTGCCATTATGTATGGAATACCTATAGTATACAGGGTGATTCCTATAGTACCTGCCACCGTTTGGGAGCGTATAGGGGGTGCCTAGGGGAGTATTTTGATATAGGACA
>NW_022170577.1:0-727 GCF_008802855.1 Photinus pyralis
AGGGTGGCCAACTAAGAAAGCGAGGTACTGTATCTGAGAATCTATCCATCGTAGAGGCTTGCGGTAAAAAATTTATTACTAAAACGGCCACGAGCAAAACCTGGAAAATATTTTTAAGTTTCTGAAATGACCGCTAGGGGGCGTAACTCCAATCTGGAATCTAAAAAAGTGATGTTTCTGTGAATTCCGCTATATTAACCTAACAAAAAAATGTCCGGTCTTTGCAGTTGACGATAATCTGAACAATTTTTGTTTCGACAATTTTTCCGGTATCTCTAAAGATGAAGTGGTGGGGGGTATTCAAAGGTTTCCGTAAAGAACACCCTGTATCTTCCAAACGGCTGAGCCTATTTAAACAAATTCGGGTTAATTGAAAAGAGCTATTCTTCAGCTACAAATATTATACTATTTGAAGTTTTGTTAGTTTCACATATCACCGCTTGAGGGATTTTTTCGACATTCTGACAGAAATGGTTAATTTTCTCAAAAAAATTAATGCATTGGTTCGATTTTTTTTTCATGAAACAGTAGCTAAATAATGCCACAAATTATATAATAAAAATAATTCCGGAAAAATTAGCTCAAAAAAATAAAATTTTGAGGTTATAAAATTTTCTTTGGCCTAAATTTTAAGTTAGGAACAAGATATCGAGATGCTGTTTTCGCGAGCTTGTTTAGGCATCATTTAGCTACTTTTTCATGAAAAAAAATCAAACCAACGCATTTA
>NW_022170578.1:0-1370 GCF_008802855.1 Photinus pyralis
TACAAGGGTCAGGTGGGAAATGAGCAGCAAAAGTGTGGAATTTTAAATTTTAAACATGTTCATGGATTAAATTTAAAATTATGATGATTTGCCAGGGCCGCCTCGTAATTTTAATATTCCGAGGGCGAATTTTCTTGGATTTTCCTTGCGGATTAATATTTCGGGCACAAAAAGTTGCATTATTGATATGCGTGATGCAGTAATTCAGTCTTGACGCTGTTAATTAAATGGTGGTGGTTTATAAAATCAAGTACCTTGACAAACCGCTTGATAGTTCAAGTAATTTGAGGTTTAAATACTTGACTCGACAGGTAATTTTCACTATTTGACTTGAGCTTGACTTGAGCTTGACTTGAGCTTTGCTTGAGCTTGACTTGATTCCAAGTCCGAGTCAAGCAGTGAATCCATACTCGTCATCATGCTTAATAAAATAACTGTTAAAATAAAATTTTGGGTAGCCACACAGACCGCCGGACGGATGAACACACTATAGTCAGAATAATGTCTTTTTTTAATTTTTGAAAAACGCGTTATGAATCTAAGCATTGTTCAGAGTATCATGGGTCCTATAGCGACCTTATGTTCTAACTTAACACAATAATAGTCTTTATTCTTCTTCTATAAACGTAATAATGACATTGAAAAACAAAGTTATAAACAAAAAAGAGAGAAGAGTTACAAGGCGAAGTTCAGATATACAAAGAGAAATCTTCGTATCCTGTAGGTAGTGCTAACTTTTTGCGTGATTTCGATGATTTGGAAATTGTTCTTTTCCTTACTCTCATGTTATCATCACTGTATCAAAATCATTGGTGTTATTCAGTTAGTACTAAATAATGTACTTTTGACCACGCGAAAGCAGCAACGGCATTGAGATACAATAAGAATTTAATTGATGTTTAATTAAAAATGCAGGATATGAGTATACCTACTCTAGAGCTAAAATAGATGAACTGTAATCGTTTTAATCCCTTTCGAAACTTACCCTACTAACCGCACCAGACCTACTTTTCAATTTGTATCAAATTTTCAATAACACACATAAAAAAGAATAAGATATCCCCCGACATAGCGCGTACCTACAACGTCGAGTTATGAAAAGACTATAACACATGTAAGTTTCGAGGGGGTGAAATCCCCTAGTGCAAGTGTGTAATATCAAAGGCGCATTTTAACCTGTTGCAACTCCCCCAGAAAAAATCAAGAGAACATAAAAGTTACAACTTGAATGCAACTCAATATAAAAAAGGTTAAAAGATTGAATATGAAATTTTCGGCACGCTTTATGCCGCTTCTAAAGTAATTGGAGGGTGAAATTTGGCGTTTAAAAGCCCAGACGCATACCGATAGATCTGGTAACGGTTTTTTAA
>NW_022170579.1:0-593 GCF_008802855.1 Photinus pyralis
TAACAATATACATCACTAGTTATCAATGAAATCAAATATTAAGTTAGATATCAAAGCGATTAAATGTGAAGATTTCTAGGGAAATCTAGTGCATTAAAGGCACTTCCCATAGTCAACTATATGCAGGTGCGATAGGTGGATAAACCGTGTGAAGCGCGGTTTATCACAACCCTAAAATAATCTACCTAATTCATGTATGAAGGATACAAAATACGTACGGTTCTCTCGAGGCGACAATGAATTCGTGCTTGTAATCAGTGTGCACTTTCAGGTAACTTTATCGTTTCGGAGCGGTTGTGTGGAAAACCCTCGTGGAAAATGTAGTCTTCATTTTCCGAATTGCGACAAATAGGTTTGTTAAACCTTTTCTTGTTGCTTATTTTCATTTACAAAGTTCTAAGTGTCAAATAATGAAATAACATTTCCCGATATTTGCAAGTACATTCATATTGAAATTTGAAAATGTGGCATATATCGACTTTACTCATTCTACTCTTTTAAACCCTTACGCGGATTTTTTATTCTATTCAAAGACGTATTTTACGGATTTCAAGGGCGCCTTATTATATATATGACCTAAATAACGAAAACTG
>NW_022170580.1:0-508 GCF_008802855.1 Photinus pyralis
AAAATTACCATTGTTGACGGCGGTGGCTCATGTCCCCAGCATCTCGAACTACTTGACTGGTTGTATCCGAAATATACAGGGTGTTCGAAGGGATATTTACATTTCACATCGTGTGCCAGAGGTCTACTAGCCAACTCGCACTTCACCACTCTTCTTCTTAAATTTTGATTAATTTTATAAATCCATATTTATATGACAATTAACAATTAAGCACTATTTATTTATACTCAATTGTTACCCCAATGTGACTATAGTTGGCTAGAGACTATTGATTTATAAACTACTCAGTTAAAATAAAATGACAATTGTTGGCTATGTCTTCGAAACGAGAATAAAAATATAGTTTATTAGCGTTTTTGTCTTTCAAATAACCTCTACTTTAACTTCCCAAATTATTGACCACTCCTCTTAGGACACCCTGTATAGCTATTCAAAAATACATTCTTAATGCAAGAACCGTGTCAATACTCAAAAATAGCCTCTTACGGCTCTTACCTTAGATTAGATA
>NW_022170581.1:0-1039 GCF_008802855.1 Photinus pyralis
GCTCGCACTTTCAATCGCGTGGCCTACACGTGAAACCGTTTTCCCGATTTTCATAAATATTTGAATTTAGATATTTTTGATGTACCTACGTCTCCATTTTCGATAAACGTTTGTGAGTAGAGTAAAATATAACTTCGAAGATGTATAACGTTTATTATTAGCCATAGGAAAATTATAATAAACGTTATACAACTTCGAAGTTATATTTTACTCTATTTGAATTTAGGTTCAATTATTTTGTCCAAAACCATAAGGCTTTAGAGAAAGTAAATTTTCTCTTAATTATGCTTAAAGTTGCAATATAAAATACGAAATAAAATAGCAATTTCCCTTTCCTTTCACTTAACCAGCGCCTGATTTCCCGACGACAAAACGAGTTTATAATTCCGGGCAATACCGGCGTATTTTTAAACTTTTACATTTGAACAACAATAAATTGAAGTTTCTGCTACAGTGGTTGTTTTCGTTAGTTAGTATCCCTTACTTCGTTATCTTCTCTGGCGTCCCTAGATAAAGTCGTCGAGCAATTTTGGAACGTCTAGGAAATTCCGCTTGCACCAGCTGCAATTGCTTCCGAGGAGGATCGTGGGAAATCCTGTTCCATTCGACCACGCTCGCACTTTCAATCGCGTGGCCTACACGTGAAACCGTTTTCCCGATTTTCATAAATATTTGAATTTAGATATTTTTGATGTACCTACGTCTCCATTTTCGATAAACGTTTGTGAGTAGAGTAAAATATAACTTCGAAGATGTATAACGTTTATTATTAGCCATAGGAAAATTATAATAAACGTTATACAACTTCGAAGTTATATTTTACTCTATTTGAATTTAGGTTCAATTATTTTGTCCAAAACCATAAGGCTTTAGAGAAAGTAAATTTTCTCTTAATTATGCTTAAAGTTGCAATATAAAATACGAAATAAAATAGCAATTTCCCTTTCCTTTCACTTAACCAGCGCCTGATTTCCCGACGACAAAACGAGTTTATAATTCCGGGCAATACCGGCGTATTTTTAAACTTTTACATTTGAAC
>NW_022170582.1:0-645 GCF_008802855.1 Photinus pyralis
TTTGCAATAACCTGCTTTAACTTCTTAACCGTTTGACCGATTGTAACAAATTTGGTATCGTTGAAAAGAGCATTCCTTGGGAAATAAGAATAGTTAATTTAGTTGAATTCTTTTCCGCCAGGGGGCTAGCTTTGACACCATGACCCAAAATCCTAAAAAATCAAAAAATCAAATGGAATGATATGACTTTTTCTTTATGAAAAAGTGGCCAAATAACATCCAAAGAGGCCGGTGAAAACCGTTTTTCAAAATCTCGTTCCTAAGCTCAACTATTGGGAAAATGAGATAAATTAATTAATAAAAATGCTTAAATTGTATCTTAAATTTACTTTTCACGTATTTTCGGTATTTGTCGAAGGCTCGAAAGTTTGTTTGGAAAAGCACCCTACACTTTTAGGTAGGCCTTGGAAAATTAAACAAATGAAACGATTCATTATAAAATAATAGCTGACCCGCCGGACGCTTTCCTCTTTTTTTAGCTATGAATACGTATTCAATTCGGACTGGAATAAATAATATCAAAAAATTATTTCAAAAAATTTGCTGTGGCTAGCACAGGTAACACCAGCCCCACCTACGCATGCGCGATTCTGCCCTTTTATGTCTATAAGAATATGTGTAGGAAATTTGGTTTAGGTAAATCGG
>NW_022170583.1:0-709 GCF_008802855.1 Photinus pyralis
TTTATATCTCGTGTCTTTCCATCTTCCTTCATCCTGTACAACCTCTTCTTTCTCCTGTTTTCCTTGTAATACTTTAATAAAATCTCTTTTTCTTTCTTTCACCATCAATGTTCTATATCTGTTGAATGTTTCTCTTTTCTGTACAGTCCCGGTCGCAGCATTCTTTTCTCTTATCTCTCATTGACCTGTTTCCACTCCTTCTCTCCACAGTGTCTATAACTGTTTCTCTCTTTGCATCTTTCCATTTTTTGATTTGCATATAATAAATCTTCATTTCCATCGGTTGGTGATCCATGGCCCTAGCTTAAATTCTTTTATTTCTTGTCCTCCCATGCTAGTGCTATTGCCCGTCTCTCTCTCTCTCTCTCCCTCCATATCTCAGGCTCCAAAGCATCGAGCCATCAAGGTTTCAAATGTGACTTTCAAGACTCGCCTCAATGGTTGAACAAGACCAACGTTGAAACCTGTCAAAAACCTCTAAGTAATCAAGGATTTATTTCATAGCTTCAAGGTATCCTAAAACCCTAAAGTCGCCAGAGCTCTACAAAATCTTCGAGCTCTAATTCTACTATGACGGATTTAAAGCTTTGGGTCTGCAAAGGATTCAAAGAAGGATTCGTGTCTTTAAAGATTTTCAAGCTTGTTACGTTCACTTTGGGCCAACGTGACAAAATTACCTTAGATAAGCACACGGTAAGCTCAGGCAAAG
>NW_022170584.1:0-905 GCF_008802855.1 Photinus pyralis
CCTGCCGCCTCTGCTATCTGATTAGGATTATGTTCCTGGTAGCCCCTCAAGAGTGGAAAAAAGAAGAAGAAACAGATTTTTTTATGGAGAGTTCGAGGGAGGGTTGGAGTTTTTCTAGAATTTTGGACGGTTCCTCAACAGTTGTACAACTTTCCCTAATTGATTCTGTGGTAAACTAAAAAAAATTATGAGAGTTTTTAATACATCAAGTGCTAAAGGAATATTCGCGACTATTTCTGGTTAGAATTTTTGAGTTCAATATTGGTATAGATTACTGCCATGTAGCAGATTGAAATTCTGATCTGGACAGTCCCTCAATAGTTCGTGATGGCGGGCAAAGTAGACGTACGTAATGCTGCTCAGTAGGAAAAATGGTGTAAAGGTTGCAAAATCAAGAGTTACATGCGAGATTACATGTGTCAAATGTAATGCGCTTTAGTTCACAACCTATAAGCACTTTGTTGTGGATGTATTTGTTTTTGGTGGAATTTTAAACTTATGTATAAAGCGAGGTATAAAGTACCATTATGGCTCTTCCTCAGGCTCTTCAAAAACACTACAACTTTTCAGAATGAAGTTTTGCATTTAATTCTAAAATATAAACGATTTATGATACTTAAAATTTCCCGAGTTTTCTTAAACATTTTGATAAGAAATATAAATGAGAAAATTTTGAAATTCTGGTCAGTTGTCGGTCACCCTACACAAGTTATGCAACTATTCATTATTGGATGTAAACTACAGTCGAAACTACAGTTGAGACTACAGTCAATATATGCTTGGAACATTGGCCCGTATGAATAAAAGGAAGCAAATGCTTATACTTGCAAAATTCAAAGTAAATACTCGTAAGTGCTCCTTCGCAATGGGCGACTTAGCAGCGCTTCTAAGCAGAAGGACAGGAC
>NW_022170585.1:0-821 GCF_008802855.1 Photinus pyralis
TTCGTTAGACGCCAACCTAAACAAACGTCAAAAATGGCTGAACAAACCTAAACAAACGATAAACAAATGATTGCAATCAGTAAAAGTCCAGAATACCACCATGGGTGCCGCTCACGTGAAGCTGGCGGCACCCTAAACCTATTTTGATTTTCCTAAGACGCCAGCCTAAACAAACGTCAAAAATAGCTGAACAAACCTAAACAAACGATAAACAAACGATTCCCACTTATAAACGTAAAGAAATCGGTTTGGGTGCCGTCAACTTCACGGACCTGTAAAACTGCATTATAATGTGTAATAAAAAATATGTTTCTGACCTTAGCCGTTTAATTAGTATAGCCATAATAACACTCCTAAAATCATCAATACCCATTGCGCCACCCTGTATATTATATTATTATACATTCCCAGCGGTGCGACGAAAATACTGGATATTGCGAGCAAGAAATCTGGTCCGCTGGGAGCAAAAGCTGCCTAGGTCGTCTGCGATTCAACCTCAACACACTGCAGCAGTTAAGTGAAAATCTCCCACCAGCATGGGCAAATACGGCACACCCTTTCGCAACCGCGGGACTGGGCTACGAAGAACCTAAGGTTTGTACAAAATTTGGACAAGGAAGCCACCACAAAAGGAAACGGGAATCGAGCTGGAAGCCGAAACTCCCAAGAACCGTACCATTCAGAAGACACCCTACCTTCCTGTTGGCGACCCAAGATGTTCATTTAGAACAGATTTAAAGCGACAACCAAAACTAAGGAACTATAGGTAATCTTCAAGAATAACAAGGAAATGCAAAATAATAAGGAAATGTGTATACTAC
>NW_022170586.1:0-588 GCF_008802855.1 Photinus pyralis
GGGGGGGGTGAACCACACGTTCTAACCTTCATGGTATGAACTGTTTTCTACCAACTACTGCCCTTCTTTCTGACCACTTATCAAAAGGAAAGGGGGGGAATTGGTTTTATTCTTCATGGTACTCTAATGAAAGGCCTTCTCAACGAATGGAATTAATTTCTACGAACCATACTCCTGCTGGACCCATCATCTTGATAATTCCTTATATCTCGAGAACACATTGTCAGAGGAGGGTATTCACAAAATGACGATTGGGACGTCTGGAAGAAATATATCCTTTAGTTATGTCAAAACTTTAAGCGAATATCTCGAAATGGTTTGTCGGAGGAAAATACTCTCAAAGGCAAAATGAATCGTCTGGACGAGACATATCTATTGGCGAGGTCGAAGCGAATATCTTGAAAACGAAGTGTCGGAAGAGGGTACTCATAAAGGGCAAGTGGAAGTTCGGGACGAGACATATTGGTGATGTCAAAACTTTCAGTGCAATGCAGAACGGAGTAACGATGGAGGGTACTCCCAAAGGGCGGAAAGATCGTCTAGGCGAGAGACATCCACGGACAATGTAAAAACTTAATTGTGAATATC
>NW_022170587.1:0-661 GCF_008802855.1 Photinus pyralis
AAATATGCTTCAGAATGTACTCGACCAAACACGTCATATTTTTCGGTAAGATTACTTCACATCCGCGTCGCACTTTGTTCTTTATCGCCGATGACTAATCTTTCATGGCGCCCGGTTGCCGTCCGGATATCTATTGGGATTTCTGGAGTATTCGCTACACTGCTCTCTTCTTAAAACTCCACCTCCACTAACCCATTCAGGCATTCTACCATTCCGTCTTGCGAATGCTCAATAGTTGAACACCGGCTTTGCTTTTTCACTACCACAGGTGAGGTCCAAGGGCTGCTGGATGGTTCAATTATTCATTGACTAGCCATGTTGCTGATGATCTTCTCAGCTTCGTCGCGTTTAGCCCATGGTAGTCTCCTTGGATGTTACTTAATAGGTTGGGAATCTCTCGTATTTACGAGTTAGGTACCATATTTCTTCGGCCGACTTTTCTCTGAAACAAACACGTGTTGGTAGCGACAAATTAACCTTTTAGCTTGGTCCTTTTGGCTTGTCAAATTTTTGCATAAGGTTGTGATTATATCTTGAAGCCTTTTTGGGCACTTAAAAGTGCCATCACGTCCCAATCTCAAGGGCCTTAGCCGAGAATGACTTCAAATTCATCAACCGAACAGGCATTAGTTGTTTCGCATTTAGTTGCACCTTGCTAATT
>NW_022170588.1:0-1094 GCF_008802855.1 Photinus pyralis
CATTTGATTTTACGGTTGGCGCCGTTAGTTCTCTTATTTACTTTTATGATTTATTTATTTATTTATTTATATTTCTCTGATTTTTCCTGTTATATGAAGCGAAGACGAATCCAACAAATCAATGATCATGAAAATCGGTTCAGCCGTTCTTGAGTTATAAGTCACTTTGTTTTATATACAGGGTGAAAATTTTGTCTGGAGAACTGAATATATCTTCAAAACAATATTTGAAAAAAAAAAGCTCTTTATGATATCCAGAAATATAAAAAGTTTGCTAGCAATCTACGTACTTTAAATTTGTGGTCAGTGGCGTACTTCTGCATGGTTAAGGAGGCATATTTTTTTAGCGTACTTTCCTCAAAGTGAAAAATCGCTACTGGCTGCACTTTGTCGTCCGTCCGTCCGTACGTCACATGTACTCCTTCTACACCACTGAACCCATTTGGACGATATGGGGCTCATTTGAAAGGGCTTGGTCCAAGGATTCCGTGCATATCGATATTTTTTCGTTTGCACATGCGCAGTATCAAAAATTTGGATTAACGCATGTGCAATGCTAACTTTTTAGTGTACTTTCCTCGATGTGAAAAATCGCTATTGGTTGCACTTTGACGTCCGTCCGTTCGTCTGTTCGTCACACGCACTCCTAAACCACTGAACCGATTTTTGCGATATAGGACTCATTTGAAAGGACTTGTCCAAGGATTCTGTGCATATCCATATTTTTTGATTTGAAGATGTAGGTAATCAGTGGTCCGTACAAAATTTTCAAGCCTGTATATAGATTTAAAACGAATGCGCTATTTATTTTACATTGAATTGATTTTTATCCACAATTTCATTTCATCATAACAGAATATACAAGGTGCTTGCTCCATTACAAAAATATATCCTCTTGAACATCTCAATTACACAACGTTCCACTGTTTTGCTGATTTCACTGCCGTATCTAGATAAAATTGCTTCAAATTTGCTAATTGACCCGAATTTGTAGCTCCGTTAATATAAAACAATGTTCAAGAACCAGCACATGCACAAAAGAAAACGGTGCCTATCTGGCTAAAGTGAAGTCAAGAAAATTCCAACCAGATGCA
>NW_022170589.1:0-930 GCF_008802855.1 Photinus pyralis
TACAGGAATAGAATCTATTTATAGTCTGATGATTCTTTGTGGATGTTAATGCTTTTTCTTACATCACTGACTGAGTTACCCTTAATACTTACTCACTGCAGTTCTTTATAAGGCTGTCATTGGTCGCAATTGGTCCATTCAATCCAAGTTGTGTTTTTACATACACTCCATGAAGAATCATTGGAAGTGTGCAAAATGGTCATGTCCAGTTTGTTTCCACTAACTAAAGAATTAATTATTGTCCTCTTGTCAGGTTACTCGAGTTCATGTGTGCTTTATCAGGACATATGGCTCTTAACTTGAGGAAGCAATGCATGCAAGTAATAAAAACATCCGTAAGTGGTTAAGTTTTTAATAGGAGCACGTACTTGTTGCATATCATAATTTTGAAATAGCCCATTTCTTACGTAGGTAAGATGCTTAAAATGCATATTTATATTTCTTAATCGTTAATGTAAATAAAACCGAAAGAAACGCGAAATCGAGCGGTAAGTTAATAACGTATTCATGAGCATAATGCAAAATCTCCGTTGTACAATGTACAGGGTGTCACAATTAATACGATACTCGTACGATACCTAACTGACTATATCCCTTGAGAGGGCGAAGTTACAAAAGAATACCAAATTATACCGCGAAAATATTTCTGTATTTACAGGGTGCTGAATAAATGTAGTAGTAGACACTTATTTTAAATCGAGTTTTAAATGGAGCACCCTTGCTCTGGAACGCTCGTATCGGAGTCATTGGATTAGACCCATTTTCAATTGGCTTGTTACATGTGGTAAATATGTTTACTGTGCAAAGTTTGAACCGAAAAAGTTCAAGCGTTCGCCAGAGGCGGAGAGGCGTGACCCTACGGGGTCATTGGATTTGACCCATTTTCAATAGACTTGTTACATGTGGCATATAAGTCTACTGTGCAAAGTT
>NW_022170590.1:0-521 GCF_008802855.1 Photinus pyralis
CAAAATGGCCGACTCACGCGCTCCCATTGGCTCACACCGCACCACGTGACCACAATACTCGATTCTCATTGGCGTGACGTCACTTCCTGATCTAGAAGTCCCTTTGCTCATCTACTCATGACGGTTCGGTATTTAGAAGTTGGGGGGCTAATTTCACGCAGGTGCAATTTTGTAGGCTTTCATTAATGAGAAAGAATAGTAGGGATATTTTTTGGGATTTATTCTTATTGTATTGTGGAAAAATGCGTTAGATATTATCAATAAATGTATCTGAATTGCAAATGAAAAATCTAATTTCCCAAAAGCCCATTTTAATCTTTTTTTATTCGGCATTACTGATGACGGTACTCATCGGTTTGACAATGACAAACGTCGGCAGTCTGGGGGATATCTCTCATCTGCACTATCCAATACCTTAGAACTTCGACGATTAGAGAGCAACAGCCGCTGATTAAATCACATATTATCCCATTTCTATTACGTTAAAACCTTACGCCGAAATTAATCCCTTAAATAGTTGC
>NW_022170591.1:0-583 GCF_008802855.1 Photinus pyralis
ACTTGTAATTATGTGTCTTCCCTATTCTCTATTTGTGAATAGTTTGCAAATAAAAAACTAAAAGGTACATTGTTATGTAAATGTATGAAATACTCCTATTTGGGCACACAAGCAATGCGTTTGTACTGTTCCACATCAAAATTGGTCAATAAATAATCCCTTTCTACACACTAGAACCAATCGATGCGCTTCGTCCACATCTATCATTGTCCCATTGTAATTATCCTCTTCCGACACTACGTTTTGGAGATATTCACACTTGAAATTTTGACCCCCCGACGCTACGGATGCCTCTCGTGTCGTGTCTATCATTTTTCCCTTTTTGGCCCCGTTTTCTATATTTGACAGTCGATTAATTTGTTTTTATTAGAAAGAGACAGCATTAAAATCCCTCCACACATAAGATTCAGTAAATGTTTCTTTACTTCATTAGAATTCTCCCTTTAAAGTGAGAGTCTTTCATGAAGCTCCAAATCAATAGGGTTCATACAATTAGGCACGGTAATAGTACATTATATATCAAGGTAGAGAAGTCCACTATTATTGCCTGAGCACCAAGATTACATCTCGAGGCGCTTGCGCC
>NW_022170592.1:0-439 GCF_008802855.1 Photinus pyralis
TGCAATATTTTACCTGAGATAATAAAGAAAATGGAGGGACCGATTCATGTTACAGCAATGCAAATTTCGGTTACATGTAAGTTACCTAGAGTTACGTATGAAACGGAGGCGCAAGCTCGCCGTCGAGAATGGTGTAGAAGACATTTGTAGTGAGGAAGATGTGTCTTGTCAGAAGACGTACCGGCCATGGAAAAAACGATGAGCATACCTATTGTAAAAATTCTCCAATTCTGCTTGGGATGGACCCTGATTCGGAAGCATGGTCTTCGAGCTTAATTATTAGACATAAGATAATGAAGTTTGATGTCATGTTTACACTACACAAAATAAATATTAAATCGTTGTCATCACATGCATAATTTATGACAATTCAACTCATGTATAAAAAATCGCATAAGCCGCAGTGTAATTGTCACTTTGACAGCGGCAAAAGTTACCT
>NW_022170593.1:0-1047 GCF_008802855.1 Photinus pyralis
CCTATTCATAATAGTTCTACAGTAGTAGGGCGATTTTAGCAAAAGTTCTGTATTTCACCTTCACGAGATCCTTCAAATACTCACGTAGTTATAAATGTAGTACCAATTTCTCGTTCTCTCGGCGCCTCAGTTTTTAGCGCAGTTTTGAAACAATGAAATACATTTATGCGGTCGTTGTTTCGTCCGTTCGTCAGTGTGAGGGGCGAGCTCTCAACACTGGGAAGTGCAATCTCTACGATACAAATATCGTTTAATAGTCCCACAGTAGTGTAGTAAAAAACCTTTTTTTTTTCACTTCATCACTTCGGGATGATGTCGGTAAAATGTTCAATTAATTCACCAATTTCATCGGAGAAACGGCAAAATACATTGGCTTGGCGCACATGAATTACATTTTATGCTTTTCCTGCCATAGTTCCCTTTAGGTTAAGTTTATAGAATACAATCTTCATTTATTTAATAATTTCGTCGCGGAAACTGCACAATGTATTGCTATAATGCACAAATAACCTCGACTAACTTATGTGTTCTTGCTGTCGTGGTCAATTTTTGGCCAATTTCGTTAGGAACGCAGAACTAGTGCAATCGTCAGGGAAAAGATACCAATCTACTGTAACGAACATTCCAGAAATCTCGATAGGCATCGAGGCGCCATGAAAGATGAGTCATCGGCGATAAAGAAGGAAGGCGGATGTGACGTAATTCTAGAAATATGAAATGTTTGTTCGCGAACATCTAAAGCCTCCTTGAGCGCTCGAGAACATTCTAAGAACATATTTGAAAGATTTTGAGATGTGCGACTTCAAAGTTGAAGCTACAGACACCCTTAGCATGTATAGAGACACCGGCTAGCCATTTGCTAATGTTCACTCGATGTTTAAACTCATTCAGATTGATTAGCGACTTCAATTCTTTGTGTACGAATAGGCCTTTTTTAATATCTTTTAACTGTTGCGTCTGTGCAGAGGTAAATGCCGGAGTGTAAAATTACTTAGCTGCATTTATCTGGAAATACAACTTTAGCCTAAGGTTATCGTATACAGGACC
>NW_022170594.1:0-658 GCF_008802855.1 Photinus pyralis
TGTACTTACAGAATGCGTTTTTTGTTATCAATTTACAATGCACGTGCGACAAGCAGCGGTCGATGAATTACACAATGTGACGACTGTTCGTTTTTCTTATCTAATCTTCTACCGCAATGTTAGACAAATTAATAAGCACAATAATTAGTTATTTATCAAATGTGTGAGAACTGAGAAATAATTAGATTTGACATTTAAAATTTAAATTTGACGGCATTGGTTGTGGTTACGCTATACCTGCTACAGAGGTCTAACCTGTAACCAGATATACTTGTACTGTCTACGCTGCCGCTTGCGGCAGATTTATACCGGGAGGATATCCTTGAACGTGACACAACCAGCGCGCTTGCGCATTCATTCATAACGACTTCCGTAATCACAGTTGTGGTATTCACGAGCGCTCGTAAAATAATTTTTTTGTGCTTTCAAATTACCACCTTTATCCTTGCACGTATTGTACATTTGGAGAGTGATTAGACTAGTTGCAGGGATTGGTCGCAGGGAGAAATGTAATGGTTATTTTGTCTCACTCAATATACTTACCCTTCCTTCTCTATACATACTTGAATGTTTGTTGTATATTAAAAGAAATCTAATTTCATTTAATACACACCAATCTGTGCATAACCACTATACACGTAATAGAGATGATATATGC
>NW_022170595.1:0-600 GCF_008802855.1 Photinus pyralis
CTCTAGGGCCATTCCCCTAGAAGTAGTTGGAAACGGCAGAAGTGGGTCCGGAGGGACGGACAAAACTCAAACAAGAGTACATTAAATTCTTCAAAAATGCCCTAAAAATTCTATCAAATGAGCCTAATGAAAGTGTGCGTTGCCATTAAAAAAATTCAATTGCTTTTCGTTATTCATTTGTTTTCTGAAATAAAAACAATGGAATGCTGCCTTATTATGGGAAATAAAATGTGAAACAACTTTCATATAGAATAATTTTGTATACAGTCGATATTTACCGAGATACGCCTTCCCATCTTCTAATTGGAAGAAGCTGCTATACAGTTCCAGATCCTATTATAGACGACATTTAGATGAACCGTCTGTCAAGATATCAATATTTTCAGCGCTTACAACAAGAGTTCTTACGGTAATGGCGCCGAGGTTTAAGGCGCCTCTGAAGTAAATTTGTTGTGCTAAACGGAGTGTGTAAAGTTGCCTAACCTCTTCAAAAGAGCATTTTACAAGTAGAAAGAGATGATTGAATTTGTCCCATTCTATTTGGTGTCTCTTTATTTATAACCTTTCAATGGATTTAATTATAAATGCAAGGAGCCTAAT
>NW_022170596.1:0-737 GCF_008802855.1 Photinus pyralis
CCTATACGCTCCCAAACGGTGGCAGGTACTATAGGAATCACCCTGTATATCGATGTCGCTCTCACTTATTGAAAGCCAAATTTCGCAGTTTAGAGGGGCGGGGGGTAGAAATTAATTTTGTTTAATGGTATTCTAAATAAAAGGAACTTCTTTCTACCAAGTCAATTATCGCCCTTCTTTCTGACTCCTTATCAAAAGATGAAGTTTGGCGGGGGAAGGGGGGGGGCTGGTTTGATCCTTCATGGTAGCCCAACGAAAGTAATTTCTACCAACCATACTCCTCCTCGATCCCTTATCGTGATCGGATGTAATTCATGATGTACTCATAAAGGGCAAGGGGAACGTCAGGACGAGACATATCTACTGGTGATGCCAAAACTTTCAGTGCAGTGTGGGTTGACGGTACTCGCAAAACGAGGCACTAGCTACTGGCGATGTAAAAACTTAATGGCCAATATCTCGAAAGAGTTAGAGGAAGGTACTTACAAAGGGAAAATGCAGTACTTAGTTTGGAGAATTTTTCTAAGGACTTGATTATTCTTGCCATTATAGTGTAGCGTAGATTTTGAATGTATGTCAGGCCTTTAAATGTTTATGTGTAAAGAGCCCCCTCTCCATTAATCATCGACCAAGAAAGTAAACATTAAATATAGCATACTACTACCTTATAACCCAACTACTTTGGTTTAAAAAAAAATTCGCGTTGGCACAATTTATACTTGTTTATTATGTACCTA
>NW_022170596.1:837-396856 GCF_008802855.1 Photinus pyralis
TACACATGAAATGTAATTCCCAAAGTTTTATTTTTTTCTGTTTTGGAGCAACCACAAGCACAACAACTAACCATTCTTTTTATGTCACTGCAACAGCCACAACAAAAATGACTCATAAGTGGCTTTGGCAAATGGCCGACTTCCGTCGCACTCTCTCTCGTATACAACTTGATTAATGCTCCTTCCTGGTATTCTTTATTCATTGCATTCTGCGCGAAAACGGTCGGTTTGGTTTTATATACAGAGCATTATTATATTTTTGTTTCAGATTATAATGTGTGTTTGCCTAACCATCAGGGTGGATTATCACAAAACGTTGAAAATTGCATCTTCGCAAATATTACTCCCGGAAACTAGATAATGGAAGGCTTCTCCTTATCATTCTCTCTTCATTACTTTCCACCATTTCTGTCGAACGTCTTTTACGTTTGGTAGCGAAAAAATATTTTATTTTGGCGTTGAGCGCAACAGACTATAGTTCGTTTCACCAATAATTTAACATTTCTCATTAGGTCGTTAAGTAGCGGGAATTCCCACTGCGACATTTAAAACAATAGGACAATAGCCCCCATTTAACTAAAAGTCAGCGGTTCTCAATAAAATTTTAATGTTTCAAACGCCAAATTGTAATTGGGGAAACTACTTGGAATGTGTCTACCTATTTAATTAATACATTAATATGGTATCAACACGATTATTGTCGTTAATGTCCTATCGACGCATTCCTTAAGGAACTACATTTTAAATATATCGATTATTAAGGAAATGGGCCGATTTATACGAGCACTACAATTTGGCGTTTGAAACATTAAAATTTTATTGAGAACCACTGACTTTTAGTTAAATGGGGGCTATTGTCCTATTGTCTTAAATGTCGCAGTGGGAATTCCCGCTACTTAACGACCTAATGAGAAATGTTAAATTATTGGTGAACCGATATCTTCCTTTTTCACCTGTATACTACCGGCATTGAATTTATATAATTATAAATTCAATGCTACCGGTCTACCGCAATCATATATCAGTTTGGCATCATGCGGTGAGGAACCAGGATAGCGTAATCGAAGACTGCCGCAAATTAGTAAGAGAGGCATTTACTCCATACTTAGACTATGAAAGAGAGGGGACCCGTAATAGAGAGCGCGCGCGTGAAGCAAATTGCGATCATACTGCCACCACCAGTGGCGCCCGCTCGGGTATTACATTAGGAAATTACAATTTATTTATACTGCCATCATGGTATGATTAACCTGTGCGTACAGTTGTCGGACATAATATTAGGTTCTTATCTGAATAGAGAGACAAAAAACGCGATAAACGTAAACATACGACTGGACTTTGATCGTTTCAGAAACTGGGTTCGCGATATAAGCGCAATATTATTGAAAGTAAAGGGTTTTTCCAAGGGTTTTTCATTAAGAGCGCTCGAACTTTGAAATGAAATAAAACAACCTGTTTAAGTGATATTACCACAAGTTTTATAATATTTTAAATGATATTCGAAGACATTATTTATGAAAAATAATTTCAGTGAAATGGCCCCCGCGACTCCGCTGTGGACGTTGCATTGTGGTGGACCAATTTTGGACATGTTCGCTTAAACTGGGCTGAATTTCACGAAGAAAGCGAGTTATACTGGTCTTTAGGGCAGCAATTGACTGTGGTTGGTCTGCATAGACTAGGGAACTGAAAATCCAAGTCTCGGCGCAAAATCCGCCAAGTTAACATGCCAGAAAGACCCATCTCTTGCGCACTCTGCAGAATGGGCTGCCTGGGGTTTTCTCGCATACTATTCCGAACGGCAATAATATTCTCCAACGATCTTGCGTTTCTTTGACGTACAGGAACTGCTTCATCAATCACTCCCCCCGTTGTCTCAAATTTTTTATTAAACAACGGATTGTGGACTCTGCAGGATGTCCATGAAAGCCATAAATTGGACGCACCGCACGGAACGTTAGGCCAACGGAGCTCTGATTTCGATAATCAATTGTAACCATTTCTACGCAGCGTTTTTAAAATACTAATACACAACCTCACTCTTTCGTACATTAATTTGTCATTCCTGACCACTACTTATAACATCGTTAAAAAAATTTTGTATTCATTTCACTTCATAAATGACGCTTGAAGATGACCAGTTAGGTCGAAATCGATAGCCGCATAAGACAAATACAAAACGTGTCTAAAAAGAATTTCTTTAAACCCCTTTCTCAGTTCCTTGTACTTAAGTAATAAGCTGTTGATACTATAGCAAACCGTTGACGATGACGACTGTGATAATATTGAATTGAGATGTCTTCTCCCCTAACGGGTTTAATCATAACGATCTTCCTTCAGGATATCTTGTGTTTATCGAATGTGGCGGCGATCGATGTGTATTGCTTCGAACATCGATCGATGACCTCTCTCTTTTGAAGACCAAATCCTATCTGTCGTACCACATGTAAGTACAAAGGCAACATACACTGTAGTTAAACTACTCCATACAAAGTAATCAGTCGCCTAAGGGTTAGGCATCCAAACATGTACATATCTGTTACGTCATGTAACTAGATAGTCACGCCGTCACTGGAATATCGCTTGCAGGTTATATCACTTGCTTACTGTAATTGAGAAATTATCAATGAAAAGAAGTATAAAGCAGTATTTTATTGATGCACAAAAATATAGGACAATTGTAAGATTATGAAAATGAAGACCTTAAAAGTGTTTTATTAACTACCATAAAGATTTAATTAAATTTAGCCAAACCAGACAACGTGCCGTTTTTTATCTTGCCTATGAAATGATATTCCTGCTGGACAACGACCACTGCAACTTTTACAGTTGTACGCAGAACAATTCACCACGTTTATATCACACAGTTTTGCACACACAAACTTTATCAATAATGAAGAAATGTCAAAAAATTCACACTGCCACCGCGCTTTGAGTGCCACCGAAAATATGGCGGTCGTCTCGAAATTCGCGTCAAATTCACGCATGCCGTGGATGCGGTATTACGGGTCCCCTCTCTTTCCTTGTCTAAGACTCCATAAGACCCCATACCATTGATATAATCAATGGTCATACCTACTGCATCTGGAGGTGCGAACGCGCTATATAAGATTTGACAACGTTGCATTTGAGAGCTGCAACCATTTACGTGCCCTCTGTATAAGACCTATTTAAATCAAAATATATTTCACTGGCACAACTTCCATCACTGAGCACTAGATTTTATTTGATTGTTGAATTACCATTGGAAGATGACAAAGTTTGTCCAAGATCCGAGACTACCAGAGCACCCGTAAATTGGCTGTTGGCCCTGTACATACTATCACTACAAATCTAAATCTATTTTACTCCTAGCTACAAATGCTGTACCAAAATAGATTTTAGTAAGTACCAACATATGCGACACATTTCTTGACATTAATGTTCTTTTTAGGTATGGAAGGAGATGGTACACCACTCGTTAAAGTAGAACCAAAACATGAAGAAGAAATCCATTCCTCTCTTCAGCAAAACATTTTGGTGAGCAACGAACCTTTGGTTACAATAAAAGATGAGATCGCTATTACTATGCAGTGTTCAAAATCACTTGTAGAAGTACAGCAACATTCTGACCTTCAACATCATATTTTAACTGGGTGCAAAACAGTGTCTAAAGATTTTAAATGTGGTACTTGTGATTATGGGACAAATAATAAACACCTCTTCAAACAACATCTATTAAAACATAAAGTTTCGAAAGTTTTTAAATGTGCCGATTGTGATTATGAGGCATATTATAAATGCAGATATAAACAACATCTTTTAAAACATACAGTTTCTAAGGATTTTAAATGTGCTGATTGTGGTTATAAGACCAGCAATAAACATACCTTTAACCGACACCTTTTGATACATAAAATTTCTAAGGATTTTAAATGCGCTATTTGTGATTATCAGACAAACAATAAATATAACTTTAACCAACATCTTTTAAAACATAAAGTCTCGAAGGATCTTAAATGTGCTATTTGTGATTATGGCACAAATAATAAACGCCTCTTCAAACAACATCTTTTGAAACATAAACCTTCGAAGGAGTTTAAATGTGCCACTTGTGATTATGGGACAAATGATAAATGCAACATCAAACAACATCTTTTAAAGCATAAGGTTTCGAAGGATTTTAAATGTGCTGTTTGTGATTATATGACAAACAATAAATACTACTTTAACCACCACCTTTTAAAACATAAAGAGTCTAAGGATTTTAAATGTGCTGATTGTGATTATAAGACAAACAGTAAATCCAACTTTAACCAACACACTTTGAAACATAATGTTCATAAAGATTTTAAATGTGATGATTGTGATTATGGGACCAATATAAAAAGCAACTTCAAAAAACATCTTTTAAAACATAAATTGTCGAAGGAGTTTAAATGCGCTGCTTGTGATTATAAGACAATCAATAAATACTACTTTAACCGACACCTTGTAGTACACAATATTTCTAGGGATTTTAACTGTCATGATTGTGATTATGGGACCAATATTAAAAGCAACTTTAAAAATCACCTTTTAAATCATAAACATTCAAAGGATTTCAAATGTGATGATTGTGATTATAAGACAACAATAAATATTACTTTAACAGACATCTTGTAAAACAGTTTCTTAGATTTTAAATGTGATTGTGGGACAAATGACAAAAACAACTTTAAAAGTCACCTTTTAAAACATCATAACAAAGGCACAGCTTAGTAAGTAAGCTGTGACAAAGGATAAAGGCTGCAGGAAGCAAATCCCTGTAAAAGAAGACTCAGAGGCTGAACATAAGGAAGTGAGTTGTTTATTACCTACTCAATAACTGTCTCTTGTATTACTTGCGCTGTAAGGTGTGTTGCCTATCCCTTGGGGTATGTTATCACAATGTTTTGTTTTAAACACTATGGAATGGCTTTTTATCCATATCCATTGCTGTTTCACATAACAATAGTATTTGTGCATCGAATAAAACTAATATAATTTTATTAGGCTTACATTATGTATTTGCATTCATACTAATGTGATCGTTCTAATTAGACGCCAATGTATTTATTATTTACTTTAGTAGGTAGGATAAAATGGACTTGGATATATTTCTTAGATAATAACTTTGCAATATGCTAGTCTTGCTTGTGACTCAATTGGGTCCCATACACCGGTACTGCTCCATAAGTAAATATGCCAGCGCCCACAATTTGAGGTTTTTGAAAATGTTCTATGCTAACTTCACACTACAAAGAACACAAAAATAAAGTCAACCCGGCAACGTTTAAAAAAGGTCACCCGAATGACTAGTATATAAATGAAATAGGCTGGGAAAAAAAGAACTTGCCAGGAAAAAAACTAGCAGACAAATTAATATTAAATTGTGTATCAAAACTAAATGTTTGTAATGATGCATTGTAGGTATAACATAAGTTTATAACAATATGTATCACGTAAGCTTCGAGAGGTGACATAGGTTAAAATAAAGTTTTGAGAACAATGGGTCAGGTAAGCAGATACCAAGATTCTGAGAAACGGTGAAATACACAGGACGTGGTGACTCGTCTGTTGTACAATAAAATCCTGTTTAGAGCAAGATGAAAAAGTACATAGCCTTGTAAGGAAAATTTAATGTTATGAGAAGATATGCGGTAAGGTAATCAGTGAATCGCAACTCATATAATCACACATAACGGGCGATCAAAAATGAGTTGCTGTCGAGTCGCCTTTGGATTTTTAAGATAAGTACGATTTGCCTTGTAAACAAAAATTCCAAAGGTGACTCGACAGCAACTCATTTTTGATCGCATGGTATGTACCTTAGGGCCGGTATTATAAAGCCCGCTTGAACGGAGATTGGCGTTCAATCGTAGTTTGAGTGCGATTGCGAGTATTATAAACGCCGTTTAAGTCGTAACCAGAGCTCAATCTCCGATTGTAGTCAACCCGCCAATTTTCTCGGGTTTTGGCGCCCAAACGGAGATTAAGCGCGCGCACGTGTGAAGAACTGTAACCAGTTTATTTTGTTTTGTCATTGTTTCTATTTATAATGAAATGGAAATAATTGAAATTGGACGTGCAAGAGATCGGTTACCGTGGGCAGTAAGCGACGATGACTCTTCATCAGAGGATGAGTTCATTAGAAGAAGAGCAGAAATTTTAGAGAACGTGTTGATCATTTCGGCAAGTGATTCGAAGAGGAATTTCGGCAAGTGAGATGAAGAGGAATTTCGGCAGAGATTTCGGTGATCCAAGGATACTGTTAGATCCCCATAAAACAGGATTCGAGCACTAAATTGTCCCCCAAACAAACAAGTAGGTTTGTGCTTTTCTATGGAAATTCTATTATTTTTGCGAATTTACGCAACTGGGTGTGTTAATTAATTAATAATTGCCCATCGATGGTGAGGCTGTCGTCACCAGCTCTAGCTTCATTACCAGTAAGGTTTTTCACTGTGCTAGATCATATTTTGTCTTCAGTTACTCAAATGTGGCTCAGTCAATGCAGCGTTATACTTCTCTGCAATTTTCTTCCATGCGTGTGTGCAGTATAAACACAGAATTATATAGATGCAAACAAAAAACTCACAAGTGATGACATCCTGATGCTCTACCTTGTTCTTGGTAGTAGAGGCGTCCGCCCGTTTATTTTCAATTATATGTAAATATGACTGAACGCAGTCCGCTTGCTGATGGGCGTACGCGTCCGTAAATTTCCCTTGTCTATCATTGGCACAGTGGCAGGCAAAACAGCGCTATGTAAAACGATTTAGCACGGGGATGAACAGATCAGCACAGTTACAGTGGCAGGGGCAAATGGCACAGAAGCGAAAAGAACGAACGGCGCGGGCGCGATGGGTGCGAAGAACGTAAACGTCATCAGCTGACGCATCGGCCACTGAAAATTCTGCGCCCTGATTGGTCCTCGGTTCGCCCGCAGTGTTACCATCCTAGGGATCGTAAGCTCAAACGGAGATTAACCAAACGCTCTTCCCAAGGTGTTTATTCGAGAAGGGGAGAGATCGACGCGACACGTGGCGGAGAAATATGTAACTAACCTAAACGGGATAAATAATAAGCATTATGGCTGAATGTACGTTAAATTCGTCCTCTTTAAAAAAAATAAGAGCAAGAATTATTGTTGTGTGCCTCAGTGTTTCACTGGATATGATACGATACATACAAAACACAATTTAACCCCGTTTACACCGCCCATTTTGTTTTGTGGTAGCGCCATCTGTTATCACTTCCCTTCTCGAATAATACGCAACCGCTCTCAATCTTGGTTTGACGTTCAATCGCCGTTTGATTAATCTCCGCTTGAACTGTACTTTTATAATACCAGCCCTTAGACAAGGAAAGAGAGGGGACCCGTAATACCGCATCCACGGCATGCGTGAATTTGACGCGAATTTCGAGACGACCGCCATATTTTCGGTGGCAGTCAAAGCGCGGTGGCAGCATATATATAATAGCGTTTTCGATTGGCAAAACTCGTGCTGCACGAGTGCAATTTTTACGTTCTATTGGTAATTTTAGAGCAATTTTCTGTGTTCCATTGGCAAATGTGATGCAACAATTACGCACTCAGTGCAAATTTCGACGCACGAGGTCCGAGAGCTCGTGGAGCTGCTAGTTAACAAATTTTCAAAACAAACGTGCGACAATTTGAATTTGTTTCTTGCATTGGAGAGTTTTTTGTCGTCATCTTGCGATAGACAAGATGCTGAAATAGCCATAACTTCTATTTTACAAAAAGTTGCACTTAATTCATTAAACTGAACGCCAAAAATTGGTCCTTTACAGGAATTTCAAATTTATCTTCCTCATCGTTTATCATAAATAATACTGAAATCGTTTCAGTCATTTTTTAGAATAGAGATTTGTCGATTACCTAAATCTAAAATGAGGAAGGACAAATGACAACAAATATTTACGAATATTTATGTTCCATTGACAGCAATTTTCACATGCATTTCTTCAGTTTCTCGTGCAACACTCGTGCAGTACGAGTTTTTCCAATCGAAAACGCTATAAGGTATGTACTCCTATAGTACATACATATTGCTTCTCTTATATATATGGATATTTGTGTTACTGAAGTGTGAAGTTAGCATAGAACATAGGTGTTACGTACACTATATTTTACAACTTCAAACTAAATAAAATCCCATCACACAATGAAAAAATAAGAGAATAATAGAAATAGTGACGCCGTACACCCAAAACACAACAAAGAAATAGCAACAGACTATAAGCCAACCAGAACACTCATATGCTGTTTGAATTTATGTATGTCATTATAATGGCAGCTAAATGTAAGGCTAATTTATTGCACCGGCATCAAATACGTATAATTCCAAGTTCATAACTTCACAAAAACAACACCTCATAATTACTTGTTTTATTTTAGGTTAACAAGATAATAAATACAGAATACGCGCGCGCGCTTTTTCTAATGTCATTGGTTCGCAATAGGAATAAGGAATAAAAATTCGACGGAACGAAATTATTATTTCTTATTTCCTAGGCTATTTCATATTTCAGTGTTGTGTGCAAATCCATAAAGATCAGTAGATTGAAAATTATTATTTCTTATTTGTTATTTCATATTTCTTATTCCATATTTTTTTCATTGTGTGATGGGCTTAACATTATCAGCAAGCACCGGTCCCAGCCTAGAGAAGGAAAGAGTAAAGCCCATCACACAATGAAAAAAATAAGAAATATGAAATAACAAATAAGGAATAAGAAATAAGGAATAACAATTTTCAATCTACTGATCTTTATGCATTTGCACACAACACTGAAATATGAAATAAGCCTAGGACATAAGAAATAATAATTTCGTTCAGTCGAATTTTTATTCCTTATTTCATATTGCGAACCAATGACATTAGAAGAGGCGCGCGCGCGTATTATGTAATGACGTAAATTCAAACGGCATGAGTGTTCTAGTTGGCTTATACATAGTCTGTTGCTATTTCTTTGTTGTGTTCTGCGTGTACGGCGTCACTATTTCTTATTCCATATTTCTTATTCCTTATTTTTTTCATTGTGTGATGGGCTTTAGGTGACACCAGAGTTAAGGTTTGGACAATGCAGTGTATAATTTTAATTACAAGATACAATGCCTACTATAAGATTTGGCAACGTTGCATTTGAGAGCAGATATCGACTGTGCCCTTTAAGAACATTAATTCTTGTTAGCATTGTTTATTTATTCATGTAAATAAACAATGATGTTAGGTAAGTGTGTACATTTTCCTTACATTTCCGTTTACATTAAAGTTTTAATGAAGTGCAACAATAGATTTCTTGACAACATTATTGTTCTTTTTAGGTATAGAGGGGGATACACCACTTGTTAAAGTAGAACCAAAACAAGAAGAAGAAATCCATTCCTGTCTTCAGAGAAACATTTTGGTGAGCAATGAAACGTTGGTTACAGTAAAAGATGAAGTCATCACTGCACAGTGTTCTAAATATCTTTATAGTGAAGAAGTACCACAACACTCTGACTTTCACCTTTTAACTCAGTGCAAAACAGAATCTAAAGTTTTTAAATGTGCTGAATGTGATTATGTGGCAAATTATAAAAGCAGACTTAAACAACATCTTTTAAAACATCAAGTTTCCAAAGTTTTTAAATGTGCTGATTGTGATTATGAGACAAATTATAAAAGCAGCTTTAAACATCATCTTTTGAAACATAAAGTTTTAAAAGATTTCAAATGTGCTGATTGTGGTTATGAGACAAATTATAAATACAGCTTTAAACAACATCTTTTAAAACATAAAGTTTCTATGGATTTTAAATGTGCTGATTGTGGGTATAAGACCAATAATAAACATATCCTTAACCGACACCTTTTGATACATAAAGTGTCCAAGGATTTTAAATGTGCTAATTGTGATTATAAGACAAACAATAAATATAACTTTAACCAACATCTTTTAAAACATAAAGTCTCGAAGGATCTCAAATGTGTTATTTGTGATTATGGGACAAATAAGAAACGCCTCTTCAAACAACATCTTTTAAAACATAAGCCTTCGCAGGATTTTAAATGTGCCACTTGTGATTATGCAACAAATGATAAAGGCAACATCAGACAACATCTTTTAAACCATAAAGTTTCGAAGGATTTTAATTGTGCTGATTGTGATTATAAGACGAACAATAAATATTACTTTAACCACCACCTTGTAAAACATAAACCTTCTAAGGATTTTAAATGTGCTGATTGTGATTATAAGACAAACAGTAAATCTAACTTTAACCAACATCTTTTAAACTATAAAGTTTCGAAGGATTTTAAATGTGCTGATTGTGCTTATGGGACAAATAATAAACACCTCTTCAATCAACATCTCTTAAAACATACAATTTCCAAGGATCTTAAATGTGCTACTTGTGATTATAAGACAAACAACAAATATTACTTTAACCGCCACCTTTTAACACATAGAATTTCTAAGGATTTTAAATGTGCCGATTGTGATTATGGGACAAATGATAAAGGTAACTTCAAAAAACACCTTTTAAAACATATAGTTTCTAAGGATTTTAATTGTGCTGATTGTGATTATAGGGCCATCAATAAATATTACTTTAAGCAACACCTTTTAAAACATAATGTTTCTAAGGATTTTAAATGTGATGATTGTGATTATGGGACCAATGTAAAAAGCAGTTTCAAAAAACACCTTTTAAAACATAAAATTTCCAAGGAGTTTAAATGTGCCGCTTGTGAATATAAAACAATCAATAAATATTACTTTAACCAACACCTTGTAAAACATAACGTTTCTAGGGATTTTAACTGTCATGATTGTGATTATGGGACAAATAATAAAAGCAACTTTAAAAAACACCTTTTAATACATACAGTTTCCGAAGGTTTTAAATGTGATGATTGTGAGTATAAGACAATCAATAAATATTACTTTAACCGACATCTTTTAAAACATAAAGTTTCTTAAGATTTTAAATGTGATGATTGTGATTGTGGGACACATGATAAAAGCAACTTCAAAAAACACATTTTAAAACAAGGTTTCAAAGAATTCTAAATGTGCTGAGTGTGAGAAGCCGTACGAATCTATTTACTGTAGTCACTGTACTTTACTGTAAGGTAAAACTGTGTCAGTTGGGACGTTGTTATTTTGTTTGGATCAACATTTTTTTTGTGAATGTTGTGGGTGTGGCTACGAGTTAACAAAACAATTTTGCGAAGCGAGTTTGTAGTCAAGGTATTTCTTGGAATTGTTTAGATTAAGAAACTTTTGTACCTCAATTTTATTCGTCATCAATGTGCTCATTAATGCCTTTGTGACAAGTTGGATATGTTTATTAAGCTTTTCGTTTTGTATAGAAAATGTAAAGGTAATTGTTAGACATAAAGTTGCATTTTAAGCAGTAAGAAAAAATTGTATTATTTTTATAGAAATGTTTTGGTTTAGATAAGGAAATTCTAAGAATTATTGTGGACGTGGAAATTCGGATGTCGGCGATTAGGTCCGTCGTAACTCGTATTGTTTATTTTCGTCTCTGTGCAGTTTTTAATGGTTGATGGATCCGTAGACAAATTATGTCGGAAAATCGTTTAATTACCTGAGGCCGCGGAAAGAAGACGCTTTTTGCCAAACCTCGAGACCGAAGTGCTGTCCGTGGAAGTAATTTTTTTCGGAGCTTAGTCTTCCGTCGTTTGAAGAAGTTTTTGGTTGTTTGGACATTGTGGTCCAATTGCATTTAAACAGGCGACTGTATTGGTTAGCCCTAAGTTTCATGTGTGCTAGTAAAAACAAATTTTATTTATATAAAATGTTTCAAGTTTTGTGTTAATTCGGCCTTTAACAACGACAGGAGAGATCTTATGCTTAAAATTCTATTAGCTGTAGTACAGCCAATCACAGAACGCCGCATTTTTTGAAAACATTCACAAATTGCACAAAAATCTCTGGGTGACGTCACTCATAACTCCGCCTACATGCGCAATAACAAAATTGTATCTATAATATAAATACAATGCAAAAGGAAAATCAATATTCCGGACCAACACACATTTTTGGCTATGTAGTATTTGATAAAGTAATGGGCGGTTAAAAATGAGTTGCTGTCGAGTCGCCTTTGAAAGTTCAAGTTAATACTACGATTTCCCAAACAAAAATTGCAAAGGTGACTCCACAACTACTCATTTTTGATCGCATAGTACTTTATTCTTTAACCAAAAACCATCCTGTACTTATCTACAAAATTACTACACGCTGTATATGTTTTATTTATGGTATATGTAACCTATAAATAAAAGATGTATTTATTTATATTTATCTGGTAGTAAATATAACATTTAATTATGCGATCGCTTAGACCAACTCAACTGTCCTACCAAACGGACAAAAGCTGGACGGACGATTTACCAGTATGTAAGCAATCAGGAGTAGGCTTTGCGACGAACCAGATCTATCGAGAAGACGACCACCGACAACAAGAACATTCATTTGAAGATCGAAGCTGCCACTGGAGATTCAACGATACGTCTTACCTGTATGGAGTATTCGATGGACACGAAAGTGCTAGAGCTGCCGATTTCTGTTTTCAACGGTTAGCTGCCGAAATATTACTGGAGCAGTTAAACGAAAAAAAATCAGATGAGGAAACCAAGGAGGTTTTAAAGTTTGCACAATCGCATTCCTTCAAAACAGCAATTTAATTATGTTCTCCTAGGCAAGCATTTATTTCCGTTGAGAAGGGATATTTGGACTCAATTTATGATCGATTAGCCGAACGAGAGGCTTACTTCGACGAAATACCCCAAGGATTAAACTTGTACCAAGCGTATCAGGAGGTGCCCGATGTTGTAGAAAAAATTAAGAGAATCAATATCGAATTGTCTTCTGGAACAACTGCGGCGATAGCTCTTTTGTATAATAACAAATTGTTTGTCGCTAACGTGGGTAACAGCAGAGTTTTGCTTTGTCAAACAGATTTAAACTCGGTTTTGAAAGTTTTGCAATTAAGTATAGACCACGATTTACGGAATGAAGATGAGCTATTGAGACTTCACCAGATTGGAATGAATATGGATTATCTAAGAAAGTGTAAGTATAATTTGTTACAAAATTGCATATCCGGAATAGCTAAACTGTAGCATAGACAATCAACATAACAGTAGCTTTCTTTGTTAAAGTATAATGCGTAAACTTTTAACTGAACACACAAATATCCTATGTTTAGTTACCAGGATCAATATGCCTAACAGTTATGCAACTTACCTTACACACCAATTTGGCAGCAATATAAACAAAAGAATCTTAGTAGTTACTTTAGATATGTATTCGGCCGATTTGTTTAGCAGATTCGATTTATTAACTGTAAAACTATTTTTATGTTTTTTTCAGTTACTCGAATTTTATTGCAATTTGATTTTTTTCTACGCACGCTAAAATATTTAACTTCATTTCTACAATTAAAACGGGAAGTCCTTTTTCTTGTGAAATATTCATTAACAATTGAATCATCAACATGAAATTATTTAATGCTGTTGCTGCTGTGAATGGTGCCAATTGACGGAATTTGCTTATCAGGATATTTAGCAGCAAATACATCCTGTGATTATTGAAATACATCTGTAACATTTCCATTTTTCCTTTCTTTGTATACTTTTTATTAAAAATATAATTAAATAAATCTATTGACGTTTATTGAAAAACATTTGAAAAAGATGAAAGTAAGACTGGTTGTATAGTTTAAGGGGTAGGTCTATAGTATGTTTATGAATTGAACATAGGAGACTTGTGTTATATTATGCTTGTATGTTCGGAGTTAAAATTTACGCACGGCGTGTACAAACATTTTTTATTTACAAGGGTACAAATACGGTCTAACGTTCCATTTCTAGATACACAATATATTTGTGGTGCTTTGATTTGTTGTTGGTGCCCCCTAATAGTTTTCAGCATTAAAACAATGTTGCACAATATCGAATCCAAGTGACCATGAATAATACCATCTTATACATTTAATGTTTATACTAAATCGATGGTGTTTCAAACTACTTTTAAAATTATTAAAATAGCTACATGAAACGGTAAGAGGGGAAAAAGTCCCTTCATCAGTCTTGTTTTCATTTGCCATAGTAGCGCTCTATTGGATTCAGTGTATCTATTGCTCTTGTCTCTTTGACAATATTACATTTCCCAAATCCAGCTATATAATTTTATCATTTCGTTCAACATACCTGAGACAGTAAAACCATTGACTAATTGGGGGGGTATTAGTCAATGCTTGTAATACATGTCTACATGTTATGTTTTTTTAAATAAATAATACATGCAAATTCAAACTTAATTCTGATAAATACAAAAATCTACCTACACCAACAATTTAAATCAGTACCAATGTTATTTTGTTTTGAGTATATCAGATCAAAGAGCTCTGTGAAATGTGAATTAATGTTTAACTGCATTTCATCCGCTTCACATCTAGAAATCGACTTTTTATTAACTCAAGGAAGTGGCTACTGTTATATTGGTTGGTTTTGCCAGAGGCGACTGTAGGTATCTGGCAGTTTTTTTTTTTACCAAAACAGGTTAATGTGATTAAAGAACAAATTAATTGTTTTAGGTTCTCACTTAGGAAACCAAGAAAATACCCGTTGCCTGGGTAACTATTTAATAAAGGGTGGCTATAAAGAATTTGACGACTTGAAGGTATCTACACAGGAACCGGTTGTAGCTGAACCAGAAATTATCGGTGGAATACCTTTAGACGAATCTTGCCAATTTTTACTTCTTATGTCGGCCGGTTTATACAAGTCCATTGAGGAGGCGACTGGAACGGATCAAGTCAACAAGTACATTGCACAACTGGTAGTTGAACAAGTACGGCTTGATTCATGTGCTATTCTTTCTTAACAACATTTCTTCTAGTTTCGAGAGCAGGGAACACTCACGGGTGTTGCACAGGCAGTCGTCGATCGTGCTGTGCGACTACACCATGACTGGTATATGTCAAATTCCTTTAAGACGGGTTCCACAAAACGTGAAGATATAACATTAATTGTTAGAAATTTTAATTTCCCAATGCCAAATGCGATCACTTCTCCCACAAATCCCACAGTTACTTTTAATCCTATTTTAAACACAATTCCTAATAATTCCTCTAGTACCTTAACGTCAGTAAATGATAATTACAGGAGTAGTAGTATTGTAAGCACTAATGATACCTCAAGCAGCTCAGATGTTCGAAGCGACAGTGATATTGGTGTCGGTCCTGACCAAAGAATTGAAGGATATGTGGATTTTTCCAGCTATTACAAAAATGTCGAAATTGCTCGACAAAATGGTACTCTTCCAAAAGGGATTGATTTTTAAATATTTTATAAGATCTACTTTTTACAGATCTTTAGATAACTAAATGCTATTTCTTTTGTAGCTGTATTTAATAAATCCTAATTTCGGGGTGTGTATAGTAGTATATCCGCAACAAAAACAAAAGAGAGTCTTTCATTTGTCATGTCTGTCACAAAATTAGTTTAGTGAATAATATAACTTATAAGAACCACAATGCAACAAAATAATAATTGCACAAACGAAAAGATGTTAAGAGGTTTTATTTGATGTACTGATAAATACATAGGAAGCAAGTGCAATGTATTTAAATTTGGTTTGTGGAACTGCTCTTCATTTGTTTTCTTAGCGTCCTGTTTTAAACTTTACGTTTTTGTTTAAATTTCCACAACTATACTGCGATTGGTCTAAACTGTATCCGTAATTATAACCTATATGATATTATTGTAAAGAGAATTTCAAGCCCTTTAAGAATGTTACAGAAAAATGGATCCGTTCTATCATAGACTATCCTCTTCGTCTTTGGTTCTATTTAAAAAAAAATTGTTTTCTGATGCTCTTTTGTTTTTTTGAATATGTACCTTCATCAGAAAGTATTTTTGCCTCTTACACTTTTTTCCTATCTCCAATAATAAAAAAAAGTACCTATATACGCTTGGACACGCAAAATCAATCACGCTGTATTGATATGCCTCTGCTACTCATCGGCTAATAACCCTCTTCCACAGACCATCCCTCTTCTGGCCTCTTTAATCTTAAGGATAAGGGGTAAAGACCCAGAAAAGGGTTACTAATAGCATTGATTATATATATACTACGAACGTAAGTATATAATCAATGCTACTAACTATTATAGTAGTAATTTCTGGGGTAAAGAGTAGGGAATAATAATGGTAGTGTCTACTGTACTGCGCGTTTAGGACACATCCCAGTGTGTGACCACTACCGTTGGCGTATATAGAGACACCGTTCAAACGACAAGTACCGAAAGTGTTTACACAGCTTATTTACTATCCAGCTGCACAACTCTCTTGGCGGGAGCGGTTTGCGCCGATCTACGCGCGCAGCGCTTATGCCCCGCCTCTTGGGGTAAAAGACTGCATTGCCTGTTTGGCGTGCAATCAAGCCCAGTGTTACCACGTTGGCCATTGTCCCGAATTCAATTCAATTAGGCAATAAAATGTATTAAACACCCAACCCTAGTTTCATTGCAATATTACGTAATATTGTACAGCAAATTCTAAACGTTCACATTACAATACAGCTCAAAAATCACCTACTACGGTACTGTGCAGCGACCGCGCGATGAAAATTCGTTTAATCCGGCCCTGACTTTTACCCCAAGCGCGAGAAAGAGGGCACCATTCCATCTCGCTTGGTTGTAGACCGCCAGATCAAAGGCGCCGCTCGAGAGTTGCGGAGCTGGATAGTAAGTAAGCTGTGGTGTTTACATGTGTAACAACAAGAACTTTCGATGTCAGCATTTTAAAACATTGTTAGTCTGTATAGGAAGGAAATGGTGTGTTTAGTTTTGCAAGTTAGCTTTTTATCGGTTCATTTTGTGTTGGATTGGATTGAAGGTCACTTTGCTTTCTGTATCCATTGGGCTAAGTTCAATTTGTTCTAATTTGTGAATTGTGCCATTGTAAATTTGCAAAAAGGTATCTAATTTACTTAGTTGTAATATATTGTAAATTATGTCGCCTTCAGCTGTTTGTAATTCAGGGTAAAGTGATTCTTGAATTTGGTGGTACAATATTTGCATTCAATATAAATGTAATTTCTATTTTGACTTGTTTGAGATTGGTCAGTTATTAATTTTCATTTGTTTTGTTTAAACTCATTTAGATTGATTAGCGACTTCAATTCTTTGTGTATGACTGCCTTTTTCACTCTTGCAGAAATAGATGCCGAAGTGATAACAATATTTAACGGCATTCATCTCTAAATAGAAATGTAGTCAAAGGTTACCACCGTATCCAGGACCTTCAGATACATTCTGGATTGGATGAGGTCCGGCTAATTAACAATGCATGTTATGTACTTTAGGTATGTAAGAGACATCGGAATGTATTCCTTCACAAATGGGAAGGGATGGAAGATGCTTTTAAATCTACTTAGCTGGCCCAGGTAGAACACAATTACAAGGCAAGCTGCAACGGGGTAATACGACAATATGCCAAAATTACTACGCAATGGAACGGTAATTGTTCATAAACATATCTTTATTGTTTATGCACTAGGAGTTCTCTAGATACTTTTTGGTTACTGTTTCAATGTTGAATGGTTGGGTTTCGCCCCCAGGACTTGGGTGTAGTTTGGACCGACCAACTTATTCTAGATGTGGCTTCTCGTTGATTCGATGTGGAGTGTAAATTGTCCTCCCAGGTGTGTTCTGCCCGGACCAGTCACTGAAACGACATGCTATGTTCTGTCGTGGAATATCTCAAGTATCTCGATTTTATTACATTGACGGCCAGTTGCACAAAAAAAATAATCCAGGATTATTGTTTAATCCGGTATTAAGACATTTGATTGGCTTTATACTGCAGTATGCAGCCAATCAAATGTCAAAATTCTTGTTTAATCTCGGATTTGGCAAATAATCTAGGATTTTGATTATAATTCGCTTTCCTGCAACCGGCCGTGAATCATTTAATTTACCTCATTACAATATAAATGCGCAAAGCAGTATATATGATCCTGTTCTATGAAAATATGAATGTTTAATCTGCTCTGATGAGAACACACAATGAAATAGATCATTTAACTAAAATAATCCATATGTACTAAGGGTGCGGCTCGCTTGAGCGGCGCAACGCAGCGAATTTTAATTAAAACCCATTTAATATACATCAACAATTAGCCCAAGTTTAAATAGGTATATATACTTACCTACCACTAAATTACACTCCAAATAAAAGCTGACGTTTTTTTCAGTACCTACCAGGTGTACCCCTTAGGCCTAATAGCTTGTATTGTACCTATCGTTGTTCAACTTTAATTCTCGTTGTTCAATTTTAATTCGGCCTGACTGAATAAGGAAATTTGATTGGTTACAATAAAAAAATTATTCAATGTAAGTCAACTGAACTGTCATGATACAAATGTCGTAATCTATGTAAGGAGCAGACCATTAGTTCTACCAACATTGTAGACTCGAGTAAAAGCATTCACTAAATACTGGTTTATTTCTAATCAGTCTATAGTTTACAATATATTATTGCTTTTATTAAATTTGATAAAATTTGCAGGTGTCCGTGTTAAATTTATTTATTTTTAGACATTTTAGGCATTACTTTCGTACATAATGGATATGTGTTAAAAGTTAATGGGTTTGGATAAGACAACAAATGATAACATTTTTTACGTCGAAATGCGAATTCGGCGCGATTACAAAAAAGAAAAGAGACAACGATCAATTTTTGTCCTAATATTGGTCTTTTGCAAGTTTAGCAGTGTATGTCTTTCAAATAAATTGTTGACAATCGTATAGAGAATTATTAGTCTGTATTCTATTTCATTACAATACCAGATGCTTCGAAAATGAACTATACAAACCGTAAAATTTCAAAATTTTCTTGGGGTTTCCCTAGCTACGCCACTGATTAAATCTCTTGTCAGTATTATCTGGTCGAGGTTTGACTATGTACTTGTGCAAAATCGTAATAAAAGTTATCTTTTATTTGTATTTCTGCTGTCGTATTGTGGCCATGTTCTATCTATCTATGTTCATAGTTTTTTTTTATAAAGGATTTCAAATCAATAGAATACAAAAATTACCACACTAGCTAAATAAAAAAAAACAAATGTCATAAGTTTATTATTCCTAGTCACTCTGATGAGCTAAACTTACAGTTGCTATACTTACAAAAATATACAAGATTAAAATGGAAAACTGTTGTCACAATTTAGGTTGTTTAAAACAGAAAATTTCCTTAGATTGCAATAAATACAATCAACTTTTCCACTAAAGGACAAAGGCTTGCTACAATTTTTTATATGAAAATCAGATTTTAAAATATACACTTGAAAGATATAAACTAAGGCAATTTAACCTTAGTATTATAAAAGTATCCTTATTTGTAAGAAATTGATTGGCATTTTTTAAAAACCAGGAAGACGATAGACACTAAAGAAAATGAAGAGCTCAAGCAGGAAAGTCAGTGCTAGGATGGGAAGAAAGAGGAGTGGGGGAGGGAAGTCATGGAGGAGATGACAATGTAAATGAAACGCTGACACATAGGTACCTTTGTACTGCGATTATAAAAATACAATTTGCAATTGTACAGGCAATTGTAAAGGCCTATTTTCATATTATTTAAATGCGATATTAAACGTCGTCCATGACACATTTTAATTAATTTAATTTAAATCGATGTTGCTTAATAGTTTTGTACATTTAGACAAATCACGCCTACAAAATGTTGAAGATGATCATTACAAAAATTTATTCTATCATACACCATACACGGTATTCTGAACATTAACATGCTCTGGGCATAGTCTTAAAACGTTCAAATGCGGCTTTCTCTAAACTTTCGCGGTGATCGGGATGCGCGACATTAATTAAAGCATGCGCCCTTTGTAAAAGCGTTCTTCCGAATAGTTCCGCGATACCATGCTCTGTTACGACATACTGCGCGTGCGCTCTACTTGTTACAACTCCAGCACCAACTTTTAGAGTCGGCACAATTTTAGTTTCCTTCTTATTGGTAACTGATGGTAAGGCAATTATAGGTTTGCCTTTGCCGTCCAGTGCTTCTCCAGCACCTCTAATGAAATCAACTTGCCCTCCAAATCCAGAATACATTCGTGTCCCTATGGAATCGGCGCAGATTTGACCTGTCAAATCAACTTCTATGCAGGAATTAATGGCGGTCATATTGGGCAATTTCGCGATAACCTCTACAGCAATGGGATTAAATTAAATTTGGAAGTACATGTGCAAATTACTTACTCGTATTATTTACATAATCCACTCGTAACATTTCAATGGAAGGATTGTTGTCGACAAAATCGTATATAGGTTGGTGACCGACCAAAAATGAACCGACAATACGACCCGTGTGGATTGGTTTCTTCGCGTTTGTAATATTTCCATTCTGTACCAGATCTATTACACCGCCGGAGAACATTTCAGAGTGTATTCCGAGATGCTGGTGATTTTTTAGAGAATGCAAAACCGCATCTGGAATGCTACCAATACCTGAAAAAAATATGTTATCAGACACTCTTCTTGTTCTATGGGCGTTAGCATGAGTAGGTATATTTTTGTGCCATGATCACCAATTTTCCGTTACAAATGCTTAACTGGAATAATAAAAGGGCTTGATGAGGTATTATGTGTTCTGTGGCATGCGCATGTGAAAAGCTGAACGCGCCGCGTTATGGGACATCTTGCTGCTGGCGAATTGAACTTTTTGGAACATATGTTTGCGATTCTGGAGTGCAGCTTGTGCTTCTACCTCCACAAAGGAACAATTAGCAATGTTACATAATATGTACTTGAGTCTACGCCTACTGGCATTTTTGCGGTTATCCCAAAGAAGCGGGTTATGTAAATATTTCACTGTTTACCAGATACGAGATGAGCATAGTATATACAAAGTCCCTATTCGCGATTCAGATTAATACTACAGGTGTAGTTTATCCTGCCGTTTTTGAGACTTGAAAATATAACTCCATCATCATAGCCTACCTGAAGGGCCTTTTTCTTAAGAACTTAATTGTCTAATTACAAATAAAAATCACAATTTATCATATAACGTTACAACTCGCCGACATTCCCTTACATCGATTATGCTTTAAAACAGCCTTACTACTCGTGGCATAATTACACTGACCACAAATTAAGCAATAGGCATTTTTCGAATTGTTGTGCTTTAATAAATGCCGATTTAAGTTTTTCTTACTATTTGTGGGATACCTAATCGCACAGAGTGCACGTAACATCCTTCAATGTGAATACGCCGCTTTAAGTTATGCTTATTGTGAGTAGCGCAATTATACTGCTAAAAAATCAAATAATTCATTTCTCTGAAGAATGACGTATATATTTCCTACCTCAATTTTCTCTTGTGTAATTGCACTGTTCACAATTACACACTTTGGAAATGTTACACATTAGACGATGATTCTTTAACATTCTAGTTGTTGGTTGTGTAATTGCACTGTTCACAATTAAAGACTTTGGAAATATTATGCGTTAGATGACTATTTACTGATCACATTTAAAATTCTTGAATGTAACATGATAAAATGTGTCGTTTTAAATTATCGTTGCTCTTTAAAATGTAGTTACATTGATTGCAAATTTACAGCGGTAAAAACTATACAATCTTGTTTACTTTTGGTCATTGTAAATAAACAAAATGGCGGTATTATACCACCAATAATAATTGCAATGTTCTGTTACCAGAGGTCTTACTGTTAAGCTGAATCGCAAATATATAGTACAGCAGTCCCATAGTTAACAGTCGCCACATTGAAGGATAAGGGGCGAGAAGTTTGAACTAACAATTAAAAATTAAAAATTTAATAAATGTTAATGCCAGATTATTTATTTATTGTCCCTCTCTTGTTCTGGGCCCTCAATAGGCTTGCGCCCAATTACAGAGTGACCCGCATAATGCTTTTTAGAGGTGCCTCTGCAGAAGTTGTTCTATACTACTCCGGACTCCGGTATTTACCTTACGAATTAGGGAAACTGCAGGAAAACCTAATTCGGAGTAACCGGCAGAATGCTCGAAACTGATCTAAGGAAATTCCCAACTCTGTCACAGATGAAAAATTCTTACCTCAGCCCAGGTTCGAACATCCGACCTTCAGTTTTATAGCCCAACTAAACTTCTTTAAAATCGAGCAAAGCAGAACAAAACATCAAATACTATACACAAATCAAAAGGATAAAAAAAGGCAATTGTAATTTGTGGTGCTAACAAATCAATTATTTCAGCTATTGTCATGGAAACAAAAGTAATATAAACGGCCAATTATTTCAGCTATTGTCATGGAAACAAAAGTAATATAAACGGCCACTACATATGCAACAGAAACAGATCCTTCGAACACCTCAGATATTTCCCTCATTAGCCGAATGTAGCTTACATTTCCTATATTGTAATTTAAACAAGGTAACTGGAATTCCCAGATCATTAAAATAACAATATTTCACAAAATAGTAATTAAATGTTAATTGTCGAAAGGTATTACCTACAAAGCCAAAACCAGTAATAAATCAAGGTAAACTAACCATTCCAAAAGCATGCAAATATTAATTAACACCCGATAATCATTACGTTGTTTCTATGTTTCATCACCTTTTAAAATATAGCCGCGAAAATGTGCTTATCCTGATTTTGTGCTGTCACAATGTGACAAGGCCTTGAAATTAATTTCACAGTACTTAATGTTTGTTATGTTCAAATTATTAAAATAAATTATTTACCCATCTGTAATGTGGCGCCATTTACAACCAGATTTTCGGCAATCAGCTCTCCAATTTTCGCCTCCACTTCCGTCGGCGGTTTACCTCCATGCTGTGGTAGTTGTTCGTCAACGCAAACAGCAAAGTCTATGTGACTCGTATGTATCAAGCCATCGCCAAAAGTTCTGGGCATTTGTTTATTTACTTGTGCTAAAGAAAAAGGTATTAAAATGTTTGTTGAGGAAGAATGAGAAATGGTGGATGAAAAGAAATTAAAAAAACTGATGTCTCCAAATGGTCTAGCAAGGTACCTCATAAAAAACACGCACCTACAATATATTTGGAATGAAGACATGCAGCTCTTGCGCAGTCGACACTTGTACCCAAACTGCAGAAGCCATGTTCGTCTGGAGGCGATACCTAAAAAAAATGAGAATTCGCTGTAATCTTTCTGTTAATTGGTTTGTAGAAAAATGTATAAAAATTTGGACACTTTAAAGTTTTGTATTTCACTAATAAAATGTTAATTGAATTAATTAACAAAGCAGGAAGCTCTACGATAAGGAATTCGATAAAAGTTCTGGGGTCTAAATTATATAAAATTTATTGTTCATGGAAAAATGTGAACCCACAACATAATACATACCATTTCTCAATATTTTGTAACAATAGTACTCTTTATTGCAAAAAATCCGATACAACTGAATACCGAACGATCTCAACAAAGTTATCATGCACATGGACAAAGAGACAGACGGACAGACAGCAATCGAAAATAAATACAACTTCAGAAAGAAGTTCAAATGGATACCACCCCCAGTTTCTCCAATTAACATTGCTTAATGCTGAGAAAAAAAAAGTTTACATATTTTTTAGGAGTATGTATTCAAACTTATTCTAAGATATTCCGGAATATTCGGAGATATTCTTAAGTGTTTCAATTATTCTTATTTAGTCAAACGACCCTTGGTGAATAAAATACAAGTTTGATCCCTTGAGTAACCGGTCGCCTTATTTGTATTTTCTTTAGGGGAATTTATATTTATATAGTCAATTTAAGTATTATTCCTTAAAAGCTAGAAAGAATTGTAAAGTTCTCTTTTAAAGCGGGAGCTTCGTATTTATAGGTGCCGTTGTATTATCCATAATGCATTCAACGTTCTTATCTTAAAATATCCAGAGAGCTATATAAGACCAGTCGCAATGGAAAGGGAGCATGTCTAGTCGAAAAGCAGTTGCCTCAATATCTGCGTCAAATTGGGCAAATTCACATTTACCAATCCTCCGACCGCTTTTGGAAGAAAAGATTCGTACGGATTACGAAGTCAGTATAGGAAAAGCTTCGCTGAGAATCATATGATGAAGCATCTTCATCACTTCACTTCCCGGAACAATTTTCCAACTATGTGAACCAAGCTTGCGGGTTGGAACAAGACGTCCTGTAAAACAAACTTGTGTCCGGTTAACGCAGATATTTACAAGTGTAATCATTATTGGACCATAATCGCATTCAATGGAATTAGACTTATTTGCTTGTAAACGGAATAATTTCCTTCTCAAATTTTGCGTTTGTATTATAGTCTTGTAGTTTCGCCATTTTATAACGGAAGTATACCAGAATTTTTAAAATGCGCGCTGTGGCGGGGGCGGGGTTTATCAGCGGAGTCGGCCCAAGGTTGGTATATTACAGGTTGCCTCGTAACTATCGACCAATAGCAATCGAGGCGCGAATACGTCACTGGTATCCCACGATTTAAACGAAATAATAAATGCATGCAGCCATACAGCTGGAAAATTTGATGCGTAGCTATTGTTTACAGTTCTTTGATGATGTTTGAATCGTTTAACTACTGAAACACAAATATTCATTTTATATTTTAAAATTTAGTAATTATAAATCGTTATATAATACAGTCAATCTTCGTCTGATGTACCAGTGTTTACCGTGAAAGATAAACAGCTTCATCTAACAATCAATTGCGTAGTCACAGTTTATATTGTCTCTACACTTAAGTCTTCGATTTGTAGATGAGATAGGCGGTATCAACGAGACCATATGATCCTCCTGCTTCGGTCAGTTTTAAACACGTTCATCTTCTGCCGACCCGCTTTTCCCTAAAGCATCATTTTCTTTCATTTTCCGTAAATATCGTGACCGCCAATCAACAATGTTGCTACGTTCCATCAATAATTGAAATTGAAATTAACATTACCTAATTTAGTTATGAGTTTTATTGATTTGCCGTCACAGCAGCAGCTAGCTCTGTAGCCTTTTCCAAAGGAAATGCCCACATACGGCAGCTTTCTGTTTGTCAAAGAATTCCACGACCCTTTTAATAATATTTCTAGGTTCTGAATGCACAGGTTCAATATTTATAACCTTACGCGTATGTCACATGACAAGTAATGACAAGGTAACGAAATTTGAGTGGCTACCAGTGACGTCACGAGCAGACGACTTGATCCCCATTATTGCAGTTACGAGGCAACCTGTAATATACCAACCTTGGAGTCGGCCGTCAGGCGTGTCGCGATTTGTTTACTTTCATTCGGCTTTCGCATAAAATATTATGTCTTCTGTTTCCGCTTCTGCGCGTTAAGCCCCGAGAGCGTTCTCGTTGAGCGGCCCCAAAATTTAAGTCAATCACCATAGGTTAGTGAGGGGCGGTTTCAGATTTTGTGAAAGAACTTACATGAATGTTTGTGTTCGAAGATTTCGAAGTAGCACACGATCAAGGTTTTTAACTCGGTTTTTAATGCAAGAATCACGTGTGACTACGATAGTTTCGAACTGTACGAGTAAAATCTTAATCACGTGAATCAATGTTTTGTGAACTCATTTTAAAGGATAAATTGCGAACAAGAAAATTAGATGCGAATATGGATAGCGTAAGTTTTAAAACGCGCGAAATTAAATTCATAGGCCCCGAAAACTAGAACAATGGGTTTAGTAATCATTTGTATATTTAGGTCAAGGGAGCCTTGAGTTAGGGTACTCTCGATAATCCGCGGTAATTGGGGTTGGTGGTACCTATATAGGATTTCGAAAAAGGCAGAGTACACGGAAAAATAAAACACGAAACTATTTTTTATTATAAAGAAGTGAAATTTAATGTAGAATAGGTACATGTTTAAACTTAAAGATACATAAACAGTGTACATAACTTTTGAAGTACCTAGAATTCAAATTGATTTTTGCTATTACTATGAAAAACCGAGAATGAAAGCAGATTTTAATTTTTTAACATATGTAGGTAAATATTTTGTGTTGTTGATGCGATCTAGAGTAAAAGTGAGACGAGTAAGTTTTTAATCGTAGAGAAGAAAAAGATCAATTCTATTAAAAAATCTCTGTTGGATTGAGCTAGCCGTCGGCATCATTTTTGCAAGAAATTACTATTATTTTAAAAAGCAAAATTAATAGCACCAGTCCTAAGTTTGTAACCGCCCATTACAGACTCCAGCTAAGACACAGAATAACACATGAATTTAGACAAATTAAAAAATGCACTTTTGTTAATGTTAGTGAAGAACTTCAACGTCCTGGTGGAGAACATTTTAAACATTTAATAAAAGAAATTTATACAATCAAGACGTGAAATGTGTAAATTAACTTCGCCCTAGCTATCCAAATGGGCATGTTTTTATAATTTTTGATTTTTTATCAAAATTGAAAATTACAAACGGTGCGGTGGTTCGTTTTGAAATAAAAGACCTGTATTAAGTATCTACGTGTAATGTGTCTAACGCCCTGGTAGGCTATTGGCCATAATAGCTTTTACTCAACCTAAAATTATTTCAGGGCATAAATTAGGCAACAATAGTTAAAAAAACAATATAATACGTAAATGCTTTGAAATCTAGTTGGTTATGATAGGAGATTGCTTTCAAGTTTCAAAGGTGAAAACGAATTTTGATCATTTTAAGTATCAGAATAATTCTGTTGCAGTGTTAATCAATTAAACATGCAATCAGTCAATCCAAAAAGATATTTTTATAAATAAACGAGTATTTGTTGTGGTAAGCTAAGCAGATAACATAATCTTTCTATTATTGAATTTATACATAACATTGTGCGTGCGTAGTTTTTTTCTCCTACTTCGCTACAAACTACAAAACGAAATGTTAGGTTTTTTATTTTTGGAAGTGAAAGGCCCTTTTTGGGGCTAGATCAATTTAAAAGCCACATCTATCACTGAAGCCGAGTTCAATGACACATCGTTCATTAAAATCGGTCCAGTAGTTTTTGCTGTGCCCCGGTCAACGTTCAGGAAGAACATGCAGTAGCAGCCAGCAGTAGAAAGTGAAAAAGATTACCAATGAATATCTCCGGTTAAAATCTTTTCTTTTAACATCAGAAAGCTTGCCCCTTTACAGGGATACACCTCCATGTTCTCTACCTTTTAAGGATTTTGAGCTTCAATAGCGTGAATTTCACAAGTTGGGTTGTGGCGCGTAATATCGCTTGATAGTGCATTAATAACTGACACTGGGGGCTCGTCCTAGGACGGGATTTGACATTTAACCCTACCACCGGAAGTTGATTCTTGGGTTACGAACTCGCTTGGAATTATTACATTTCGCTTATTGCTAATCCATGCACAGTTTAACTGAATTCGTCTGTGTACTTTCCGAGCTATGAGTTGCGGCTGCAACCATAGAGACGCACGCCAACTGCATAATTATATATGTATATGAACATCCCTAGTAAATATAGTTAACCGGATAAATAACTTTCAAAATCCTCTTCTTTTCGTAATTTATTTCCGAGGAAGAAATGCCCTACCACCCTACGTTAGGTCGTACCCCCGGCCTCCGGTCAATATTTCTGTAAGCGTCGATGCACAATATTGCAAGCTGTGTCAACGGAAAAAGGGTAAGCACCTAATAAAGAATACAAACTACTGCCAGCGCAAAAATGTTGTAAACTCAATTTAGTTATTCTTCTTATCTCTTTCAAAATCTCTTCAAGAACTTTTCAAAGTCATCAAAATCTGTTCAAAGTCACCTCAAAACCATTCGAAGTATCTTCAAAATCGGTGCAAAATCCGTAATCCCTTCAAAATATTGTAACGTGATTTATAAATTCGGGTTCGATTTATATCAATATTTACTATAAAAACATCGATATCTAAAACACTTCGCAATTTATCTTTCCGTGCTCGATGTTTACGTACTCGTTCGGTAGTAGACTGCCGCGATGTTCGGTCCGCAACCATTTATACACGCAAGCAATGTAAGTCCAGTACATTCTCGAATATCGCGCGCGTAGAAAATTCCAGAGCGCCAAAGGCGACGTCATGTCTGGAGCATTTCCGTTACACTGCCCCCTTCTTAATTCTGGACGTCTCGTTCAGAAACTGCGTTAGTATTACTTTTTAATGCCTCGTGTCGGAATCTGCAGTCAGAGCCTGCTCGACAAACACCTTTCTTGAAAAAGTAACAGTCCACAGTTTTGCGGAGGGTCGTCCCCTGTGGGTTGAAGCAGCATACTGTAATTCGAACGCTAGTGTTTCTAAAAATCACTTCGATCATGGTTCGCACTATCTTCCAGTCCAACCCATCTAAACCACATCCAATCTTCGGGATCGCCAAGCTATTTATGTCATAGTATGCCATGAGTTTCCTTAAGCTTTTTAAAGCAGACCAGAGGTTTTCATAGGTGGGTTTGCCTTCTGACGTTTTCTTTGAAACCAAGTAGAACAAAGAGCGTTGACTATCTTCCAAGCGCAGTACTTTACCCACTCGTGGTCTTTGCTTTAACAACTCGTCTATTCTTCCAAATCTTTTCCGGAATACGGAAGCTATACCTCTACTCATGCTAAGGTCTTCGGCGACACAATGGGCGATGGAAACGTTAACCGGAAGCTCAAAAATATTTTGACAAATTTCCTGAATAACGCCAAATCGAGCTTTCTTCCGCTGGGCGTAATTTGACATAAACTCGTTAAAGTTTGGCTCGATCCCACAGCTGCGTTCCTCTTCTCGAATACCTCTAACTTCTTCGTTGTTGTTGGATCCGGCATATCGTGCGAGTCGATTAATGTGGACAACTTTCGGTTTCCGGTGGTTCATTCTGATACGATATATCACGTCATTTATTTTCTTGATCACCTCATACGGACCTTCCCATTGTCTTTATAGCTTGGGAGAAAGACCTCTTCGTCTCTGTGGATTGTGCAGCCATACCAGATCATCAGCTTCAAAAGTTTCATTGACCGAGCGGAGGTTGTATTGATTTTTCATGCGATCGCTGGCAATCTGAATATGACTTCTAGCCAAGTCGTGAATATCGTTCATCTTCGCCTTTAGTTGGTCAACATAATTTTCACCTGCGACATATTCTTCATGGGGTTTACGCCCAAACTCGAGATCACATGGAAGGCGTAGTTCACGACCCAACATAAGGCAGGCAGGAGTCTGACCTGTGGTCTCGTTGACGGCTGATCGATATGCCATAAGGAACAGGTGGAGGTACTGGTCCCAATTTTTCTGATGTTCTGCCACGACTTTTGAAAGATATTTACCCATCGTTCGATTCATTCTCTCAACCATTCCATCTGACTGAGGATGCAAAGGTGTTGTTCTGGTTTTATTGGCTCCTACCAATCGACAAACATCTTGGAACAAAGCCGATTCAAAGTTCCTTCCTTGGTCTGAATGGATTTCTATAGGAACACCAAAACGTGTAAAGAACTCCTTTACCAACACTTCTGCAACTGTTGCTGCCTCTTGGTTTGGAATGGCGTAAGCTTCAGTCCACTTTGTGAAATAATCCATAGCCACTAGGATATATTTATTTCCGCCATCTGTCTCGGGAAACGGTCCTGCGATATCGATAGCAACTCGTTCCATCGGACTACCAACGTTATACTGCCTCATGGGCATAACTCACATGTTTGACACCATCGCCGGACATCTTCTTTACGGTTGACCCAATAGAATCGCTCACGTACCCTTTGCAACGTTTTCGTAATACCAAAGTGCGCCGTCATGCAATTTTCGCAATACTTCCGACACTTTGCTTCTAGGTACTACTAATTGCAGCGTCGATTCGGTGCCATCTTCACTTTCAAGGGTCCTATACAACAGGTTGTCTTTCAGAGTCAGGCTATTCCATTGGCCCCAATAACTCTTTACTTCAGGACTTGTGACACTAATGTCTTGCCAGCCTGGTCTTTGTCCGTGGCGCATCCAATTCAGAACAGTTTTTATACTTGGGTCGTTTTCTTGGGCCGTTTTGATTTCGCTTGGCTTCCATTCCTCACTCTCTACAGTTGTTCGTCGCAGATGGCCAATCTTGTCTTCTATTTTAGAACAATGTGTGCAGTTGTCCTTGCACGGTCTTCTTGACAAAGCGTCTGCATTATTGTGAACTTTTCCAGACGACGAAATGTTTACAGTGAAGATCGGGGCTTTGTTTCTGCAGGTCGACGATAGCCCCTTCCTGTCGACCTTTCTTAGTTTTCCGACTGCTGCAATGGTTTTTGGCAGTTGCGGCGAACGTGTCCAATCTAGCCGTGGTTCACTTTTCTTTGCCAGTGACTGTATTGCTTTATTGATCTTTTCTTCCATTATAGCGGCAGCAGATCTTGTTACAGGCATACACAAGCACAAGCACTTAATTTAATTTTATTTACTTTTAATTAATTTAATTAATTCCACTCCTGACACCAATGTAACGTGATTTATAAATTCGGGTTCGATTTATATCAATATTTATTAAACAGAACTAAAACACTATAAAATCCGTACAATTTATATCGATTATTTATATCACTCACAAATTTATATCGATTATTTATATCACTCACACTTCGCAATTTATCTTTCCGTGCTCGATGTTTACGTACTCGTTCGGTAGTAGACTGCCGCGATGTTCGGTCCGCAACCATTTATACACGCAAGCAATGTAAGTCCCGAACATTCTCGAATACGCGTAGAAAATTCCAGAGCGCCAAAGGCGACGTCATGTCTGGAGCATTTCCGTTACAATATCTTCAAAATCTTCAAAATTTCTTGTCTCTTCACAAAATCGCTTCAGAATTCTTTCAAAGTCTCTTAAAAGCCTTCTAAATCTCTTCAAAATCCCTTCAAAATATCTGCAAACTCTCTACCACTCTTCAGTCTTCAAAATTCCTTCCAAGTCTTCACAAAATCGCTTCAAAATCTTTTCAGTCTCTTCAAAGTGTCTTTAAAATCTCTACAAAATTTCTTGTCTTCTGGGTCTTCCCAGTCTCTTCAAAATGACTACAAACTCCCTTCAAAGTCTTTTCAAAGCTGCTTCAAACTCTTCTTAATCTCTTTAGAATCTATTTAGCGCTATTTAGAAACTCTTTAATATCTCGACAAAATTTCTTTAAAATCTCTTCAAAGACTTCAAGGTCTCTGCAAAATCTTTTAAAAGTCTCTTCTTTATCGCATAAAAATGTCTTCAAAAAGACAAAAAACTTCCCAAAATCTCTTCAGAATTTCAACAAAATATCATTAAAATCTCTACAAAATATCTTTAAAATCTCCTTAAAATATGTACAAAATCTGTTTCAAATCTTTTCAAAATCGCAAAGTTTCCAAGAAAGTTTCAAAGTTCATAATTTCTTCAAATTCTTTTCAAAGTCTCTCCAAAATCTCTTCCAATTTACCGCTGTGTCGCGACCATTTCGCACGAGAATTTAGTCGGTACGTGTAGCGGGAATCGCCCGATGACCGCACGGTGGTAAAAATTGTGTTAAACAAAAAAATATAAGATTTTTCAATTGATCTCGAAATCGATTTCCTACTGCTGTCCGCATGCCCATATGGAAAATTGGTACACATGTTCTTAAGGACATAAGAATGGGCGCAGGTACACAACCGCGTCAAAAAGTTGTAGCACAAAAACTGACCAATACCTCCAACACAATGGTTTCGTTTATAATTTACACTAGAAAGAGCATAAATGAAGCTCCGGTTTTCTTGTGTCCGTATTCCTTAAGCATGAAGCAACTATCTAGAAGCGAGATTGTCTTGCGCGTGCGCAATGAAAAAAAAATAATCCAGACGGATATTTAAAAAAATTGATGTTGGTATCTAAAAACCGAAACGTCACATCGCAAAAGTAAAATCATTTTCTTATACAGAAAAGTACCTTGGTGGTTTTCTAATGAATAAAAAATCCGTACAAAAATAAAAACGAAAATTCCGGTTCCGTTCCTGCAAGTAAAAGGATTTTTTTATTTTCTTTAAAAAAAATAATTCAGCATATTAAAACGCGTGCAATTTCGCCTCCATATTTAACTAACTCTGTATCTCTTATAGTTAGCTACAACAATGCCAATGCATTGTATAATCGTTTCTTTTATCTTCACAATGTAGATTGTGTCTCTTTAAAAAAGTATCGAACCTAAACCGCATAATTAAGATTGTGATAAATTTTAACCACAGCTAATAGGGGTCAATTTACCGTAGCTATTTGTAGTACACTGTGGCCAAGATAAGGATGTCATCATGAAACCATAGAAGATACGACGATGGTTAAATTAGGGAAACGTTGCCCAATTAAACAGTTATTATCATTCTTTAAAGAAAACCTAAGAAATACCAGAAAAACCGAAAATCGCCGATTTTGTTTTTATTTTCTTATGATGTTATTTGAGCTCTTAAAGACAGCCTTAAAAAATGTTTAATACAACGTTTCGCTTTCGTGAAATCATCATCAACGTAATTTTTTATATGGTCCGTAAACAAATGCATACCGTATTGAGTAGAATATTTTTACTACGGATACAACGATGTACACCACACACAAAAAACAAAAGTTGGAAGCTGTTTTTTTCAACAAGACGGTGCACCCGCGCACAACACCCTAATTGTGCGAGAATACCTATCGGACAAATTTTCCAGAAAGAATCCGAGAAGATACTGAATTCACCAACTACAGAGATGCGATGGCCAGATAATTTTAATTCATTTGCAATTGCTCTCTACGCCTTTTCTACAACATCCCATTTACTATAATCTTGCCGTTGATAATCATAAATACATAAATCTACCTAGATATTGCTAAACTACTCGCAATATTTATTGGTTTTCGACATGCAATTCGTGTCGCTAGCAACACAGATTGCTCAACAGAGACGATAAGGCGATATCACGTTGCGTCGGTATACAAGTTGCAGTATGAAAGAATGCGAAATACATATTGGCAATACTATGGGCCATGGCCTAATAAGAGTAAGGCCATGGCTATGGTCTATTGTTTGTTGCCAGTTACTAATTGCGATTGTTCCGGTGTGCGAGTCCCCTCAGAGAAACTTCCAATGCGCTCTTGCTTTTGGAAGAAAAATGTGCCATCCCCATCGTCACATGCTTACTCTACCTGGACGTTATTATTTACTTACCGAAACTAGAGCAACTTCAGGCTTAAAAATTTTCCGAGTAAATAATAATGGAATCTCGGACAAGAAAATTGGTATAGCGTCTCCTCGTCCATCTTGCACGGCTTTACGCACGTTCCCGCCCATAAATGTCGAAACTGATCTACAGTCATTTCGGTTATGTATTTATAGGGACCAGGGAAGAGCTTACCTAAAAACATCTTTGAGCGCCGGATCTGTGTACACTGCCTTTCCTTCCGTATGCATGTGTATAACTTGTACACCTTCGAGACAGTTATTTTTGCCGTACTCGGTCATGGCGCCTATTAGGAATATGGGTGTTGCTGCCGCGCCATGCACGAAGACGGTTTGACCTGCAAAGAGCCCAACAATTAAAAAGAATATAGATAACATTGGCGAACGAGGTTATATATTAAATGACAATAGCACCATTCCATAATATGAGAGCGATCCTCCGATTCATCACTTTCCTGCTTTCGTGTGTGTTGTACAGAAAAAATTAAACAAGATACGTAAGATCAGGAGCTTTTAGAGCTTTTAGCCCAATGAATCATTGGTTTACTTGGAAATTTCATCCCCACTATAAATCAATTTTACACACTTGTTACACCCTGTACAGATGTACACATTGAACCGTTTTAGTTGAAACAATATTATTGGCTTCCTAGCTCGAGCTGGATGGCCATTGCGATCACTGTTTTTTGGACATGTCAAAATTTCTTCAAATGTGGACGTTTTAGATCATTTTAAGATGATTTTAAGCGAGATTTTAAGCAACTTATAAAAATATAAAAATTTTCCGTCTGTATGTATATATACAGGGTGATTCCTATAGTACCTGCCACCGTTTGGGAGCGTATAGGGGGTGCCTAGGGGAGTATTTTGATATAGGACACTTGGGGTCGGAAATCTAAAACAAGGGCGCCAGAACCAAATTTATCTTCTGGAATTTCACGCCTGTATGTAGGCAACCCAACCGACCGACGTTTCGCGCGGAGCGATGCAGAGCGAGTTAGCGCGAGGAAGCGACATGGGAGGGAAGGAGGGAAAACGACAGTCAAAAGCAATAACGTTTACAAGTGTTCAACGTGGCCACCGTTGTTCTCAATGCACTTCCTACATCTAGCCAACTATTATTATACTATTGCCATAGTGTTTATTCACTTGATACGCGTCGTTGCAGACGGGATTTCGTGGGTTTAAACAAATTCTGATCAAGTGTCAGCCACACATCGCCGCCTGAGATCGCTCCGTGTGCACCGCCGGCCGGTTGGGTTGCCTACCTACAGGCGCGAAATTCCAGAAGGTAAATTTGGCTCTGGCACCCTTATTTTAGATTTCCGACCCCAAGTGTCCTATATCAAAATACTCCCCTACGCACCACCTACACGCTCCCAAACGGTGGCAGGTACTATAGGAATCACCCTGTATAGGGTGTTAATACTAAGTCCGAAAGTAAGTCGTTACATCCGAAAACGGCAATTAGAACTCATAACAAACAACTTTTCTTACTTCCAATTTTTAATTTTTTAGTAGTCAGTTTGGCGTAGCGGTAGTTCGAATCCCACAACTAGCCAGTTTTTAGTGGTACAGAACATCTCCTGATTACCATGCTTCGGAGGGCATGCACAGCTGACGGTCCCGGCAGTCATACCACGACTGTCGTTAAGTCACACAGACGACTGTTAATGCGACCTGAAAACGTCTGTACCTAGGGAGTGCCACCCATACGATACTTTGATATATTTGATACGATGATTTGTTTTTCGAAAAATCTATCCTGTGAAGGAGGCAATTTTGGAAATCGAAATTGAAACAAAACTGAAAAAATGTTTGGGGCAAATTTTGTAGTAGATAGTAGAGGGATTTTATAAATCAATCAAAAATCGATGGGGTGGTTATCAAAAAATGTTTTTTGAAATTTCTGATCAATCTATTTTGTTATTTGAAAAAATATGAAATAATTTCAAAAACAAATGTTTTAGCGAGCTAAAAGATAGTTTTGAAAATTTTTGTTTTTTTTTCAATAATCATTAAAATAAGGGAGTTATTTTTCGAAAAACAAAAGAACGCCAATAACGTCGAACCGGGGCACCAAATCAAAAATTGGAAGTAAGAAAAGTTGTTTATGTTAATGAGTTCTAATTGCCGTTTTCGGGTGTAACGACTTAGTATACGTACGTACCTAAAATTTTGGAGTGCCGTAAAGGCATCGAATTTTTTTTTCAAACAGCATCCTAAAATTTTTATGAAGTTATCTTATTTTTCTGTGTACAACCTACAGTAAAATTTGTAGAACTGTCAAAAACTTTTTTGATATATGAGTTTTTAGCGTCGTCATTCTGAAATAGTAACCCACATTTTTTATTGATTATTAACGAGTAGGTACTACCTGGAGCAACGTTGCTTGACTGTAGATAATAAGTAAATTATTAGTAATATATACAAAAAAAAAGCGCGTGAAGTCGCAACCACGTGGGGTTCGGCCCGAGATATTTTCGAGAGAACGTATCATCAAAAAATTATCGTCTATTGCGAACTAGGTTAGTAGTATTAATTTTATAAAGGGTAAATGTCGAGTATAACAAAGAGATGGAATAATAATACTTTTAAAGCAAGCATTTTTTCCTAGAAAACATATCAGTTTCAAAGGATGATTTGCGGTTTAACTGTAACTGCATGAGCCAGACCAATTGGAGTGTAGCGGTCTTTTTTGTAAGTTGCGACCACCAGTTGGGTAATCTTATACTGTGCGATCAAAAATGAGTTGCTGTCGAGTCACCTTTGGAATTTTTGTTTTCATGGTATGGTAAATCGTACTAACTTGAATTTCCAAAGGCGACTCGACAGCAACTCATTTTTGATTGCCGGTTATCTGAACGTCACTTAATTTAGATACTTATACAGAGTGTCCCATTTATCTTAAGACAGTCGATTATTATGGAAACTAGCGGGGATATCAAAAAAAGATTTATATAAAATATTCTTCATATAGAGAGACCCATTTAATAGTGCTATGCACCTTTTCACATAACTGTCCCATAAGGGTCAAGTGTAGGGCAACTTAATTTTTTCCAACAGAATCGTAGGTATCTATACTTTGTACTGAATATTCTAATTCTACATCGGAAAATAATAAACTTTCATGGGAAACGGTTTTTCCCTACACTTACCATGTTTTCACGACACTCTTCCAAAAGAACGATTTTTGGTTAGAACTAGAAAGCTGTCCCGAATTTGGCAGATTTTTTAAAATTCTTGGTTCATCTGCCATAGAATAAGATGGCGTATGGTCCTGGGTAGATAGTTTAAGGAGAACGATTACAGAGGGTATAATTATAATAACGTCAGTTATACGTAATTGTACTAAAAATTCAATCATTACTTATTTAAGCGTTTAGGTGCATGTGATTATCCATCCCAAATACTTTTTTATGACGTTCAAGGTAATAAAGTTGGATTTATGGCCAGAGGCTATCTCATTACTTTACAACTCTTGAGAGTAGTTAAACCTCGAGTTAAACATTAAAATAATTATTGAATAAGTAATTAACATTATTTGTGGCAAGACTATTATTATTGATGATTATATTACTCATTTTATAGAGCAATTAAAGCACTTCCATAAACGTTTGATATCGTTTCTTGCTAAAATGGATTGCTACAGAACTTAGGGTCCTTATTGAATCGGTTATTGATGAGATAAGATGTTCTTTAATGGCCTATTGGAAATCGCAATTAACCAACGATCTAGGTCCTAGGAAATTATCTACTTTAGAGTCTAAACGAGTCTAATTGTTACAAATTAATTGGTATGATTAATCTAATGAACTAGCTTATGCGTAACCGTAAGTTTTTGAGTAGTACATGATTTTGAATTTTTACTTAGTATTAAACATTCAATTATTATAGACAACAACACAACTATTATGTAGAAGTCAAAGTAAATAAATGTAATTAACACACAATTAATTGATTGACAATGACAAAAATTTAATCCGAAATGGATTAAATGAAAATTAAAACAAAATTCCTGAAATAAAGAGAAACTTATACAAACCTTGTTTTTACATAGTATCCCGTACTCAGATAGTCAATAATTTCGGAAATCTTAAAATTACTCGGTTTTTTCCCTTTTAATAATCACAAAGTCTGCTCGTGAACAGGTTTGCGATAAACTCGCGCAGTTAACACTAACAGCTTCAGAACTTCACTTTTCTTTAGCACAAACTTGATGATAAACGAACTGCCATGTTGAATACGACGACAAACATTATCGGTAGCTGTTTTTTAATTTTAAAAAAAAAACAAGAGTACCTCAACAGAAAACTTCACGGTGCCCGCCTCGGTGCCCGCAGACTTCAACTGGACTAACTTTTTTCCGTAATAACCCTATATTTTCTTCGAGATTTTCTTAGTTAAAAGATACAGAAAAATGCGAGAAAAAATTTTTATTACAACATTTTATTTATAATCATTGTTGATTAATCTTCCGTTTTAAAAGTAAGTATACGGCGGTATACGGGGTCAGGTAAAAAAGTTAACGGACCTAACCTCATTTTTTTAATGGAACACACTGAAAAACTGAAAAATTACCTTTCTTAAATTTTTTATATTCTTTTTTTAATATTTTTGATTTTTTTTAATTACTTCCATTTTTTAGGTGATTAATTGTTGAGATATTTGAAAATGCCTGCTTTCCTTAACACCTTGATTTAGTAGTAATGAAAAAGCAGGGAGTTGTTTTTAGTTGCTATGTATAGTTAGTTGTAGTAACACAAAATTGCTGATTGAATCTGTTTCATTTTAGTCATTACATTTTTCCATATTTTTGCTCATTCGTGTTCATTAAAGTGTTTTCTACTTTCCTTGACTATCGCTTCTTAAAAGAACTCCAAAAGGTTATGGGCCCAGCGAAGTCATGTTAGGAAAGTAAGAGTACTTGTAAATCAGTTTTACGTACCTGGAATACCTGTGTCAAAAATGATGGATAGTAAAGTAGACATTGGCGTCATTAATAAGTTTAATGGACGAAATTACCAGCAGTGGAAATTTCAAATAAAGTGTGCTCTAAGAGCAAGAGGAGTTTTCGAGGTAGCGAATGGCGATTGCGAAAAACCAAGTGGTGCTGAAGGTGAAGGAACAGCGAAAGAAGTTGAAGCATGGAACAGGAAAGATGCCATTGCAATGTGTATCCTGACGTCTGCCATGGAACTTTCGCAAATTACATTAATCGAAAATTGTGGAAGCGCTAAAGATGTAATTAGCAAAATGGACACAATTTACCAGCAAAACACGGAATCGAATAAGATGATGCACCAGGAAAAGTTTCACCAGTACAAAATGGATCCAGCTGATTCAATTGCGTTGCATATTGCCAAGGTGGAAAATCTTGCTAAGCAAGTTCGAAACTCGGGAGACACCGTCAGTGATATAGCCATTATGACAAAGATTTTGGGAAGCTTACCTCTAAAATACAGAAATGTGCGGCAAGCCTGGTTATCTGTTGATGAGAAGAATCAAAATATACAAAATCTTACCATGAGATTATTGGATGAAGAGGCTAGTCTCACAACGATGGAATTAGAAAACGAACAAGCGCTGGCTACGACGCGAGCTACCAAACCAATGCAGAACAAGAAGAAGAGGCCTCCTGTTACGTGTTACAACTGCCAGAAGAGGGGCCATTATGCAAGAGAATGTCGAAATAAGAAGCAAGAACGGGCAAACACTGCAGAAAAAGAAAAGGGACAGGAAGGAAATGTAACAGCTTTTACAACAGAGGAGAAAGCATTTGGATTAACGAGTGATGCATTAGCGATATCAAAGGACGATGTTTGGATAATGGACAGCGGAGCCTCGTCGCATATGACATACCACAAAGATTATTTTTCATCCTTGGAAGACAGTGACATAAAATCAGTGACACTTGGTGACAATAAAAGTCTCAAAGTGTCAGGTAAAGGAACAATCAAAATCCGTAAGCTGATGCACAATAAGTGGTATGACGCTATTTTGACAAATGTGTTGTATGTACCAGATTTACATAAAAATCTCTTTTCCGAAGGTGTCATTACCAGTAAAGGCATGAAAATTATTAAGGAAGATAAGTTTGCATTGGTGTATCAGAATGAGAAGGTGGCATGCGCATACCGAATGGCAAATAATCTGTATCATTTGCAATTTCAAACGATCAGATATGAAAGTGAAGTTAATGTGACCACAGATGCAAATATGTTAGCTTTGTGGCATAAAAGACTAGGACATATTAATTTCAATACTGTAAAAGAAATGGCATCAAAAGGTTTGATAAGTGGTGTAAATGTGAACGCTGCAGAGAAAATCTTTTGCGAAGCATGTGTATATGGCAAGCAGCACAGATTAAAGTTCTCAAAAGTTCAACGAATCACTAAACCCGGAGAAATGATTCACAGTGACGTGTGCGACCCAATGTCAGAACAGTCCATAGGAGGTGCGAACTATTTCGTGTTATTCAAAGACGATGCTACCAGTTATCGTGTTGTAAAGCACAAGTCGGACGTTCTCGAAAGTTTTAAAGCGTACGTTAATATGTGCAATAACAAATTCGGTCATCGAGTAAAAGTTTTGCATGTTGACAATGGAACTGAATATGTGAATCACTGTTTTAAAGACTTCTTAATGAAGATGGGTATTGAGATGGAAAGAACAGCACCCTATAATCCAGAACAAAATGGAAAAGCGGAAAGGGATATGAGAACTATCGTTGAAAGTGCCCGCTCAATGTTATATGCAAAAGATTTACCTACGGAATTGTGGGGTGAAGCGGTGAATACAGCAGTGTACATTCTAAATCGCACTCAGAATCATCAAACAGTAGGGACATCCCCATACGAATTGTGGACAGGTAAGAAGCCTGTATTATCTCATATTAAAGTTTTTGGATGCGTAGGTTATGCACATCTACCAAAGCAGAAACGAACAAAGTTAGATGCCAAGAGCAAGAAGTTCATTTTTGTTGGATATGATGGCAACTCGACCAATTATCGTTTGTTTGACCCAGAATCAAGAAGGATCACAATTGCAAGGGATGTGATATTTAATGAAGAATTGATAGAACCTTCTTCAAGAAGTAATAATGTAAAGATTACATTGACAGATGATGACAGAAACGATTACGAGGAAATTCCCGACATTAACAGTGAAAATGCGGAAAACGGAGAGGAAATGGAACCACAAACACAGCAACAGGCAAGATATGAGTTACGGCCACGTGAAAGTATTTCACCACCAACGAGATACATCGATTATGCAGCAAATTATGTAGAAGTGGATGTACCGTCAACGTATGAAGAGGCCATGTCAAGCAGAAATTCTAAAGAATGGCAAGCATCCATTAATGAAGAACTTGCAGCTCTTGAAGAAAACAAGACATGGGAATTGACCGTAAAGCCACCTGATAAACACATAATCGACAGTAAATGGGTTTTTAAAGTGAAACGTACACCGGAGGGAAATATTTCTCGTTTCAAATCTAGGCTATGTGCGAGAGCGTTTTCTCAAATTGAAGGTGTAGATTTTAAAGAAACTTTTTCCCCAACTACAAGATACGAGTCAATTAGAATTTTACTTTCTTTAGCAGCGAAGTACGATTACGAAATCATTCAGTTTGATGTTAAGACAGCATTCTTATATGGCGAACTCGATGAAGAAATTTATATGTCGCCACCTAATGGTGCAAACATCAATCCAAACTTAGTCTGTAAATTGAAGAAATCGCTGTATGGTCTGAAACAATCCCCAAGATGTTGGAACCGTAAATTTAACAGCACTCTTAAAAACTTCAATTTTCAACAATGCACAGCTGATCAATGTGTATATAAAGGGCAAGTAGATGGTAAAAGAGTACTGTTAATTCTTTTTGTGGATGATGGTCTAATAATCGGTGAAGATAAATTAATTCTAAATTCGATTATAGAAAAACTAAAACAAGAATTCAAGATCGTGCTTGGAGATTTAAACTATTATGTAGGTTTAGAAATCGAACGTGATCGAAAGAACAAATCTCTCTTTATTCATCAAAGGCATTACATTAAGGAGATAATTAGACGATTTAATTTGGAAGATGCAAAATCGGTGAGTGTTCCTACAAATTCTAATAATATTTTGAAGGCAGTTACACCGGAAAGTAAACAAAATGGAAAAATCCCATATAGAGAAGCAGTGGGAGCACTAATGTTTGCAGCTATCGTCAGTAGGCCTGATATAATGTATTCAGTGGGTATGGTGAGTCGATATTTAAATAACTACGATACAGCACACTGGAATGCAGTAAAACAAATAATTACATATCTGAAAGGTACTCAAGATTATGGAATACTGTATAAAGGAGGCGATTCAAAATTAATCGGTTACTCGGATGCAGATTTTGCTGGTGATCCCGATACCAGGAGGTCTACATCAGGATATATTTTCATTCTAAATAGCGGTGCTATTACCTAGAGTAGCCAACGTCAACCGACAGTGTCGCTTTCTACTACAGAATCTGAGTATGTTGCAGCCGCTAATCGCCCGCTAATGCTACAAAAGAAGTGTTATGGTTACGCAGTTTTTTAAATGAGATTGGCGAAGATGTAACAAGTGCAACACCTTTATTAGTTGATAACCAAAGTGCAATACGTTTAATTAAAAATCCAGAGTTTCATAAACGAACCAAACATATTGACACAAAATACCATTTTATCCGTGAACAGTGTACTGGGTATAAAATTTGTGTTGAATATGTGGAAAGTGCTAAACAGTTAGCGGATATTATGACTAAACCTTTAAACAAAAAGAGGCATGAATGGTTACGAGAACAATTTGGTGTTAAATTTAAAAATGTTTAGTGATGTGTCGATGTGTGTAATGTAATTATATGGAAACTTTATTATTCAGTTTAATATTGTGATTTTGATATTGATAAGGAAAGGCAGATTTTAGTGGGAGTGTTGAGATATTTGAAAATGCCTGCTTTCCTTAACACCTTGATTTAGTAGTAATGAAAAAGCAGGGAGTTGTTTTTAAGTTGCTATGTATAGTTAGTTGTAGTAACACAAAATTGCTGATTGAATCTGTTTCATTTTAGTCATTACATTTTTCCATATTTTTGCTCATTCGTGTTCATTAAAGTGTTTTCTACTTTCCTTGACTATCGCTTCTTAAAAGAACTCCAAAATTAATCATGTTCTAATTGATTGTAGCGTAATTTGTAACATTTCCAACCAAGGTGCTACACCTGCCATAAGAGATTCCCTTGATATCTAAACCGGCATGTAAAATTACGAGAATGACTTTGTACATTTTGAAATGCCTGCCTGCCACCACATCGTGCTAAATTGGTTTTATTTGTAAAGCATAACAAATATTCTAATTAATTTGCTTATTCGTTTATTGGATTTTTTATTCGCTTTTCAAGCCGTTATGTCCCTAGCAAGGGTAGCTTGTGATGGCACCTGGATTGTTTCAGTTAAAATTTTAAAACAAAAACATTAACATACACTGGATTAACGGGGTAACTTTTTTTAAATAAAAAATGCGATAGTGGTATATAAACATTCATAAAATGTTAGAAGTGAGAGAACTTTGAAACGCACTCATATATTCTGATAAGCGATTGATAAAATATTATTGACCTTACAAAGGCCAGGCGAGTGTTGATCAATTCAAATTTATTCCACATTGTCAAAAAAAACATTGTTCGTGAACAAAACCTGTTGCTATCCCGTAGATGTTTTATATGACCAGTTTTTATTTAAGAGAATGCACATGCAAGTACAACACTATCCGTTCATTTAAATGGAGCAGTATAACTTTTAGATCGGATTTTTTATACCATCTATTGGTCAATGTCACTCAAAATTTCGCATTTATTTTATTGTAATATCAGAACTAGATAATCGCCGACGTTTTTGGATGACACGCCGTTTTTTACTGGTTTGTCGTTGGGTAATTTTCCATTAATTTGAACGTCCTTCGTGTTTTAAAAGGCGTTATAAAATTCTAAAAGGAGAAAAAAGTGAAAAGAATTCGATTCGGATCAAAGGACCAAAAAGCATTTTTTAACAATGTCATTGTATAGATGGCAAAACTTTGGATAGTGCGTGTGTTACCTCGCCTCGTTCCTTGTTATCTATTGTATACAACAACTCTGTTTCAATTAAATTCCCATTCTTTACTTTATGTTTATACTGTATCAAAATGTGTAACGAATGTAGTGTAAAATTGCATTAAAAGGTCCGAGTGCAAACTATGGTAAGATTTTGTTGGTTTTGATGACATATGGTCGCGGCTACGCTACGCCGCCTCGCCTGGCTCAAATAATGATTCTCGCCTTCACCTCGCACCATTTATCAATTGCAACACATTTTTAAAACCGGGTTATTCTACATTTTGCCTCGCATTTTGCAGCGTTGGAGATGTCGGTCGACCGAATCGGTAATTTTTTTGAAAATGTAATGGAACTTTTGATTTTTTGGGAATATCATGTACGTACTTTTTGTGAAAATGTCGATTCAAACCGTCGTCTCCAGTTGTGTAGATAAACGTGTTCGATGCGTTCACTTGTGGAAAGAAGACTCTTATCCCTTATACCGCATGACCGTGCGAGGTAGTTTTTCAGTCCACCTTTTCTACCCCCCCCCCCCCAAAGTGAATTTACGAGATTCGAAAAAATCGAGACACCTTGGGACCTGGAACTATTCAGATTTTCAAAATCGCGACAGAATAATTTAACAAACTTTGTCTGACGCCCTCAATGGTAAAATGTCAATGTATATAACATTTCATTTAAATATGTTGAAAAATAAAAAAAAACACATTTTTTGATTCGGCATGTAAAAAGGGCTTAAGAGCCTGCCTTATTTTTTACCCTACATTGTCAGTTTATGACCTCCGATTTACAAATTTGATAAAGAATCCACCTGCAAAATTTCATCGTAATCGATCCATCCGTTCTCTTTTAAATCGATGGACATGAAGCCATCGAGCGAGCGAGCGTCCGACGATTGGGAGAAAGCATAAAACGTCTCTTTTAAAACTCGACGCTAAAATGTTGTTTTGTATAAATATTATCTGGGATAATGTGGTCACCGCCTTACGATTATGACGACGCAGGTTCGTTGAACCACCGAGCGCCCTTTTTTTAGCGCATTTTTGCAAATTTATTTGTAAAAAGTAGCTTTTAATCTCACTTTGGCTGGCTGGCTGGCTGCAAATGTGGGCGCGTAGAAGAACTCTTGTATAAAGGTAACGAGTGTACGTGTATCTATACAAGGCCGCGAAATTTGTCAACCTTAGGGACATGGCTACATGATGTGGGGTTGGCGACATCTGGGCGTCATCCTCGAGTGTAGTATACTAACGTGAAGGTTTTTCAGTTTTTTCCTATCTTCTACTACAGTTTTGGTCCGATTCTTTTCAAATTGGTATCGTCGGAAAGATGTTGTAAACGCGCACAACTCCTGCGTGGCGGAATTTTGTTTTTTGTCCTAGGGGCGAAATTAACGACCATTTGCGAGGTGCGCACGCATCTTCGAGAAGCCTTTTACCTTCCGTTGTGAACTCACGCGGTTTAACGTTTCGTAAATCTCGAATCGCTGTCTCTCTTTCTCGTGCCGCCAATAGAAGCGAATTGCGGGTGAACGGGACGTCGGAAGTGGCTACCGTCAAAGGGAATGTGGTAGCCCCCGACCCGATTTTAACTTTAAAAGCGAATTGCGGGTGCACGCGGAAAGTGGGAAACGGTTAGTGAATGTAGTAGCCTTCGACAAGATCTGTTATTGATGGTTGAGTCGAAAGTGGCTAATAGAATACTGATCTGCCACACAAAAATGCGCTGAAGTCCCTTCGATCTCACACGAGGACTTTGATAATTTTTTCTATAATAGATCTCGGCCACAAGAAGTGAGGGAGAAAGAAGTTGTAACTTCTGTCGGCACTTACCAAGTGCCACTTTCGAATCCTTGACGCAAAATATACTTGATGGCTAAAGCTGAATTTTTCTCTTCGCGCCTCGACACTACCCCTTTCGCGATTTGACTTAATTTTTCACCAACAATATAACCACCCAGCCAAGCTTAGGGGTGATTGACTTAAATTATTTTTTAACTGCCCGGCGAATATTGGCCTCCGGCTCACCATCAATTTTCACATCCATTCACACCCATTCTAGACCGTACAACCACCAATAGAACTCATTTTTTTCTAGCCAATCAGCGTTGACTGTTTCCTATAGATTCGGCACAAATCTTCGTTATTTGATCACGCCGCACATTGTTGTAATAAGAATATTTACCTACACTAAGATTAGTGACGTTGTTTATTGTTAGATTAAATTGATATAGCTGCAATGACTGTAAAGGTGATTCACAGCACGTTAGAATTTGATTCACTTCACCTTTACCCATTTGTCTACAGATCACGGCCAACTTCGAGTTGTTTATCTATGCCAGTATTCGTTTTTGTTTTTTTTAGAGCTTCGTAAATTAACGTAATTAGCTCGGTAATTAATTAGGTACCTACCGGTCTCTATCGTTTTTGCGTATTACGTCCTTTTTGGAATTATTAAGCAGCAGCAATTAATAGTAGGATGGCGCTGTCGTACCTAAGAGACCCAATTTTGAGGATAATTTGAGACCTGTGTTGGCAAGAATTTCGTTAAACACACTAATATGCCAAACACGATTGTGCAAAAATTAGGTTAATGTTAAGTATAAGAATTTAATATTCCCGTAATATCTCAATGCTTACGTATTTTGAATTTTTATATCGTGTGTATTTTTAGGTTATTGGCACGGATGCTCTTGTTCAAAACGTCAGAGAGAATCCCAAACAACTCGCATAAACGTAGATCTCCGGTTTCGGTAGACTAATTTCGGAGATTACTAATTTAAATAAAATCTTAATTTATTGGGGTTGTTTGCAAATTCTGGGTGAAGGTAGCATCTAACAAGGAATAGGAAAATAACAATATGTGTAGGTAAACCAAGTTTATCCGAATGGTCTTTGATCCTTGGATCGTCGATCTGAGTCTGATTAAAAATTATTAGGTATTGGAAAATTTCTCTACCTGTTAACGAAGCTATACAATTTTGCCCAACTGCGACTGTTTTGTTGCGAATAAATTTATTCCCATTAACATTAGAACTAGTTACTGAAAATGCAGAAACCGCACCTGTTAAGTAAATGTCAATATTATGGAAAGGCTAACAATAATGACGGCCGTGAAAACCAAAGCGAACTAATGTTTGTTTGAACTTTGAACATGAGACATTCCATGCCAACCGAATCTCACCTATATAAATTAATTAGACAAAAATTAAAGCGAACTCCTGACCCGATCCTGACCACAATCTGAGGTTTCAATTACACTTACAAAATAAACACAGCAATGGTGCATCAAAATTATCATTAAACGGGGCCTACATGGTTGATTTGCGCGTTCAGATCAAAGAGCGTAGATTATTTTTACTGTGGCATATTTATTGTAAATAAATATAACGGGATATGTGCAGACTACTTATTTTAATTTGAATTTACGTAACTTTTAATTTATGTTAATATTTCACCGTCTGGCTTCTGCTGTCTTAATTAAATTCTTTTAAATTTCTTGTTTTTGCGTGTCAAAATCACAAATGAACTACGGAATTACTAATAGTATAATTCCCCTGCAGATACCCATGATTAGGCTAGGCGCGCACTTGCAGCGACTGGAAAATGGTAATCGCGAAAAAAGTAATTTAGGCGCGCTCATATGGCGACTATTTGATCGCAGTGCCAAAATGAATTCTGTCCAAACAGCCTGTGTAATCGCTTTGTTATTACGAGCGAAGGCTTAGAAAACGGCGTAATAAATATTGGATGCACATGCACCATAGTCAAAGTAACGTATTTGACAAATTGTTATGCTAAAAAATGTTTCAATATTATCGGATGATGAAAATGAAACGTTATCACCATTCGCGAAATTTAAAATATGTGCGTGGGAGACGCGGTCCAAGTAGGCCAAATGGCTACAAATCGCCAACGTTGGCAACACAGCGCAATGAAAAATGCTGCAAGTGGGCGCAGGTTCATAATATCATTCATTTAAATATGCAACAATCCCGCGCTGTAAAAATAGAACAAGTTGCATTTAGTCGCTGCTTTTTTTCCGTCGCATGGACGTGCAATCGTATTGTAAGTTCCTCGCTTTATTTTTGAGACTAAAGAATCATGCGACAGAAAATCGCAAGTGCGCGCCTAGCCTTAGTAACGTTATGTAATCGATTCATTGCAAGCGAGATTGCAAGTGTATTTTTGTTGTACATATGACTCCTGATTGCTTGAAAACATTTTTGTACTCTACAGTTGATACCAAGGTTGATACATAATGCAAAAACAAAATGAAGCAGTAAACAATAACAATTACTATTAAAGAGAAAATGATTTTTGTATTGGCGACCACTTTGCATTAAACTAAATATGAATAACAAAATCAGCAATTATAAAATTGCGAATTCCAATGTTCATCATATAATTATTATTTGCAAACAAAACAAGAAATAAAATTTATTAATATTGTAATATACCTATACCGGGTGAATGCTTTCAAATCGAACATAGGGAATTAACATGGGAAAACTGTTTTTCGCAGATTGTTGCTCCCCAAATTAACTTAGAGAGTTCATAATGCCACCATTGGAAAGAAGATTTTTTTCCGCGTTTTATGATATGCAAATTATTAACGTCTAGTTGCACGTTTAATTATTATTTTGCGAAATTAGGTATAACTCTCGCCAGGAAAGATTGCCGGTCACAGAACACTTGAACCCGATCTACAATCTCTGTTTTTCGTAAGGTGCTATCGACTTCCGGGATAGTATCGTGTCATTGTTGAACGAAAAGACTTTTTGTTGAACATTAGCATGATCCTATTCCAGAAGTCGCTCGCATCTTAATAAAAACAAAGATTGTAAATTGACACAAGGTGTGCTGTGACCGGCAATCTTTCCTGGCGAGAGTTATAATCAAAATGTGTACTTGATTTTAAAAATCACGGTAGTCATGAAAACAAGGTACGATAACTGTCAATAATTTTAATTTGTACTTACTACAAAAGTGACGATGTATTCCAATGCGGAAAAAGTGTTTATTGTAAAAAACGTTTACGGCGGTAATAGTTACCGCAGAGTGCGAGATTTATTTTCCGTGGAATTTAATCAAACCTCTATTCCGTCAATATCGACAGATAGTTTTTCAATTTGACAATTCCGGATGCTTAAATCTTATACGGGTCATGGCTACATGATTATCTGAGTTCATTTTAATTTGAGAATTTTTGATAAAATAATGAGAAAAGACAAATAAAATTTAACTAATTCGCATTTAGTTAGATGAGAAAAAAATCTTCTTTCCAGTGGTGCCATTATGAACACTCTAAGATAATTTGAGGAGTAACAAGCTGCGAAAAACTGTTTTCACATGTCAATTCCCTAACTCGGTTTGAAAGTATTCACCCGGTATAAGACTAGTGTCACCTTGTCGTCTCTCGTCAGCCGGAAAGTTCTTAATTCCCAAAAGTTCTAGTCGGCTAGGCTAGAGATGTTTCCCGTTACGCAACAATAAACGTAATGTGACGAATTTCTGTGCCATTAATATAATATACAGGGTGGTGACTTGCGTAACGCATCATATAGGGATTTCAATATAAAATTCATAACATGTATTTTGTAGAAAAAAATTTTTTACGCCAATCAACCGCATTAGTTTTCAATTTTTTGCATAATAAAGACGGAAAATTGGAAAAATAAAACCCGCATCTTTTTAAATAATCTGGGATGCCATGGAATTTTCTAAAACAAAAAGATATCGAGTTATCAAGTAGCAGCAGTTCGAAATCGATTTTATGATCGACTTTGTTACTGTCTTGCAGTTAATGGGGACTTATTCGAACATTTATTGTAAATTGTTACCTATACCTATTAAGAAAACCGTTTTTAGTCATTTGTTCTTTCTTTATGTTGAATTCGCTGTTCTAAATATAGGTAATACTTTTTGATAGAATTTGATCCATGGCATGACCGATATTGGCGTAGTTTTTGATATTATAAAATTCCATGGCATCACAGGTTATTGAAAAAGATGGGGGTTTTATTTTTCCAATTTTCCGTTTTTATTATGCAAAAAATTGAAAACTAATACGGTTGATTGACGTAAACAATTTTTTTCTACAAAAAAACCTTAATACATTTTGCTCTAAAATAATTTGGGGAGCCAATAATAGCATGTTATGAATTTGACATTGAAATCCCTATGATGCGTTACGCAAGTCACCACCCTGTATACTATATAGGGTTTCCCATTAGTGCGAAATGGGGAGATATATGGTGACAATTAAAATACAAAATTGTGTATAACACAAAAATATTATTTATTCATTTATTTTGCGGGAGAAGCGCGAAATTCTTAATTTCGTCGAAATGGTTCTTATATTAAGTTGGTCAAACGTGATCGTTTAAGTGACAGTTGTGAAAGGTTATCTTAACTTCTTTCTCTACTAAGTGAAATATTATGCTGGGCTTAACATATTGTATATTAACAGTTAGTGCAATAAAATTAGTATAATAGGTATAATATACAATTTTAGGTTTAGTTCGACTTATACGCAAAATAAACGACACTTCCATGTCACATGTGGATACATTTTAATAAAACCATTTTTGGAAACACATACAGTCAAAAAACTTGAATGCCCTAGGAATGACGAATTTCGTAGAGAGGGTTACATTTTGCATCTGGCAAGAATCGCCTTCCATAGACCGCCTCTTTGTTAGCGACCGCCGATTAACTTCAAACGCCTTTTCGGTATCACTCAAAAGGGGAAGTTTGAAGAATCGCATACGATTTTCAGCGGGGAAATTTTACAGTCCGTTCGTATTCGGAAACGACTTTTAATCCGACTCATAGCACTGATTCCGACTATTTGATTTTAGAATGTCACAGCTATATACAAAACCACCCTACGGGGATTTACAGGCGGAATGGTTGACTCACCTTCGCTTACGGCTGAAGACGAATGCCCTAACGGTGATCTCAGAACAAACAACTTTTTGATTTTTTTTTTTAATTGACACCCATCCTTTGGCGCAAATCTGAAAGATATGCGGCGTCAGTGCACCAAAATTTGAAAAAATCTGGTGAAGGCAGCTCGCAGATCTCTCGCACCTGGACGGGTGAACGGCAAACGCACAGTACAATACCAGCGATTTCATGAAGTAGGCTCAAGCAATACCTCCTCTACTATTAGTAGTATCATTTCGAGTATCATTGAATTTTTAGTAGATCTACACCTATTTCTAACTTGTGCGAACATGTAGGTAGATGGTTGTAACAAGATAAAAATTCAAATTGCCGATTGTAAAATTCCATTCAATAAAATTTTTAGAACTGCAATTGCATCAGGTAGGCGTAAACAACATTACTGTAAACAAAACTGGATGCAAGCGAAATTCACCGTAATTAACATTCTTTGACGTAGGCGATACGACCTAGAATCGCTTAACCGTTGCGGTACCGTATTTTGTTCATTCTTATTCTGCACGTCAACAATTTCGCGATGTAGTTTGTTTAATATTATTGTTTATGTTTATACGACGACGCGAGGTAAAAAAAAGTTAACTCTGCATTTAGTGGGATTAAAACTTAAATCGGAATAGTAATAACGGCTCGGCTATAATGTAGCGGCTAGAGCAGGGATGGGGAAATAAATTTAAAAGAGGGCCACATAAAATAATTACAGCATTTAAGTGGGCCAAAGAGGATTTATTATGTAAGTAACAAAAAATCAGCTTGACAAAAATTATCGTTTCAATGTCCTGGGTTAGCGAATAGCGTCACAAATGAAATTTTGACAGTTCATTCATTATAGCGTCCGAAATTTGACTCCAAATTAATGGAAGAAATTCGCAAAACGCTCTCAAGGTGTTTCAGTCATTTTGTTCATAAATGTATTTTTTATCCTATACAAGGAGAAACTTACATTTTCTCGCCTGTGTGAGTACGCGAAAGAAGACAATTGCACGCATGGAGCGAGAAAATTCAATTTTGTCGGCTAGGCGAGAAAAAAAATACGTCTTATGTAAGCTAGATGGCGCGGTTGTAATAAAATGTCTAAAGTCACTAGATATCATCACAGACAACATATACTACAGACGGTCAATGCAATGCTATAGAAATAAACGCAACACCTAATAGAGTACGGTTAGTGTGTTGTCTACCTTGCAGCAGTCGAAATAATTTGTCGTAAAATGTGGTAGACGCACAGAAAACTGTTGTGTGTGGTAAAAGTGTGTAATAGATGGAGTCATTTTTGTAAAAATAAAATACATACTCAAACCTTATTTCCTCGGCTTCAACGCCGGCCTTTATGTAGATAAGATAAGCGCTCACTTGTATAACATCATAAATTACATGAAATAGGATACATTTTAATTCTTCATTTTTCTCTTTTCTAAACATTTAAAAAATTGATGGAGCGGGTTTGGTTATACAAGGGCGGAAACTAAATTTGGCCACCACATATAAAATTATGAGGTTGGACAAGGAAAGATTTTATTAGAATAATAAACATAATTTTTGTTTTTCCATAATAAATATATTATTATACCGGGTGGTGACTTGTTCAACGCACCATAGGAAATGCAACAGAAATTTTTTCATTTCTGATTATTGACTTCTCTAATTATTTTAGAGATAAAGTCTATTTAGGTTTTTTGTAGGGAAAAAAATTACGAATCCATGCACACTATAGCTTTTAATTTTCTGAACTTTGAATCCAAGAAATTGGATAATTAAAAACTGGCGCTTTTAAGAAAATCAGTGGTGCCATGGCAATTTGAGATCAAACATGGCAAATGTAGGCGCTTTTGTTTGATTTCCTAACTCCATGGAATTACCGACTTTATAAACGCGACAGTTTTTAATTTTTAAATTTTTACTGATTCTGAATTTATAAAATACGAAACAAGAGTATGTACGGATTCGTTTATATAATTCGAGGTAAATCTTTCACTCACACCTTTGACGCTCCCGACGAACGCGACGACGGGCGACTTCAGCGCCCCCCAGACTTGGCGTCCAGGGCCTGGGGCCCCCTCGCCCCTCCCCCTCGCACGGCCTTGCCTACCTATATGTCTCTGTGATAATACCATCACAAATTTTTTTTATTAGGGGAGGAAGCACTTAACGAACTTTATTTTATGTCAATGTGTAGGGTCAACATAGTCCAGTCAAATTAGCTCCAAAAGTATTCTGAACTGGATGTTGGCATTTCACACAACGAAACCAAGTGTATTCTATGTAGTTCACTGCCCGGAAGCTCCCGGAACATATTGCTATATACAAAAAAAAAACAAGAAAAAATGGAAAAATGCAGTTTTTTCGCATTTGACTTCCAATTATTTCGTCAACTATTGCTCGAGCTCATAGAAATGAATTTGTTTAGAATCGAATTTTCAGTTGGTACCAGGGCTCGGAATGGACCGGAACGAGCCGGAACGCTGTTCCGGTTGGTAAAAAGTATTACAATATCGTTCCGTTTCGTCGAAAATATTTGTACACTGTTCCTTTTCGTAAAGGGACCGCAGCGTCAGATCCTCTCCACCCGCACACAAAGAAATTTTACAGAACCCTACATATTGTTGGATTATTTGTCATTAATGCGATAAAAATCACATGGAAACGAAAATACGTCCTTCAGATCATACCAGCACACGAAACCCATTAGTATCCACTGGTCTCCACACCAAGGGAAACAATAAAAATGAAACATTTAATTTTTGTTACGTTTTCTCGTTGTTTTAATGTACGTAGTACATGTTTTCTATGTCCCCCCCCCCCCTTCCTCCTGATGGACTGATGCTTGCGTTCCGGCGAAAATTTCCATTCCGAGCACTGGTTGATACAGAACCGTTCATTTTTAAATGTTATTGTTTTTTCTGGAAAAATATAAAAAAAGTAATCCCAAAAATTAACATTTGTTTTTGTTGATACGCCCTTCTCGATGCTTTGTCCTTCAAACTGGATGACTCCCAGAGCGTTTGCAATATTTTTATGGATGGTGGAACCGTAAAACAACCTATTCCAACAATTGTCTGTTGTCCCGATAAGTTTTGCAAATCGACGGACTGTGGAATTAGTTTAGTGGAAACCCCAGAAATAGAACAAGAAAGTAACTTTATTAGACCCTTGGCACTCTGTTTAATAAAAATCATACCAACTGTATCTGATACAAAAATCGATCCTAAACGAATTCGTTCTCTTCATTTTTTCCGTAAGAGGAATAGTTAACGAGATACCTAATTAAATGCGAAAAAACGTCATTTTCCCATTTTTTCTTCGTTTACTTAAATAAACCATCTCGAGAATCGCTATTAAAACTTTGCTTTGTGACAATTTTCGTAGGTAATTGCACAAGTGCATCAAAATGCTCTTTTAACAAATTATGAAGTGTAACTTCAGCGCATTTTCCATAAATTGATCAATACTTCCCCAAAGGCCATACCTATGTGCGCTACGTTTTTCATTACTATTGGTTAAAATTTTAAAGAAATATCTTCATAAATAAGGAAGTTGGCACTCACTGCGCAGTTGATATTGCGCGTCCTGCGCATGCGCTTATTAATCTGATATTTATAAAATGCAATACGTTTGCTTTTACTAAAGTATCTTTGGTTAAAATTTCAAAGAAATATCTCCATAAAGAAAGTTTGCATTGCGCAGTCTGCGCATGCGCACATCTGATTTTTACTATATGCGATATATTTGCCTTTACTACAAGTATCTGTGATTAAAATTTCAACAAAATATATTAATAAATAAAAAAGTTAAAATTGCGCAGCCTGCGCATGCGCAGTTCAATTGTTAAGATTTTCTTTGACTCAGGTGCCAGAGCGATACGCTACCGAATGCAAAAAGAACGAACTAAATATCTTCAAAAACTGTAGGAGTAGTTAAGGCCTCGGACAAACGGACGGACAGAGAAAGTGGCTGCAATAGCGCACCCAACTTCGTTGGAAAATGCGCTAAAAATTATCAGGATTATTTTGATGCACGAGTGTAATTCGGGGTAATATTTCCCGAATAAACATTACAAACTCACCTTACCTACTTATAAAATTGTTAAGTGTATTCCCATGAAATGTGCAATTATCGCAGGGCTCTTTCGTTTTCTACAATGCAATTACCGCTGTAATTGACCGATAATTGCACACCTCAATTGGGATTTATTACATATGAGGCAAATATTCATTCGAAAATTTGCTTACGTTTAGGTTTTCTTTATCCAAGTTAAATGATTTATTCCACAAACGGAGAGACAAGTAGGCAAGTGGAGTACGTAGGTATATCAACAAACACGGAGATTACACTTTTTTCGAGAATTCGAAAAGTGGTGCAAGTTATATCGTTTCTTATGCACCCAAAGACAACGAGTAATACGTAATTGCGAATATGAAGTGATATTTGCTTTGTATGTGTACCTGCAAAGATTATCAGCATTTCGCCTCAGATGTAAATTATGGGGATTTCTTGTGGGACAGCTTTCTAACAAAAAAGTATCAATACTTCTTTCCCTAGACAATTTGCAAAACCATTCCAATAAAAGAAATCTGTAGAAGAACCAACACATTGTTGTATGCGCTAATAGATGGAGCAAAATAGAGGGATAGCAGGTTTTTAAATAAGGGGACATTTGTCACAAAACTTAGCGTGCTTTTTCCCCTTAAGATTGACCGTCTGTAGTATATGTTGTCTGTGATATCATATACATATATAATATATATGCTAGATATAGAAAGTACCGCAATCATCCGCCATTTTTGGGCAAATTTGCTGCCAACCTAAAAAAATTGACAAATAAAATTTGAATAGCTGTAGATTTTTTTAACCTAACTTCATAGTACTGTCATGTTTTATAAAAATATATACATATATCTACAAACAGGTGGAACAATCCCTAACATTAAAGTTACTAGAATCTGGTAACTTCCGCCATTTTTGGGCAAAAATCATGCGTTCTCTCTCTAACACACGAGCCCAATGGATTGCGGTACTTTCTATATTTAGTGACTTTAAAAATGTCAAAGAAGTTATTTCTTTTTAATTAAATAAGAAACATAAAATCGTCAACACTGATTTAATAATTAAATTTACCCTATGTTCACTTTATTTTACTGAATTCAAGAATTTATTCAATTACCGCGAACCCATACCTATCAATGTTTCGTGAATTTGAATACTTTCCCAATGTCACGTGACCAATTCAAACGTTTCAAACTTAAGTCATAATCTCCCATTTACTTTCAATAACGAGCATCTGTGTCAATACATTTAACACCAAGATGTACTTTGCACTGTAAGTAGAACACCGCTTATCCATAATAAGTAGCATTTTAATATACGAGACTACCCCGAAGTTAAAATGTGTCCAGTGTGACTGTAAGGAATGAACAAATCTATTTATAAAACACGTTTTTTTAAATACAAGATCATCAAGGATTTAAAGTGTGCCCATTGCGCTTTTGTCGCCAAGCATAAATCCAGTCTTAAAAGCATCTAACATTTGACAAGACATGGATACTGCGAAGGATTTAAAATGTAACCGGTGTGATTTTGTCCCTGAAAACACACATTCAATTTAAAACACATTTGTTAATACACAAGACCAGTAATAATTTCAAATGCGCCTGGTATTAATTACAACCCCTTAAATCCCGTTATTTTCTAAGGAAATAATCACGTTCCAGTGAAATGCCGGAAATGTCAACTCAGTTCGCACATGATCGGTATTCTCCACTTGCACATCTACTCTGTTGCACCGTGACTCCCTTCGGTGACTCCGCACTGTGCAATCGCAAGCGCGCTAAAATTTCAATTTGCGTTGAACTGTATTATAAGGGAAAGGGGTAAATCTACGAGTAAAAAATATACTCGTGAGCCCACTTAGATTGCACCGTTTCGTAAAATTTTTTTCGCGTAGTCAGCAGGAAACGTGGAAATAAACAAAACAAACGCGTGCACGTTGACGCGTTAAAGCAAATCCAAATTCAAGCGCTTGCGGTCGGACGTTGTTGAGGGATTAATTTTAAATGTAAGTGTATAGGAGAAAAAATATTGTGTGCACCACGGCACGAAAGTTGTTTTCCGGGCCTCAGGAAGTGGCCAGCCTCGGCTGCGCCTCGCCTGGCCATGTCTTCCTTCGCCCCGGAAAACAACCACTTTCCCGCCTTGGTACACAAAGTACTAATTTTGTACTCATTGAATGGAAAGATAATGTTTCCAAGCATCCTCGATGCACGGGAAAACGACTTTACTCACAATCGGTTAGTATTATCTGAATTCCTAACCTTCATAGCGGTTGCGAAGCGACTCATTACTCACCTTAGCCGGGAAAGTAACTTTCCCGGCTAGCTGTCACTTTCCCGGCTAGCATATGTCACTTTCCTTACCTGCAAATGCTATTCATATTATCCTTATATGAAACTTATACTAATAGTGACACCGCCAATGTAACCATTAATGTTTACAACAATAGCAAATTACGAAGAAGAACGAAACTATTTGCTATTGTTGTAAACATTAATGGTTACATTGGCGGTGTCACTATTATTGACAGTTAAAGTAACACCTTGTTGAATTATATACTTTACCTTAAATGATCGATTGTGAGTAAAATAGTATACAAACCTCGCTGGTCAGTGGTTCATAACCAACGCCTCGCGCCTATACCTCACCTCCGCGCGAAGCGCGTCGGTGAGGTACCTTAAGCCCTCGGGGTAGGTAATGAACCACCTCCCAGCTCGGTATGTAATCTACTATTCCCGCATCGCGGTGTTTTTTAGTTTCCGCTGGAGAGAAGGGGTTATGCGCGTTCTTCGGTTGGTAGTACTTATTGAAGTCAACGAACGTCATGTCATGATTAACTGTCATCTGCTGTAAAATCAATTAAACCGTTGGTTGAGGGTATTTAGTGCGATTAATCGGAAACAGACGTACACTAAGTTTTACGTAAATATATAAACAAGAACTTATAACGCAATCAAATTATTTTTCAGAATTGGAACTCAAGAAAAAGTAAAATTTATTGTTAAAACGTCTTAAAATGTGACCAGTGATATTCTGCAACTATTCGCATATGTAGTTTAAGAAAGCACATATTAACACACACAAAGCTTCCAAGGATTTTAAATGTAACGATTGTATTTACGCAACTCAAGATATTCAGTGCAAACGATGCAATGCCGTGACCAGTAGTAGCACTCATTGCAAAGGCAAAATATGTATTAACCAAAGATGTGGAAGTTTTAAATGTGACCAGTGCATTATTAAAAGTGGGTAGTTACAAAATTATGTTACCAACCAAACATATGATTGTGTTACCAACTCATGATTAGAAAAAAGCTAATTTACAAAACTATTAATTTTGACCTTTTTTTACGCAATTCGTTACAAAAAATATTGTACCTAACTCTTTCGGAAAGAATTTTCCCGCATTCGCACTAAATGCAGCACTCCATACGGTCGTGCTGCAAACAAAGTGCTCATGCGGGAAAATTAACTTACCGAACTTGTTAGGTAAATAACTATTTTGCGCGATCGGTCATTTCTGACTATTTACCATGGGTGTTTCCATGACAGTACGTAGAATTTACCAGTTGCTATGATTACGACGACGCCAAAATTACTTACCGATCTAAAAACAGAACAGCAAAAATACTTACCGACGCCTTTTTAAAAATCAACAGTCTTACATTACATTTAATCCGAGATTTAATCTTTAATTATTGTTAGGTACATTAAACGTACAATTTGTGCTGTTGTTTCCTATAGCAAGACGCTCATAAAGTCATAAAGGAAGTACAAAGCTAGTAAACTACATCAGACACATGCACCTTTTTATGAAATTATTAATTTCAATTTTGACAAATAAACTGGTTACCTAGAGATTGACACCATACCACTTCGATCATTTCGATTTATTCTGCTCGTTAATTTCTTAGTGCATATTTATATTGGTTGCATAATTTTAATTTCGATCGCGCAAAAAATTTTATAAGCACGTCGAACGTTAAGGGTTACCGTTCTCAGACAATAATTGGAGTCGTCGCTTCGCTCCTCCTCCAAACAATTGTCTTCGAACGGTAAAAATCCCTTACCGTTCTCCATACTTAATATACTATTGCTGTTCTGTTTTTAGATCGGTAAGTAATTTTGGCGTCGTCGTAATCATAGCAACTGGTAAATTCTACGTACTGTCATGGAAACACACATGGTAAATAGTCAGAAATGACCGATCGCGCAAAAATAAATGAATGATATTACCCGCGTCCCGCGGGCGGATCAAATCATATCGTGGGCCGGATTTGGCCCGCGGGCCGCTATTTCCCCATCCCTGGGCTAGAGCCTTCTGTCCTTTATACAGGGTGACACAACGTCACAACCGCAATAATAAAAACCAATATGTCATTTATTACACCTTCCGACATTCTTCAAATTAACACTAAATTGTTAATGAAATTTCCATTTGAGTGTTGCGAGCTATCGATTCTCGGATGACCCTGTACACACCGATCGCCCTATTGGAGGTTAAACAAATAGGTAAACTAGGAATAAGTATAAAACATAATGGCTTATCCTCTACGTCACTGCTTAGTGAAGCAACTAACTTCTCTAATCAAACAATAATTATTATACATCACGGTTTAAATTGCACGTGAAGTAGAAGTAGGTACCTAATATTGTACTGCCTGCACATGAAAAATTACTAAAAGTAAACATACCGGATTTTAGTATTCCATCAAATATATTTTGAGTATCCTTCTGATCAACCCACTTTGGCTCTTTCCCTTTAATAACTTGGCCAAGTTCGTGTATATTATTCGCAAAATAGGTTCTTGATGTGGTGTGATTAATTAAGGGTAGAAAGTTTCTTAATTTACCGCGGACATTCGCTGCACACACGGATGCCATTTTTGTGATTAAATTTAGGGTTATTCTTCGATTTTAACATATGACATAAATGCACTGTTTAGTATTCAACGCGGCACCGGGCACTAAAAATTTAAATACGTAAGCACTGCGAACCTAACTACAAACCAACACTAAAGGATATGACAACTGATTGACAACAATCACGGTTGTATTTATATTTATACTGGCAGCAGCGGGCGCAGGATTGTTACAAATTACAAACTAGTTCTGTAAGGTTTTCGTTTTCGCTTGCACTCCCTAACATTCACACGCGTCCTTGTTTTTATGTTATCTTTATGTAGACAAATTCCTTTATCAAAATACGTTCGGCTTCGCCATCTGGTATCAATATTGAACAACTTTGCTGAAGTAGTACGGGGTGTTGCATAAACTAAACGGAACTCGAAAATAAATTTATAGCAAAAATCATGACCTTTGTTTATAGCAATTACTTTTTTCTACGAAAGTGTAGAAACACGATTGTTTTTGTAGGTAAATTGATTGTGAAAACAGGTCTTTGAAACACTAGTGCGGCAATAGTATATTGAAAGACAAGTGTTACAATGCGACCTATTGTAATACGACTATCTTGTGGCACGAGTGGCGACGCGAAGCGTAGCCACGAGTGTCCGCAAGATAGGAGTATTACAATAAAGCATTGTAACACGCGTTTTTCATACTATTTTTTCTATTTCGGTGCTTTAATTTAATTAAAAAAATCATTATCAGAAACTATAGGGAACATTAGAACTAACGTGTTTTATGTTGGGAACACTTTTTATGCCGTTAAGTTTTAGGTTGGCAGCGTAGTAAGACTGACATTTTGAAGTTCAAACATGGAAGTATTGTACCTACTTGTACTAACTAGTAACTGCCAACTTAAGAGATGCAGATGAGTTACCAAAAAAAACGACTATAATCACTGTCTTTGTACAACTGTTTTCGGTCGAAAACAGTTGTACAAAATCATCATTGTGACACCGAAATAGAAAAAAATATTTTCTGCACGCATTTTCTACACGCTAATAAACATATGCGAAGTAACTCTTTGTAATTGTATTGCTTTATTCACAGGTTCGTTATATAAGACACACAATGGTAGAATTTTCTTTGCCTTCTGCTACAGAAAACGTTCTTGGGACATGATTCTTGGAGTCAGGAATCGTTAGGTATCAATAAAATTGCATCTTGTTCTGTGAAATCCGTTACAGTCATTTTACAACGTTCGCTCCGACGCGACGGCAAGCTCCATCCACTCCAAGGACGAGAGCAACCTGTAATTAAATTATGCTTATTTATGATTTAAAAATACAATAAGAAATTCACAAACCTTCATCATTACAAATGTTTCATCAGGCGCTTCTCTCAAAAACTTAGCGATTTGTTCTCTTATGAAAACGCTCCTTTCCGAAACGCTGCTTAGACTTTTGGGGTAGCAATTCATGCGAAACCGCATTAGCCATTTCCGCAACGTCCGGCGGGGTGCACATACCTAGCTTCTTCATCTTCAGTTTCGTCAAAATCTATCTTAACACTTCTTCACTACGCCACAAATTGTTTGACTTAAATTTACGATTTTTCAAACAATTATGTTTTGTCATGGCAACCGGCTTACTGGATCATTTACAATTGAAACATCTAACTACGATCAGACTATACGATTTTTTGTCGTTATTTGGCTAGTTGAAATTTCTAATTTCTAGAGAAGAATTTTTCACTTTCGTAGAAAAAATAGTATGAAACACGCATGCCGAAACGGTCATTGAAAAACTCGTATAATAGGAACACTCGCTGGCGCTCGTGTTCCTACATTTATACTCGTTTTTCAATAATACCGTTTCTGCACTTGTACTATTTTCTATTTCGGTGTCACAATGATGATTTTGTACAACTGTTTTCCGCCGAAAACAGTTGTACAAAGACAGTGATTATAGTCGTTTTTTTTTTGGTAACTCATCTCTTAAGTTGGCAGTTACTAGTTAGTACAAGTAGGTACTTCGTTGGGTACTTGCATGTTTGAACTTCAAAATGTCAGTTTTACTACACTGCCAACCTAAAACTTAACGGCATAAAAAGTGTTCCCAACATAAAACATGTTAGTTCTAATGTTCCCTATAGTTTCTGATAATGATTTTTTAAATTAAATTAAAGCACCGAAATAGAAAAAATAGTATGAAAAACGCGTGTTACAATGCTTTATTGTAATACTCCTATCTTGCGGACACTCGTGGCTACGCTTCGCGTCGCCACTCGTGCCACAAGATAGTCGTATTACAATAGGTCGCATTGTAACACTTGTCTTTCAATATACTATTCTCTACTCGCGTGCGCAAACTACTTACTTCTTGCATCAAGAAGCACGTAGCCAGAGGAGGGCAGGGGACTGAAGGGGGATTGCGTCCCTCCGAAATATCACTGAAGGCACGTAAATATGATCAATCGGAAATCCAGCTCCTCCCGAATGAATGGCTACGGGACTGTCTTGCATATTTTCTAAAATAACAAATAATTCAGTCTAAATATCTTATAGTCGAAATATTCTATGCTCAAGTATTTTGAAGATCAAGAAATATGAAGACATTTATTTTTTTGTAAATCGGCAATTCTTTAAATAACTTAATCGGGACCGTTTTTTTAAAATATTCTAAACGGAAACTTAGTCAGTAGGTACCTACACAAAACTACGGAACTTTGGTCAATTAACCAAATTTTTTATCTTCCATTATATAACAAGGCTACTCATGGCCGACTTTTCGACGTAAAGAGATGAAAGACGAAAGAGACAACAATATACGTACACATCAAACATTTCACATCGAACAATAAAAATCAAGTATTGCGTTACACAAGTGGAACGATAAATCAATTTACTACACAAAGACATCAAAACACATTTACGATCTATCGAGGTCAAACAATAAATAACTCATAAAATGGTTTTAAATGGCATGCACATAAAAAAAACATCAAAATGGCATGGCTCTACTACGACTTCTGCTACGATTAAGTACAAGTCAAATGCAATCAGTACTCTCGTTAAAGTCGATTATCTCATCACATCCAAAATCGCATACGAAACAGAAGAAAAGTTAATTTGAGGACCTCCTTCACGTTTTGCTAAGACACAAGAGCTGCAGTCCGCACAAGATGAGGATGCAACATATGATACAGCGAAGAATTGGAACTGTATAAAAGGTAGGTACTTCCCCCACGAAGATATATTGTTAATGGACACATACATGGCAATAATATCACACTGATAATACACTTATTCACATGAACGCATAAATAAATACTTAATAATATAAAGGCAGAACCACTTGTAAAGTATAACAAACAAACATGATTCAGGTAGGTATGTATAGGGTGATTGACAAAAGTAATGATCCCCTAATATAATAGGTAAACTCTGCAGCATAAGCAACCAACATGCTCATCACATCGGGCTCCGTCGCCTTCTTCAAGGAGAAGATTCCTTAACATTGTTGATTCGCATTTCCAAGTTGCGCAATATATTAAAATGCTGTCTGCGTATGCTGCAGGCTTTACCTATTCGGCAACCATTAATTTAAGTATAGTGTTGGGAAAAGTTTAACTATAGATTTAAGGTGTTTCTAATTTTGTTTTTTTTAGGTGCCTGTTTATAAATGCAGTAAATTTTGAGACATGTTAGTCTGGGCAAGCTGATATGCATTTTTTAAAAATGATCATCGAACTAACTAACTTATGTAATGTTTGTGACACTGTAAACACCAAACTGCAATGGTAAATACAAGAGCACTAGGTCAATTTTATAATTCTAAAGCATTATTGATTTTTCAAAAAAAAAAACACTGCATACCACATCACACAAATTTCTATCAGATATGGTTTGTTTAGTTCCTCCAGCGACACCTTTAGGAAATCTCCTTTTCTTCGATGGAAGCATACGCCCGGTTTCAGTAGCTGCGCCGCCTCATCTCGCACCAGCGAACTATATAATCACCTAGTGGTTTGAGATGTACTTTACGATCTATTCTCATATACAGTGCGTTTGACATCAATATCTCTTTTATTAGGCGAAATACGAAAAAGTATAATTTTATATGTGACATTACGATCTATTTGATCGCATATTCACACTTCCGGTATCGCTTCCGTTATAACTGGAAATAGATGGAACTTTTGTTTTTCAAATGCAATGCCTATGTCTTTTAACGATTATTTTAAAAGAGCAATCAATTTGATGTAAGACATAAGATATGCATATGGTGGATATACCTACAAAAAATGGAGAAATTCGTGATTAAAGATTTAGAAAATTTATGAAATCTAGCATGCCGTGTTGTCAGGATGGACTTGCATTACACGGGGTGATAGTACATCTTTTCTGTGTGATATAGCACATGGCTTGCTAGATTTCATAAATTTCCTAATCACTGGTTTCTCCATTTTTTTGACAGAAAATTGATTGCTCTTTTCAAATATCGTAAAAAGACAGGCATTCCATTTGATTTTTGAAAAACAAAAGTTGCATCGATTTCCGGTTACACCGGAAGTTTGAATACGTAATCAGATGGATCGTAATGCATAATAAAATTTTATTTGACAACTCTTTCGTATTGAGCCGGATAGAAGAGATATTGAAGTGGCCCTCTTATCTCAAACGTATTGTATACTACATATATAAAAAATTCATAAAAATCAGTCTAGCTGTTTCAGTGTAACCATGGGACACGAAATATGTATATATTAGATGTTCTCCAACTGTATGCTGCAGATTTATTTTACAATAGAGAAATAAGGAGTATAAAAATAAGAATAAATTGTAATTTGTATAATTGAGATGTATATTAACAGATATATACTACATTAAAAATAGATAAAATTAATTTCAACTACAATTGCAACAAAATTTATAAGATTTCCATTCACCATTTACAAATATACAATACTGAATCAAGCAAGAAATATTGCTTATAAATATTTGAAAATTTAGTAACACTAGTGGAATGTGTCCGTTAAAAGCAAAAAAAAAAGGTTTAAAAGTGTGTCTAACACACTGTGAAGTGAGTACGGATATATAATATCATCTAACACTTACTTTACAGTATTGTCTATACAATTATTATATACTATACAATTGTTTAATGACACAATAACAATGAAGCAAATATTAAAAATTATAATACAATTGACAATAAAATTGAAAATAGAAATTATCAGGCCTGTCTATTTACAAATTTATGACACTGATCTGGTTTTTTCACCTGCGGGTGCAATTGAAATTGACAAAACTTAATACTCCACATAATTATCATATCATGCACACTAGGCAAAGCTATAATTAAAACTATCATATCAACAACAATATAATGAGAAATTTACAAATGACATAATTTTCCAATTATAATTTCTAAAGAAAAACAACTCATGTCTTACACTACTATTTAAAAACTAATGACGCGAATCTCTTGGATAGAATTCTGCTAAAATTGAAGCAGGTATACGTTTCAACATTTCCTTCGGGAATATACGTAGCAATTGCCATCCAACGTCTAACGATTCGAATACAGTACGATTTTCATAGTTGCCTTGAGAAATAAAATTCTTTTCAAATTTACTGAGAAATTCGAGGTATAATAAGTCGTCTGGTGTAAGGGCTTCCTCTCCCACCACGGCTTTCATGGCCTGAACGTCCTTCCCAATAGCATAGCAAGCGTACTACAAAATTGTGTAGGTTAAAAAGTGGCCCGCTTAATTTTATCGAACTTACCAATTGATTAGAAACATCAGAGTGATCCTTTCTGGTCATGCCTTCGCCAATAGCAGATTTCATCAAACGTGAGAGAGAAGGTAAAACATTAATTGGGGGATAAATTTGCCTGTTGTGCAATTGACGATCTACGTATATTTGTCCCTCCGTAATGTAACCAGTTAAATCAGGAATGGGATGAGTAATATCGTCGTTAGGCATAGTAAGAATAGGAATCTGAGTAATGGAACCATTTCTACCCTCAACACGTCCAGCACGTTCATAGATTGTAGCTAAATCAGTGTACATGTAACCTGGGAAACCACGACGACCAGGTACTTCTTCACGAGCAGCTGATACCTCACGCAAAGCCTCTGCATAGGACGACATATCGGTTAGAATAACCAATACGTGCTTCTCACATTGATAAGCCATAAACTCGGCGGCAGTAAGTGCCAAACGAGGAGTAATAATTCTTTCAATAGTAGGATCGTTGGCCAAATTCAAGAAAAGACACACGTTTTCCATCGAACCATTTTCTTCGAAATCTTGTTTGAAAAACCTGGCAGTTTCCATGTTTACACCCATCGCAGCAAAAACAATGGCGAAATTATCTTCGTGGTCATCTAATACCGATTTTCCAGGAATTTTAACAAGACCAGCCTGTCGACAAATTTGCGCAGCAATTTCGTTGTGTGGTAAACCAGCCGCTGAGAAAATAGGAATCTTCTGTCCTCTAGCAATCGAGTTCATGACATCGATTGCACTGATACCAGTCTGGATCATTTCTTCAGGATAGATACGAGACCAAGGATTGATGGGCTGCCCTTGGATATCCAAAAAATCTTCCGCCAATATTGGAGGTCCTAAAAAGAGAGATATCAACACCGTCCACCACTGAAATACAATTACCTTTATCAATTGGCTTTCCAGAGCCGTTAAATACACGACCCAACATATCCTCCGATACTGGAGTTCTCAGAATGTCGCCAGTAAATTCGCAAAGTGTATTTTTAGCATCAATACCGGAGGTGCCTTCGAAAACCTGTACGACCGCCTTGGAACCGCTGACTTCCAACACTTGACCTGACCGTATAGTCCCATCGGCCAAACGCAACTGCACAATTTCGGCATATTTTGGAAATTTTACATCATCCAAAATGACCAACGGTCCATTTACTCCAGAAACGGTTTTGTAAACTAAAAGTTCCAGTATAGGAGTGGTTTATCATGAGACTTATCACATGATTACAACTAACAGCTGATGGTACACTTAATTAATGGATTCAGATTAGAAGTATTTGATAGTAATGATAAGTAGAATAAAATCCATAAATGAACAAAAAAATTTGAAAAGGGGTGATCATATGATCAAACTCCACCATTAGATACGACCCGCCCCAGGTATGCCAGGTATTTTTGAATGATGTCCCAATAAAAAAACAAATTTAATACATACCGAGCCTCGGCTGTGATATGAAGTCTCTTGAGACTGCCAAAACATGCTCCTTTGTTGCTGATTGAAGATTTAACGTCGCTGGGTAAGACATTTTGTATACCACAAATTGGATTACCGAATCAGTCAACCCTCTACAAACGAAATGCAGCAGCACCAACACCGCAATGTTCACGTGCAATCATATGACACGGTCAATATCTTTCTTACCGATAGATGGATCTGACAATTCTTAGTATATATAGGGTATGTCTGTATGTTAGTGACACGGCTTATTGTTATACAGCAAGTACGATCACCGACTAAAGTAATGTTAATCGGAAGCTTACTGCCACTTAGGCAACCAAACATACACTATCTAAAATGGCATCGTTGATAGTTATAAATTCAATGGTTGAAGTGTAACTTTTCCGGCGAGAATTCGTATGGGACGGCCGCGCGGCGTCGCGCATTGTCGTATTTGCTCTGGCGTATCTTCATTACTGGCTACTGCCTTGATATAACGCTACAGTAGGTATAATTAGAAAAATTGGTAAAACCGGATTTTATGCATTATATATATTCTGGCAAACTTAACAGTCACTACGAGTAAAAATAACAGGAGAGAATATAACGATGGTGGGAAATAGCATAACACGCGACGGAAGTCGTCAACATATCACTTCCTTTGCGCTGGTCAGTTATGTCGACTTGACTTATCATAAAACAGAAGAGACGATGTCAGTTTTGTTTTATTACACCACTGCCAATAATGACACGTTTCCGCAGTAAAAAAATAAAATTTAAAGGTTTAAATAGTAATTGCGGTTTTTTATTGCGTATTCATAAAAAAACAGCATGTTCTATTTTTTAACAATTTAGATTGTTAGAATTGTAATTATTGTCAATGAATCCTTTTCTTTTTACTCTAAATTGAAAAATAGAGGTAACAACTTCAGCGAACGATTCATAACAAATTAATAACCGATGAAGTGGTAATTTATGTAGGTACACTACCTCGGCATTTAAAATCCCATTTCCTTTTAATGGAAGAACCATAATATGAACACACTGCTTAGGTATCTAATCAGGTATTTATTAACATTTCCATTGTTATGGGCCGCACGCGCGGCGCGCCTTTTTTCCTTCGTAGCAGTTTTTTCGCCACTGTCTTGATATAAAAGGAGTAGAAGGTATATTGCAACAATTGGGAAACCAAGGTCTAAATCATCTAAAAGAAATGGTTTACTGTTAATAAATTTTAATTTTAAAGTACAGTCGCTGTAAGACCAAAGAGTAAATGGTTACTCTTTGGTAAACCTGCTCCTATTCTTTCAATATTGAAAGTTCTGTCATTTAAAATCCAATATTGCCTCATTCTCAAAGATATCGTTTCTAAAAAGTTACATAAACCACAATGACGGTAAAGCAGCAGATGTCGCTAAGGTATAACTTAAAAATATTATAGAGAACTGCACCATTTGATAGTACCACTATTCGACACGATGTGGCAGCACAATTGATTTACTAATAATCATAGATATATTAATATCTATGTTAATGACCACATTTAAAGATCCCTAGAAACTTTATGTTTCAAAAGAAGTCTTTTGAAGTAGCCCTTATCATTTGTCCCATAATCACAAGTAGCACATTTATATGATCCTTCGAAACTTTATGTTTTTAAAAGATGTTTGAAGTTGCTTTTTGTCATTTGTCCCATAATTACAATTGGCACATTGAAATGCTTCGAACTTTATGTATCAAGAGATCTTGTTTGAAGCGTTTAACATTGGTCATAATCACAATCAACACATTTAAAATCCTTAGACACTGTTTTACACCGAGTTAAAGGGCGAGGTTGAAAGTCAGGGCGTTGCTGTACTTCTTCATTAGATTTAAGAACACTGATGTAACTATGCTAATTTCGTTGTTTATGGTCACCAAAACTTCGTTGCTTACCGAAATCTGTGTCTGTAGAAAGGAATGGATTTCTTCTTCTTGTTTTGGTTCGATTTTAATGAGCAATGCTATAATATATCAAACTATTTCGTTACCGACTGAGTGACTGACAGATAACGCATAGCCGAGAAAGTTGAAATTTGGCATGTAAGTTCCTTGGGGTCTAGGGATGTTAGGGGAGCACTAAGAACAGATTTCGCGAAATTTCTACGGGAACAGTAACAACCGAGATTTCACGTTATACAGTCGAAGCTACGGAAGATAGAAACTTCATATTTCAGAACGCAAGTTTATAAGTAAGTTTCATCTTTTCTAATCTTAGAATAAGGGAAAGTGTTGGTAGAGTTGCTTTTGGTATGCATTTATAGATTCAATTGGCTAAATAGTTTTTTGAAATTTAATTTGTCAAGTTTGTTGGTGTTTTAAAAATGTAAAACAGTAATAAAGAAAGTCAGTTTATGTTTATTTAAAATCATCCAATTTATACTGTTTTTATTTGTAACAAAGACCATATTGATTCTTCTAATATAACTATAAATTGCATGTAAATTTGGATCAACATTATATATTAATAAGTTTCATCATCTATCTGTCCATCAATTTGTAATGTTGTCAATTTAAATGTCAAGAATAATTGACATGATAGTATTGAAACGCTGTGTATAATCTTATCGTAGTTCTGCTTGATTGCAAAAGATGGCGGTACTGTTGACTTCGTTTTTTAGAAATTTTGTGTGCGTTTGATAAAACTAGTTTTAAATGAATGTTTAAATGTTTGTTGATTTGATAACAGTAATTGTGCAACCAGTGCTAATTTAAAGGTGAGTAATTTTAATCACTGGTTCCTAATATCTACATCATGTTGTTAATAGGTTAATAGGTACTGATTTAACCTCTCTTAGTTATAGTATGTATCCTAAGGTTCATAAAACATTTCTTCTCTGTAGTTGATGTGGTTGTTTTCAACCTTCTTATTTGATTTGTAGGTAGTATACATTTTGTATTATAGTGGTTTTAATAGCATAAGTCATACCACTTAATTCTTCCAAAGGTATTTACACTGAACTAAAAAAATAAGATTTCTGTGGGTATTTATAGATCTACTTTGTTAGGCAAGTGTATAGCAAAACGTAGGTAGGTTATAGGTAACCTGTGTTTTTCGTTTTTGGCGGTGTTTCTTTAATGAAAAAAGGTTTATGGTATAGTCCAGTTTCTCCCGCAGGAGAGGTACCTAACCATTAATGATTATATAACTTGAATGTTACCTTTCTTTAATTAGAATTTCATGTCCTCGCTTTAAAAATAGGTAGTTTAACCATCATAGTTGATTGTTCATGTTTGTTGTTTAATGAATTTAAATTTAAGATCAAGTTAAAATGCTTGTTATGTGTAAACAGTGTCTATAATACAAGTTCTCATTGAACACATTAACTTACAATGGACAAGGTATCACGGTACAGGGTGTTTGATTAAAGAGAAGATATTTTATTGAATACAAGGGATTATGCACTGTGGAATTCAGTGTACAGGCAGTATTTGAGGAATATTGTAATTTTTGCCGTGTTCTAGCAGTCCATTTAGCCGAGCATTTAGCATTGCTTTGTTGGGCTGTACAGGGTATTTACCGAGGTATTTACAAACTAATAGCAGCATTAATTCTTTTGTATAACAATACACAACCATAACGTACTATGTCTGCCCTTAAACCAAGTTTTAAGTTCACTTTAACCAACCCTAAACACGTTCTTCCAAATCTCTTTTAATTACTTACTTGTTTCTCGAGCAAATATCATATCTACAGTTATTTCTAGATCTTTCCAGGAAGTTGAAGTTCTTGGCCAATTTGCCATAAATCCCTCAATGTCAACATTTAGTTTTTTTTGTTAATTATTAAATTGTATTAATGAATATTGACTTTATTGGTACCACTGGAAAGCATTTTTCAGTAGTAGCTTTCCAACGATGTGTCGCAAGTATGGGGTTGCCATTTTGGATTTTTGAAGGGGGGACTGGGGGGTTTAGGGTGGGGGTGGGGGGTTGTCGCTCATAACGTCATTCGGGTTCCCCCTCGATACCCCCGAAACGGTTTTGCGCGATTTTCAATATCTTCCTCTCAAGTTCTCGTCAAGTCCTTTATACTTTTTCTAAGCGTCACTCAAATTTTTATTAAATAACATACATACATATATACAATACATAAGTACATAACTTTCCAAAGGGCGCAGAAATGGTGAATTAAAAAATGCCCAAATTGCTTTTAATATTTTGTAATGTATCCTCAATCAAAGCATAAAATGTGTTTGGGTCGGCGGAATAAATTGCACCAGGCGTTCGCTGGATGCTCAGTCGCCCGATGCCCTGTTTAGCTGCATTACCGAACTCGCAGTTTTAGCTATAAACTTTTTGTGAACTTATCCTTACAGTATGTGAATTTTTATGGGTAGGAGGAGAAAATCGGCTGTGAATCGACGATCAAAAAGTTCCACGTAGTGAATCTGGTAGGTCAATATTCACAATTAGAATGTCTATAGGTAAGATGTAAAGTAATATGTGACGCACGCCTATTCAATTTCTATTCTACTTTAACAACAAATTCAATCCGGTTATTTAATCAGCTTCATCCTGTAGTTTATTTATTACCGGACTGAGGAACAAGAAGTTTTTGTCTGGATGTCTTGTAATTCAATTAGTTTGACCGCAGTAGGGGTTTGACTTCATATTAAAAGCTGCGGGTACTTGTTAATGCGTATTACAATTAACACGCTCTTTTTTCATAGGCACCTTCATCAAATTCCATCGAGCATTTTTTCGCAGAGGTCTCGAGTAGGCGTGGCACTTGTTAACAATGGGTAAAAAAATCCTTAAAAATCATCGATAACTATTGACGCAACGATAAATATCTATATCGATAGACATGGACTATCGGTCCGTCCGTCCGTCCGTGGCCTTACTCCTAAAGTTTTCAATATATTTAGTTCGTCATTTTTGAATTCGGTAGCTCATAGCTCAGGCACCGAAGGCAAGAAAAATTTTGACGATTAATATGTGCGTATCTGCACAATATCAGCTTTCTTATTTATTAATACATTTAGTTGAAATTTTTCCACAGATAAAGGCAAAAATATCGCATATCGTGTGGCGCAGTAGTGTGGCAGCTCGACTGTGGTGCTGAGGGTTCCTGGTTCGAATCCGGGTTCGGGCATGGATATTTGTAGATGTCTAGTGCGTTGGGTGGGTAAAACAGCCTTGGTTGAAACAACGCCCACTTAAAAATAAATTAATTAAATATAGTAAAAATTAGATGTGGGCATGAGCAGACGGCAACTTGCTGATTTATGGAGATATTTCTTTGATATTTTAAGAAAGATGCTTTTAGTAAAAGCAAACCTATCGCATTTTGTAAACATCTGATTAATGTGCGCAATAGCAACTGGCTTTATTTATCTTTTTAAAATTTTAATCACATATGTAGTGCAGCGGAGAGAGCCGCGAAATCGTTCAAAAAATTTTTTCGGAGTAGAAAGAATTGGGACCCACACCATTTTGTTCAGAAATGTTTGAACCTTCAGAATCTCGCTTTACGACATTTTCCCGTGGTCCTGACAAAAGTTATAGGCCGCTAAAGTTGAACTTTACTCATTTTCGCGCGCGCGACTAGACCACCGAAAGTATTTATTTTCTCAGCAACTAAGCGATATACATCAATAATTCCTTTTGTAAAATGAAAGTACATTTATAGCAGAATCTAAAGCATTCAATTTACCTACCTTGTTATGGACAGTTTTTAGAAAAATGACCGTCAACTTCCAAAATTCGTGTAGCAGATGAAAAGTGCGCACTTTGAACTCTCATAACTTTTTATTTCACGATATCGATTTCCAATATTTATAGCTCATTCGATGCTCCAAAGCATTGTGATTATTTTATTTTCTATAACATTACCGTGAATTTTTCATAATAAAAAAGTTACGGTCATTTAAGTAAAAACCTACCGACCTCGCCGAGTCGGTAATCGCGAGTGAGACGGAGAGGGAAGGATAGTCAGCAGCGTTCGCTAAACAAGGAGCGATGCGTAACTTTACTAAGAAATTTCTCTCCGAATACCAAAACTAGCTATTTAGGCCGTTTAGTTTACAAATGCATTCCGCCGAGTTGCATTGTAAAATCTCAAACAATTCATTAACTCCATGTATCTCAGTTCTTTGGTGAAATATATAGGTACAAATAGGTACCTTTCCCTGTAAATTTTGGGGGTTACTCCACATCAGGTATCTCTTGTGCTGTGCTGTATATTGCAAGATCAGCAGTAACAACGGTATGATTTTGTCCCAAAGATTCAGGCTTGTTTTTTGATTTCACTAGACGATTCATTCATTCATTCATTCATTTTTATTTAATTCCTTCGACAAATAACATTTGTATGGAACAAGTCAATATAACATTAATTAAACAAACGAACAATTAAATATTGGAAGATATAAAAAATTCTTGTATGTTGTAGAAACACCCATTGACTAGATAATCGTACAAATTCTTTTTAAATTTTTTCCATGTAAGGCAAGTTCGATGGTTAGGATGGTATTGTAGCTCGCTGGTGGAGAATTCAAAAACGGCATAGGTATATTATATTGAATGGTAGATACCGGAACTTACTTAGGAGGATTATCAACAGGTACTTAGGCTGTTAAAGTCAGTTATCTGGTCGTTATCTAGTGATAGGTAAACGAGGAATTTGGATTTCTTCTGTCGATGTATCTCGCTTTTGAAAAAAGACTGTGCGTTGAATTTTTTTCGTCTGTTTCCACAGAATATGGCCTACTTATTCTTATTCTGTGACTGTTTCCTCATTGATGTCGAAGTTGCTCGCTGTGATAAAATTATAATTTTTTATTTGACAAATTTTTGTGAAATGTAGGTAGACACCCTTAGCAGAACATGTAATATTGACGTTTACTGTACTTGTTATGCCACTGTCGGAGAACATTTTCTGACCCGAAAGACCAATTTGCAAATGAGTGTAACTTTTGTTTGAAAAATGACCTTAAAAAAACTGTTCAATAATTTTGTTCCGTAAGTATGTACCTAGACAACAAACTTCGTGGAATTTTGTCAATTTTCGTTGTCCAGCCAAGAATTGCAGTGGAATTATTTTTTTCGAATTTTAAAAAACTAATTTCAGATTCAAAAACCACCAGATACCAAATTTCGTCGAAATCAACATTTTTTCGCACCCCTATTGAGGGGTGTGTCCTTTTGCGGTAGGAATTTTGAAAAATTATTTGCAAAACCGGAAAGGGCATACAGCAAAACCTATTCAAAGACTCACCACCAGTCTCTGTAACTGTTGCTGAGAAAAAAAGAAACTTTACCACTTTTTTGAGGGTGGCTCCTAAACGAATACATGGATTTTTTTTTTGGTGTTTGGATCCATCGCTCCTCGAAATGGGGGTTGAAATATATTGTGTGATCAAAACTCTCTAAACCTTCCTCATATAGTTTTTATTCGTTGAAGTTTTTAAAAATAAAAGCGACTATAGTTTCGGCGTACTGCCATCATCAGGCGATGTGAAATTTAACAGGAAAACGGTAAGTTACAAACGTTGAAGACGAATAAGACGAACATGTTGTTTTTTAATTATTAACTGGCCGAAGCCAAGTGAAAAAACCTGAAGGGTGGTTAAACCGGAAAGGTTGTCCTAAGTTTCAAAACGAATTATTATCAAGCCTTGTTAGTTAAGACAACCAACCGGAGGGTTGAATTATTACATTAAAAGTTGAAAGTTGAATTTAACACATTTCAAAAGAACCGGGGGGAAAAAATAAACTTATAAAAGTTTTGAAACTATTGAGATGACTACATATTTAAATTGGTGTGCGGTAAATTCGCCCCGGAAGACTCGCCCCGGTAAATTCGCCCCCGGAATATTCGCCCCCAAGTAAATTCGCCCCCGGAATATTCGCCCCCAAGTAAATTCGCCCCCGGAATATTCGCCCCAAGTAAATTCGCCCCCGGAATATTCGCCCCGACAAATTCGCCCCCGGAATATTCGCCCCGCAAATTCGCCCCCGGAATATTCGCCCCGACAAATTCGCCTCCGTAGCATTCGCCCCATAACATTTATTAACCCTCGGAAGTAATAGGTTGGTTTAAATTAATTAAATAAATATTGCAAAAATTACGATATTTGGAACTCAATACGGCGAGACTGACAACTCGAAATTGTTCATATTCAATCGTCTATTCGTCTCTCAACGGTTCAACGTCAACCGTATGTTTACAATACATTTTACAACAAATTGCGTTTACAAAGGAATCTAATTACTCAGCCATTTATGGATGTATTGAAATGTTTTTGGCATCAATGTATAAACAAAGGATGATTCTTTCTTTAGACTTACATTTGAAAATTGGCTCAGATTTGATGTAAATTTGTGTTGAAAAAAACCAACATTGATGAAGTTTGCTGAAGTATCAAATCATAATTAAAATATTCTAAAAAAATCTAACTCGAAACATCCCATTTCTTTAAAATATAAAAAAAAGTTATATATTTATTAGTGAAGTAGTAATTAGTAGTGAAGTGAAGTAGTAATTAGTCTGCTATACGGTACTCTTGTACTCGTTCCAAATTCAGCCCGTCGGATCAGCCTTAAATTTGAGAATTTTGGTAAAAAATGTGCAAATGCCATAAAAGTTTTAAAATGTCCTATTATTATGTAAGTATAAAAATGACAATACGGATTACTGATGCTATAAGAGTTCCTTTTTTGCTGTTGTCAGTTTGATTTTCAGATTTTTGTATTTACTTTATTCAACCTTATCTTAATTACCTATTCATATTTTAGTTAACAGCTATTTGAGTGCTATTATTCTACCCCCTTTATATACACAGTTATTACAAAAAAAATTAAAATTAAACAACATTCATTTTATGAACTGCTGGCCTTGTTACCTCCAAGGATTAATAAATCTTATGGGGCGAATCCTACGGGAACGGAATCACCGGGGGCGAATTTGTCGGGGGCGAATTTGCCGGGGGCGAATTTTCCGGGGCGAATCTTACGGAGGCGAATAGTCCGGAGGCGAATTTACTTGGGGGCGAGTTTTCTTGGGGGCGAATTTTCCGGGGCGAATCTTTCTGGGGCGAATAGTCCGGGGGCGAATTTACTTGGGGGCGAGTTTTCTTGGGGGCGAATATTCCGGGGGCGAATTTTCAGGGGCGAATTTACCGGGGCGAATTTTCGGGGGCGAATCATCCTACAATCTTTAAATTATTTAAGTTAAGTTTAAATTCGAGATCATGCAGACGGCATGTCTAGAAATGATTGACCACCAGGTTTACCTATCACTAGATAACGACCAGATAACTGACTTTAACAGCCTAAGTACCTGCTGATAATCCTCCTAAGTAAGTTCCGGTATCTACCATTCAATATAATATACCTATGCCGTTTTTGAATTCTCCACCAGCGAGCTACAATACCATCCTAACCATCGTCTAGTGAAATCAAAAAACAAGCCTGAATCTTTGGGACAAAATCATACCGTTGTTACTGCTGATCTTGCAATATACAGCACAGCACAAGAGATACCTGATGTGGAGTAACCCCCAAAATTTACAGGGAAAGGTACCTATTTGTACCTATATATTTCACCAAAGAACTGAGATACATGGAGTTAATGAATTGTTTGAGATTTTACAATGCAACTCGGCGGAATGCATTTGTAAACTAAACGGCCTAAATAGCTAGTTTTGGTATTCGGAGAGAAATTTCTTAGTAAATTACGCATCGCTCCTTGTTTAGCGAACGCTGCTGACTATCCTTCCCTCTCCGTCTCACTCGCGATTACCGACTCGGCGAGGTCGGTAGGTTTTTACTTAAATGACCGTAACTTTTTTATTATGAAAAATTCACGGTAATGTTATAGAAAATAAAATAATCACAATGCTTTGGAGCATCGAATGAGCTATAAATATTGGAAATCGATATCGTGAAATAAAAAGTTATGAGAGTTCAAAGTGCGCACTTTTCATCTGCTACACGAATTTTGGAAGTTGACGGTCATTTTTCTAAAAACTGTGCATAACAAGGTAGGTAAATTGAATGCTTTAGATTCTGCTATAAATGTACTTTCATTTTACAAAAGGAATTATTGATGTATATCGCTTAGTTGCTGAGAAAATAAATACTTTCGGTGGTCTAGTCGCGCGCGCGAAAATGAGTAAATTTCAACTTTAGCGGCCTATAACTTTTGTCAGGACCACGGGAAAATGTCGTAAGGCGAGATTCTGAAGGTTCAAACATTTCTGAACAAAATGGTGTGGGTCCCAATTCTTTCTACTCCGAAAAAAAAAACTACCTCAAATAAGCGAGTTAGCGCCGGCTCTCCGCTGCACTAATGCTTCTGTGAAGGGCAAACACCTAATATTCTACTTAAACATTAGATGTGCGCATGCGCAGTCTTCTTCTGCGCAGCGCGAACTTTCTAATTTATGAAGATATTTCTTTGAAATATGAACCATAGATGCTTCTAGTTTGAAATTTTAACCACATATGCTTCTAGTAAAGGCAAACATCACATATTGCAAAAATAAGATTGCGCAATGCCAACTTTCTTATTTATTGAGATATTTCTTTGAAATTTTAATCATAGATGCTTTTAGTAGAGAAAAACATAGCCATAGCCTTTTGGGAAGCACTGATAACTGCTCGGATAAATGCATGGGATATAAATCTACAGAGCGGGCGGGCGAAATAATTTGCCGTATTCTGCACAACTACCACCCGCTATACAATTTCGTTTTTCTTGGAAAATACAGTGATCTGAAAATTGTGTTTATTACAGAAGTTTCTTTGATGTAATAAATATATGGAGTCAGGTAAAAAAATTATCGCACCTAACCACATTTTTTAGATGGATTCAATTGAGATTAAAAAGAGGTTAAAAATCTTTTAAAATCAAAAATTTTGTTGAATTTTTTTAATTTTTTTTTGATCATTTTTAATCTTTAAAGATATTTTTTTAATCTCTTGAATCTTTTTTTAATATCCATGGTGTGCTGTAGTTTTAAAAAGAGTATTTCATATGCTGTCTGTTTAGAATTAGATTAAAATATACAGGGTGTTCTATTTTAAAAAATCTGAAATCTAAAAATAATGAGGTTAGGTCCGTTAACTTTTTTACCTCACACCGTATACTTATTTTGAGAACGGTAGATTATGCAACAATCATTTGTAATAAACACATTTCCAATAGAATAAACAAAAAAATTATACTTCTATCTAAAAATCGAAAAATGCAACTTTTGCACATAACTCAAAAACAAAAGACTATGCCAATTTGATTTGGCCACCCTGTACAGAGAAACTAATTTATACACAAACGTGAAATTATGCAATTTTAATAGTCAATCAAGCACTCTTCTTCATATATGATCATCATTATGAGCAGGCTATATTGCGTGATATTAAGCAATGGGTAAAGTTATGCAAAATTTTATGCTGATTAATTTTCCGCTTCAAAGTTTTTTGTAGCTTTACAAATAGCGAAGTTATGGCAAAAAACCGTCATTTTCGAGATTGTATTGATGCTAAAATGAGACAGGGAAATTTGATGGCCGTCTGGCACATCTCTAAATTCCAGGACTCTAGGCCCGTTCTTCTAAAAGTAGTTCAAAACCGCAGAAGTGGGCCCGGACAGACAAACAGGCGGACAGACAAACCGGAAACAATAGCGCATTTTTTTTTATTTTTAAAAAATGCACCAAAAATCACGCTCATATATACAGTGTAAAAGTAATTCTTTAACATTACCGTATTACCAGTTTTATTAATGTCTCATCATTTCCTAAAAGTTTACGCGATTATAGTGATATCTGTACATCCATTTGCGGGTGAATCTTTTTGTGAACTTTATACCTACTAAGTACTATGTAAGTACAGAACCTTTTTTTCGTTTTACGCGAACGCGTTTAGGATTTGATTTTGCTTTGTTTTTTGTAAAATTTGAAATGAATAATTTGTCGGTTTTTAAGAGTAGTGTTGCCCTTTTGGCATCCTAACGCTATATTCACCAAGGTCACGCCTTAATTACAGCACTGAGAAATCCCAGGTCACGACCTTGCACCTCAAAACAAGGGCACGCCTTAGTTACGAGACCAAGGCGACGAGCTTGGGCCATAGTCCATGGCTGCGCCTTTGATCCAAAACTCAAAACTCTTCTATTGCGATAGCGGTCCATGGACAGATGTCTGGGCTTCCCTTGCCTTTCCATTCGCAAGACCATAGCTGAAATGCATCCCAGCCATTTCAGAATTCATAAAATTTGGCATTGTTATAAGTTTAAACTACATACAGGGTGTTTTTTTATGGTGGGCCATACGACATTGTAAAGGCGTTGATTTGTTTAAAATGGGCCATAGGGAAATTTACATTGCATCAATTGTTTCAGTCATAGCTTCCTCGCGAATCATGTGTCACAGTACTGTAGACATTGTTTCTTAATCGACAAATTTATTCAAATGGGATACAAACGTATAAACAAATGCCAAGATTTGAAAACAATTTGCGCAATGCAAATTTCCCTATGGCCCATTTTAAATAACTCAACGGCTTTACATTGCGTTGTACTAGGTGTGTACTTTCTATGGCCCATCTTTAAAAAACACCCTGTATATTAATGACATTTAACGAAGTTTTAAAACAATTTTACACCGTAGACTTTACAATTTAAACCTTTAATTTATAAACATATGCAAACACAAGATAAAATTATCAATGCAAATTATAAACCCATTTTAAAAACCGAAAATAGATTTTTATTTTTTTTTCTCGATAACGGTCGGTTAAACAAATCGGAAAATCAATTTCTCATTTTACAATCTACTAGTGGCGTACCGAAAAAAGTTCAGAGATCAACATGCAACATGACTCCTGAAAAAAACATCACCCTGTGGACTTACTACCATTGACATGAACAATGATGTAAGCTCTTCAGCGTAACTTATATTCCAAATTGGAGCAAATTATCCCAATAACTGTTGGAGATACGAGTATAACGAAAATACTTGCAAATCGTGAGATTATAACACCCTGTATATCGATAACGAAGCGTTTGCGAACCTACCGTCTTTAGGATTTTTAGGAACACCCTATATAATGAGCTTATTCTGCACATTGCATATGCACGTAAGGTGTTTATTTTGGAACGTGTCTTTATATTCTCTCAAAGCAGCGTAAGTAAATTAAGTATGTGTGTCATACGATATGCCCGAAAAGTGTCAACTTGTTCGTGTCGTTCAAATTTTTTGTTTAATTTTTAATGATTACTCCCCACCATTCACCACCGACGTAGATAATAGGAAAGAGTGGGAATTAATTTTGAATTGTTTATTAATTTCATCGATAAAGATTGTGTTTATGCCGCTTGCAAGCAGTGTGCGTTGTATTGGCCGACACTCTTAAGAAGTTCGCCCATGTGATACTCCTGTCTATTGTTATTAATAGGTTTATTACCTAATTAAGCACAGTAATGGGGTTACGGCGTTGGATACTATTGTAACGTGTGCGCGTATTTTGTGAACTTTTTCTGGATGATACGAAATGGAGGGATTCTTAGAAATTGTATTTTTTCTTGGATTTTTGTATTGGTTTTGGCCGAATTTATTTCTTGAAGGTGCATCCAGGTATGTAGACATAAGACGAATTTTTAAACAAATATGTACATTACAAAATAATCCAGATAAAAATATATCTTAAACGCGATATCATCACAAAAGTAAAAACATGAACGATAACGGAAAGCCGTCTAATTTAAATATTTCAGTTGTATTGTTTCATGATATGCTTACGCTGACCAATGAAACAATGAACCCTTCAAAGTTTTCCTTTGCGTCTACGCCATACCACCGGGTGCATTCTACCTTCATATTATGCGTCTTATTGCGTCCAGGTACGGTTTTTTTAATACAAAAAAACCTGGGTAATGTCGCATAATGAAATGTGGCAGAGTGAAAATTAACCAAGCGCAATGTTTTTCGTAAGTCATTATTATTCATACCTCGATTCAGATGTTGGAGAAAAATATCACATAAAAAGAACTTCCCATGAAAATTTTCGGCTATGTATACTGAATGTTTACCAAAAATTCAGATTGGTGAAACTCATTACTCAAGTGACTTGGGTAGGTAGGTTGTAATTGATTAAAATTTCAAAAACAAAACAAAAGATGAAATTAATTTTCATCTTTTTAAAAATAATATACTACAGTGCGTTTATCGTAAACTGGAACATACGATTTTACATGCAATGTTATTTCCCTGTTTCATTAAAAAAAAACGCCTTAACCTATAGGATTAACTAATACCTAATTCTATTTCAACGAACACAACCTAAAAATAATTAAAGGCTGGTTCAGTTGTGAACCGCACATATCCTATAGGTTGATGCGTTTTTTTAAAAATAGAACATAGGGAAACACCATTGCATGCAAAATCGTATGTTCCAATGTAAGATAAACGCACTGTATGTCTCTCCTCTATTGGTTCACATCTTATACCGTGGTTCACACTATCCGACTCTTCGTGGGCATTCCAGCAGGTTAGGTGGTCGACTTCGTGTTGAGGTAATTGTGTCTCACAAGTCTGCAATTTACGCGAGGGTTGTTCCAGTGTCTGTGGAGAATTCGCCAAATTTTTCAAGCTTCTACCCCACCAATTAGGCGACAGGTCGGGCCCACGGTCGTGTACACAGGTCTGGAAACCCTGTGGTTTGAGAAGAGTCCCTTACGTGTCTTCAGACTCTTAGTCCTTCGCTCAGCTACCAGGTGGCGCATGGCTCGAGGTATATTGTCAGGATTAGGCACCATATCGTATAGCCAAAGATCATTATGGTATAGCTAAAGCGGGTATAAGCGTATGCAAAGCATGCGTCCCGTTAGCGCAGATGGCTCAAGAGTCTTCTGTACGTAAGCGCAATTTTTTACATTACAGTGTATAGTACCTATAGATGAATATAGTTGCGAGAGATAAGATGATATTCAGTCGGTATTCAGCTATAAACTTTTGCAGACAAAGGTGTAAATTGAGTAGGTAAATATAGATTGGGTGCAGTCGTACAGAAGACCGACGACGCAGGTTCGAATCCGAGCACGTGCGTTTTTTTTACTTACGTTCATTCAATTTAGGCCATAACTTTTGTATTAATTATTTGAATTACAAGGAACGATGATAGTTATAATGTCACAATGGAAAAGGTTTAATTTATACCAATAGATATGCGGCTTAGTTGCAGGCGAAAATTAGAGGCAACGGGAAAGGTTTTAGCTTCAAAACGTCGAAGTCGAAGGCATTCATTATAATTTTTTTGTAAGGGCACCTTCTAAATAGGTACATTCAATGGAGAAAATTTGCTCTATCCGATTCAATAAACGCCGTTAAAATCAATCATCGTTAAAACAACCTTCCGGAATCCAAAGCGTCCACTTTTTACGCATTTCCGCATCTTTCAGCATTTTTTTGAAACACTCTTGTACCCCGTTTTGCATTTTGTCACAATACACGGTTTCGTCATTTTTGTTCTCAAAGCGGCAGTTTTTTTGCGAAGAGGTTCAAAGCGGCGCCTGTGGTACTCCTTGTGTTTACACGTCAACCATATAACAGTGTTGCCAGAGAACATTCGTCGACTCATGCGCCGCCCGTGACGACCTTTGATTCTATGCGACGCGACAGTTGACGCTTAGCGGACCCACTTCTCACATGGGTAACAGAGTCGTGTTTCCAGACCTGTGTATGCGATACACATTACCGTGAATTTTCACTTATAATTGCACAAGAGGTTTGTATTTTACCGAGTAAATTTGGGTTGTTTAGGTAATGAAAATCTGTTGCCTAGCAATTAGACGAGAAAAACTGTCAACTAATTTTCGCAACAAACGCATGTATGGTGCATGCCATTCATCATGCCTAAATTTTTTTTTTTTTCGTAAACCATCACAGATAGCGATATTCATCAAGAGACAAAAAATGCTTGCAAGTAAACTGTCTATCAGTGTCTAAAAATTCAGAACCGTCAAAATAGTAGTTAAAAAGTTTTAGACCTCTTCAGATGTGGATGGTCAGTATTTTACCACCTACATAGCAACTACAATCAAAACGATGATATCACAAAGACCCTTTTTACATTAGACATTCACATCCCGAATTTCATTTTAATCGGCAAAACCATTTTCCGATAAAATAAAAATAACGATTTTTTTTTAAATCTTTGGCGGTAGATAGCGCCTTACCGAGGCACTTTTGGATAGAGGTAAGTTGGGTTAAATCGTCCTATTTTGATACCAAGAACCCCTGGTAGCGCGTTGTACAGACCTTTTAGGGACACCCTGTATGTATGCCGTTTTTGAATTATCCACCAACGAGCTACAATACCATCCTAACCATCGTCTAGTGAAATCAAAAAACAAGCCTGAATCTTTCGGATAAAATCATACCGTTGTGCTGCTGATCTTGCAATATACAGTACAGCACAGCCGATACCTATTGTGGAGGAACCCCCAAAATTTACAGGGAAAGGTACCTATTTGTACCTATAGATTTCACCAAAGAACTGAGATACATGGAGTTAATGAATTGTTTGAGATTTTACAATGCAACTCGGCGGAATGCATTTGTAAACTAAACGGCCTAAATAGCTAGTTTTGGTATTCGGAGAGAAATTTCTTAGTAAAGTAGAACCCGAGGTCTCTTACGCATCGCTCCTTGTTTAGCGAACGCTGCTGACTATCCTTCCCTCTCCGTCTCACTCGCGACTCCCGACTCGGCGAGGTTGGTAGGCTTTTACTTAAATGACCGTAACTTTTTTATTATGAAAAATTCACGGTAATGTTATTGAAAATAAAATAATCACAATGCTTTGGAGCATAGAATGAGCTATAAGTATTGGAAATCGATATCGTGAAATAAGAAGTTATGAGAGTTCAAAGTGCGCACTTTTCATCTGCTACACGAATTTTGGAAGTTGACGGTCATTTTTCTAAAAACTGTGCATAACAAGGTAGGTAAATATGAATGCTTTAGATTCTGCTATAAATGTACTTTCATTTTTCAAAAGGAATTATTGATGTGTATCGCTTAGTTACTGAGAAAATAAATACTTTCGGTGGTCTAGTCGCGCGCGCGAAAATGAGTAAAGTTCAACTTTAGCGGCCTATAACTTTTGTCAGGACCACGGGAAAATGTCGTAAAGCGAGATTCTGAAGGTTCAAACATTTCTGAACAAAATGGTGTGGGTCCCAATTCTTTCTACTCCGAAAAAATTTTTTGAACGATTTCGCGGCTCTCTCCGCTGCACTATATAGCCCAATTATTTTCTAAGCTATTTAGGTTTAAACAATGCGCTTTATATGTCCAGAGTTGTACACAATTTATTGTTTCCAGTACAAAGCCTTAACTTCCTGTCTAGATTTTATAAAAAGGTACGGTGGTAGGTTGATGTTGAGAGGAAGTTTTTTTGCCAATGGTAGCTACTTACGCAGATTTGTAAATCTACATTCCAAACGTTGTGTCAGGCTTGTGCTGATGTGTCGGTCAATCATTAATCAATAATAGTTGCTGTGTCAAATGCATATTTAAAGATTTAAAAATCAGCAAACGTTTCAATTTCTGTACGTATAATTAAGCAATTACTTGACCCATGATTTACTCAATCCCTACAGAATTTTTTTTTATATCAGCATTGCACACATTTTTATCAAAGTGATTTTGCAATGATATTTACTCGTCACTATTTATATGCACCTTGTACATACAACGTCAGCGCCTTTTCCTCACGGAAAATGCATGGATATTTATTTACATTTGCCCGTCTTTATTTTGAATTCAATCTACTGATCTTCAATTTTGAACAGCGATTTTTTACATTCAATTACATATCAAGGAGGGTCAGGAAACGCGAATTGTTGCAAAGGATCTTCCATTCCTTTGTACTGTTGTCCTTGCAGTGATGCAGTCTCTTCAGATTATGAGAAATTTTTTCAAGGCTGTGTTATAAGTTTCTCGCAGTTACCTATACGGAAATTTTATGAACTTGATTTTGAAGTTGCCTTTCCAAAAGTCCCAAAATTTGCGTTTCGTCATTAATTTTTTTCTGAACAGCCCTCACATAGAAATGTAAAACTAACGACCTATCTTGTAAAAATTCTTTGCAAAATCTGGCATCAAGATTTCGACGATTCTTCTTTATAAAAACTAAGGTGTCAGTTTGGGCGGGAACGTTTAACATTTTTAATCTTTAATTTCTTGATCTTTGGGATAAGATACTTAGCATACAATAGACAGCATTTTCAGTAATCACGCCACTCCAAACCTACAAAAGTTTGCTTCATGCTAAATTATTTTTGAGCCTCGGTAACCTTTAACCCTAAACAACAAATGGCGTTCGACTGTAATCGTAATCGTAATCGTGCGATAAAACACTTAAAAATGTAGATAAAGTAGCATTTGTTTTGAATATTTGAAATGGGAAGAGTACTTACCACATCATGATTGCGTGTAAGCAGCATAACGGAATGTTTGTATCAATAGTATATAAATCTGTGACCTACTCGCACATCGTGCAAGATGATAAAGGTACAGGGTTCAATAATATTGTGGACTATCTTTAAAAACATCTCAAATGATAAAATATAATAATAAACAAACGGTTTTGTAGCATTTCATTAACCTCGTGAGTTCAGCTTTTGTTCAAGTGAACGAATTTGAAAACTTTTGATACCATTCAATATAACCATAGTAGTCCAGTCAAATTAGCACAATTTTGGACAAATAAAAACATTAATTGGTAAAGATCTGAATTTTGGTATACACATTTATTGGGACTTTCTATTGAACATACTAAAAGTCCCTGTCAAAATCTGTTGCGCTCGAGACGCCATCTTGGAAAAACGGTACACTTTTCCAGTTTTTTGCCCATATCTCTGCAATTATTACTGACACGAAGAAATAGTTTACATGAAAAATATAGTTTACTAAATTCCCTATAAAAAAGAGTATTTACATTTTTTTTGTATCTCCAATACTTTAGCTGTAATCTCATGTTGAATACGTCAGAACGCGTTTAAGCCCCGTATCGTAGTTATAGAAGGAGGCCGTCTTTTTTATGACTACACCGATAGCTGTAACAGAGCCAAAAAATGAACAGAATTGTCGTGCGATAAAGCATTCTAGCAATGACATAATGTTTGATGATATATCATGTTTTTTTCAAAAAGGTAAGCCAAAATGTGTAAAAGTGTTGGAGCAACGATGTGATTTCTGAAGCTGAAGAACGCCCTTATCTGCATAAGTATAACGTGCCTGCTAGTGAGAGATATTAAAACCGACATCGTTATCAGACCTTCAGAATTACCTATATTTTTTATCTGAACTATTTTTCCGTATCGATAATTGTTGCCGATATATAGGCAAGAAACTGAAAAAGTGCTCCTTTTTTCCAGGATGGCGCCTCGAGCGCAACAGATTTTGACGGGGACTTTTAGTATGTCCAATAGGGAACACTAATGAAAATGTGTACCAAAATTCAGATCTTTACCGATTAATGTTTTTATTTTTTCTTATTTGACTGGACTATAGAGTAAACAACCTTATTTACTCTATGATATAACTGATTCAATGCTTGTTAGGTGAAGCAGGTGACTGTGTTTTACTGCCAAAATTACAGTTTTTGTAATGCAATTAATTACCATAGGTAAATTAATTTTGTTATACTATGCGATCAAAAATAAGTTCCTGTTGAGTCACTTTTGGAATTTTTGTTTACATGGGAAAGGAACTACCAAAGGCGACTCGAGTCTTGACAGCAACTCATTTTTGATCGCCCGTTATTGTTGGCAAAATATAGCAGAATTACCCGTAGACTATGGAAGAAATGAGAATAATATCTACTTATTTTTTACTCGTAGGATAATATTCTATCAAGAACAATGCTGCGCGTTGAAGCAAAGTTTCGCGTGTTGGCCATATTCTTGATGGTCAAAACTGTGTTTACTTTTTGTTTAATCTATCAGCTGTTTGCATGTCTTAACCAATGGCCGTAGCTTCTTTGTACTGTACTTATGTGTAATATTATAATAAACAGAAAAGATATGCATAAATTATCGTATCGGTTCATTTGTTATGTCGTGCACAATTTGTACTTGTTTAACTACATTTGTATTTACGATATGTACCTACAGTTGCTAGCTTAACCTTACGCCAATGAACTGTAGGCGGCCATGTTACTGGTGAGAAATTGCTTCACTTTACGATAACCGTTTCTCACTCCTTTCTCTTTCCTTCTATAAGGAATTACCAGACACTTTGCGGTGTGACATGTGATGTTCGATCTCTTATCGTGATTTTCTCTTCATATCTCAAGAGCGGAATGTCAGAGGACTGTGTAGTGACCGGGCGACTGGACGTCTGGAAGAAGAGCGAATGTCTCGAAACTGGTATTTCAGAAGACAGTACATACTCACAAAGGCAAAATGAATGGTCTCGATGAAAACGAAATGTCAGAAGAGGGTACTCATAATGGACGAGACGCATCTGCTGGTGATATTAAATGCATGCGCAAATACGTTTAAAGGGCGCTCGGAGAGTGGACGAGACATTATATCTAGTGGCGATATGAAAACTGAAGTATGAAGATCTCGAGAATAGAGTGTCAGAGGAATGTCTCTATAAAGTAATAATGCACTATTGTGGACAATTTCTGTAGTGGCTTAATTCTTCTTGCATTACATAGCGTCGATTTTGAATGTGTAAAGAGCCTTACTACCCTATCACCCAATAAATGCGCTTTGTGTTCACAATTTATAGTATTAAACATGTCATTTCAAAAATTAAAAAAATATACCTACAATATAGGTAATGTGTAATTATTATATAAAAAAATATACATCAATGTAACCAGGAAAAATAATACAAAAAAATACGTTAATTTCATTTAAAAAATACTTTGGGTCAAATTTCAGAAATTGAGGTCCAAAAAATTTTTTTGCTACGCCACTGAATTTCTGCGTAAAATTATCTAAAGCAGGCAGTTTTTACATTTTTCGACGTCTGAATTCTACGTAAAAATATTTAGTTTTTCTACCTCAGAAACAAAACTGGAATGATTCTGTTTGTGGCATTACAAGTTTCACAAAAAAGTGGCACAGGGGCGCGAAAACGGTTAAGATAGACTGCAGTTTCAATCAAAATAGGACGCACGGTACATTACGCATAAAGTAAAATTGTCAAAAACTATTTTTTTACCAAACTTTTGGATGCTCCCTTGTGGCCTTTTCAAGAGTATAAATGTCTCACACATTTGCAATTTTGGTCTAGGTAAGAGGGGCCAAGCTCAAGTTTAGAAATAAAGAGTTCGCGCGCATTTTTGCTATACTGGCAACACAGTCGAGCACGCGCTTATCGTATCTACCCTACTCATATTTAATTCCAAACGCGATTCGCTTATCGCTAGACCTACACTCACGTCCACGTTTTCTATGAAGCGGTACAAATGTATATTTTCCTATGCTGAACGAAATACATACTCGAAACAAATATAACTGCAAAGCGATCGCCCGTTACGATAATTTTATCATTTTGCCCCTCATTTTGCTCTGTATCTTTCAAGCGAGAAAATATTTTCAAATTTTGATTTTACCATTTTAATTTTGACCCAAAAAGGACACAAAATTACTTTTTTGATTGCACTAATAATGGGGGTTTACAGTGTAGTTTATTTAAAAATATAGGCTGATTAGTAAAAAAATAATGAACATGTGCGGTTTTAAGGGTTTATTCAAAACGATATGTGGCGTGCTCTGTGACGTAATAAGCCCGACCAATCAGCTCCTAGAACCATTCAGACATAGCGAATTGGCAATATTGTCAGTTGTAACTTGCGTCACCTGTTAAACATGCCTCTTAAAATGTCAGACGCTTGCACAAGGTTCCCGGCGCACTTCTACGTGATTGGTTGTAGGTTTGTGACGTATTTAGACTGAAGCGTTTCAAATTCGGACTAAAAACACAGCTTTTCAATAATTTATTTTGGGTTTATTTTACTCGCAAATAAAAATTGAGGACACATGGGTCTTTTTATTTTTAATGTACTTTGTAGATTAGAAATAAAAAATGAAGCCGGGATGCCCCCATTTAGTACTTAAAAACAATGCGATAGAATAGACCAAAACAAGAATAATTATTATTTTCTGGATCAATCGAAGATCTAAAAGGATGTACCCTTCTATCTCCCTTCCAGAGCACTTCAGATCGTTTTTAAAGTTCCACCGTCCTTTTCCAGAAGCATTGACCTTTTTAGACTTTTCTTTTTGTATGTATCTCGTCAATGCTATTAAATATTAGCCGCATTAAGTCGTATTTCCGAATGTAAGTTGAATTCCCCTACTGAAAATCGTATGCGATTCTTCTTATATTGTTGTGCTTATCGTACTGCTGAAGTAATTTTAATTCTATACAGTACACGTTTCTACAGGCGAATTTTTAGCTCGAAATTTGTACTTTTGTGGCTTGCATACGACAAGTATCATTGTAAAATAAGAAAAAAAGTCATTGTTGATGAAAGCTGAACTTGGTTTCTTTTTCAGAGCCAATAAAATGGTTGATATTGTAACAAGTCGTATGTTTGAAGCAGTCAACAGATTTGCACCCGTGCCCAAGCAACAAGGCGATTCCTTGTCAACAATTAACGATTTGAAACGATTTTCTTCGGATCAGCGATATAAAAGGATTTTAAACAGGGAATCGGAAGCAAAGGTAAGTTTCTTGTCTGTCATGAGTAGTCTGAATGTAGATTTCTTTCTTTCACACTTCTCCTTTATTCTATTGTCAAAACTTAGTAGGATGCCTAGATTTTGGTGGAAGGGGTAACACATAAATATGAAAAATGGAGGCGACAATGCCCATATTTTTTTATTAATTGTTTGGTAAGTACTCTGCCGAGTAATTGTTGCACTAAATACGTACCTACATTTTTGAAATATGAAAGGTTATTTGTGACGGTGCTAATTACCAAAGATGCTATACTAATGCAACTGTCAATATTTGTGTTACGCACATTTTATAATTTTTCTTCTATTTTAGGCAAGAGAAGCTCAATTGTATGACATAAAAGAAAATGTACCTCCCATTTCAAACATTAAAACCAGACCATTAATGGGTCTTACATGTTACAGTTGCGCACCAGTTAGTAGGGTAAGTAAACGGGAATAGAAATACGCCATTGACATAAACGAACGGTAAAAGTAAAAAAAAAGGCTTTTGTTTGCAATGCTTTGAAGAAACTAATTTTGAAATTTTTATTTTTGATTTTTTCTCAATATTTCTTTAAGTAAAGTAAACGAATTGAATACATATAACATAATTCATAACTTAACGGAGATGGCAAAGATGGAAATTGCAGTAGCAACAAATTACAGCAGAAACCTAAACAAGATACACTCTAAGTGAACGAAGTGCTCATGGTGTTACTTACAATAAAGAGAAAAGACTGCAATGTATATTCTCACTCGTATAGGTGAAATCCCGTCCAAAAATTACTATCCAATTTCCAGAGATCAATATATAGGGATGATAGCAATTAAAATTCTGCCATTACAAAAAAGACTTTTATAATTTTATTATTTTCAGAAGTGCCTCCAGTAGCACTAGCTCTAGAGCACTCCCACAATTCCAAAGAATTTCACAAATTTTTAATTTACACCTGATGTAATCCTGGGTACGTGTAAAAAATTTGACATGAAATCTGTTATATCGGGGGTCGTAATTTGGGCTCGATTAAATACAAATCTAGACATTTGCTGACAAAACAATTTTATTTGACAAAATCAATCAATAAAGCTGAAATAAAAATAGGCACTCAGGGCCAGAGGACAAATGCCAAGGAACAGGCGATCGATTGAAACACATTAAATTTAAAAGACGATTCGTCGTAAAGTAAATAATCATTATTCGGTCAACTGCGTTACTCTTTAAACAGAACACAAACACCAAACACCATTCTTGTTTTAAAGGACACTGACTTTGGTGTAATTTTAGACATAATAGGGTTTTTTTGGTGGTAGAAAACTACACTTCAGGTAATTTAGACAACTTTATAGAAAGGCTTCACTTAAGCGATAAACTGACAATAGACACAAATTGAGACTATTTCTTCGTAAGCGTGAACAATGCTTCAGCTAATTTGTATTGTAACATTCACTTTTATAACGACGTGAAGAAATTCTTTGTGCCTTCTATAACTACAACTTTACAATTATAAAGATTGACTGTCTTTCTTGGGAAACCCTCTATAACATAAACAATTACGGCAGAGTGCCATTCACTAATAAAGCGCCCAACAAAAAGCTTGAGCAAAAATGAACTTTTCCCGTCTTTATAAAACCTTCTCCCCTATCTCATTTCCGCGCTCCTCTTTCCTTTACAAATTACTGCGTCATCGAACGATAAATTGAACATATACTTATCTTGAAACTAATTAGCTTTTCACAGCGATAACGAACTCTTATCGCACTGACCGGAGATAAACTTTTACAATATCAACACGCAATTATTTCCAAATGATTAAACCTAATGTTTTAACACATAATACTGAATACTGATCTGCATGACCAAAAATGCGCTTTCATCATGCATATGCTGATTTACAACTTGTTTATTGCTATTACCTTGTGCTGTATGCAGGACAGGTGATGAGCATAAGGCCAAGCAAAAACAAAATCTTGAGTAGATAATTATAATCAGTTATGAAGATTAACAGTGTATTAAGTAATTACAGTAATATCTTAACAAATGCTGACTTGTTGCAGCTAATAAGTTTTTCAGTACACAGATCATTTATTTCAGGGATTTTGAGACAAAGCCAGTGTGTCCCTATGTTTACATTTAAACCAGTTAAGCTGTGAATATATCTAATCAAACAAAAATGTTATCCGTGTTCAAAGAATTCGGGACAAACACAAATTTTTGGCAGTATATGTATCATGATGGTCTAGTTAAATAAGTAAATAATAAAAAGTAATCTCTTAATATGAACGTTCAGAGATACACAAACAAAAGCTTTTCATAGAATAGCGGCGAGGTACTTTCAATTGAACCCTTTTCAGGATTCGTTAGTCAACCAGTCGACGAAGAATTTAGGTTTGAAAAACATTTTAAATGAATACCCTGCAATTCGAAAGAAGGGAGTGCTTACACGAACATTTGCTCACTTTACGCAATGCTATGAAGCGACCTCCTACAATTACGCTTATGTGGACAGCTCAATTTTGGAAGAAGAAAGAGTGAAGCTTGCTATAGAAAAGACCACAGCGAAACAAGTCGAAGAGTCGAACAGATGGGAGGAGGAATATTGTGAACAGTTATTGGTTCAGAATGAGAGGCGAGCGAAAAAGTTGTTCAAAGATATGCAGTCGTCTATGTCAGATTTGTTATTTAAGTGTGTAATCCATCCTTATTTAATATAGCAGGAAAATGTATCGATGATGAACTTATAGGTTAACTTCGTGGGTATTATATAAGCTGCTTCCTTGTTTTTTAAGCTCGATCGTGGTCCATTCGGGCCAAGTAAAAATGATTAAAGAAGCCGGACAGACTGGTCTACCTCTCATTTTTCTTCCATTGCATAGATCTCATTTAGATTACATAATGATATCATTCATTTTGTTCAATAACAACATCCAGTGTCCGTTGATTGCCGCGGGAGATAATTTACGGATGCCAATTTTTGGGTAATATTGAACAATGCAAGCCGTTTACAAACGTCGTGTTACAGATCTTTACTTCGAGGGTTAGGCGCTTTTTACATTAGGAGACGTTTGGACCCAGTTTTGGGACAAAAGGATTACGTGTACAAAGCTATCTTACATTCGTACATGAATGCCGGTTTGAGAGCGGGACATAATGTAGAATTCTTTTTGGAAGGTGGTCGCACTAGGACCGGAAAACCGCTAATGCCAAAGTATGGGATATTTAGTGTAATACTTGACTCTTTAATGGACGGAACGATCGAAGATGCTCTATTGGTACCTGTTAGTATAAATTACGAGAAGTTGGTCGATGGCAACTTTATAAGGGAGCAGCTAGGACAACCAAAGAAAATGGAAACGTTCAGATCGACAATGAGAAGTATTTGGCATGTGCTTAACTCCAATTACGGAATGGCTCGTATTGATTTAAATCAACCTATTTCACTTAGAGTAAGTTGTTACAAAATGTGTACTTTTATTTTTTAGTTGATTTTATTAGGAGTTAATGAAAACCTTTAACAATGGTAAAGTACAGAACCAGGTGTTTCCGAAAAGTCTTCGTACAAATCCTTCCAACAGCAGTCTATATGGAACAGACGTGGTATCGGATGAGTACAAATATTTGGTAGAGAAAATTTCTAAACATGTTCTTTACGGTAAGTGAGAATGGCGAGTAATTGGTCTTCAGGCTCTTTTCTACAGATGGTGCTCGCTCAACGTCAGTAATGTCAACCAACGCAGTTGCCTACCTTTTATTGCGTCAATTTAGGAAGGGAGCTACTTTGGATGAGTTAGTGGCAGCTTTGGATGAATTGAGAGTTGATCTTGACAACAAACAGAAGGATGTGGGTTTCAGTGGAAGCTCAAGGGATGCCATATTATATGCAGTATGTGTACTTGTTTTTTATTTGTGAGTGTGTGAAAAAAGCAGAGGGCCAGTTTGCGGTGGTTGTTTAGCATCATGAAAGAGCATTTTTAACGCCATCTCCTTTCCCAAGTGTTTTCAGAAGCTTTTTTAACAAAACTCTTTAATTTTTTAGCGGTGGCGATAAGGATTACAGTTTATTGTGAATGTATTAAAAGTGAAAAGATAATTTCAAAATAGTAATGCATGGAACAAATTGTTTACTAGTACAAATTTGATATCACTATCTTTTTTTCATTCTATTTTACAACTGCAATCATATGCAAAAGGTTCTTAAAACATTAGATATCAGCTGCTACATAAACAAAACTGTTACATATTATATAGCCAACCAATAGCCTTTGATATCTATAAAATTCTTGTAAGAAGATAGCAGTATTTTTTTTAGTTACAACCTTTCTGATTTCTGACTTATTAGTAACTACTAGACAAATTTTGATGAACATAACAAATGCATAAACAGTTTTGACTGTTCGAAACAAAGTTTCAACTGTAATCTCAAATCTTCAAAAAAGAATTGCCATGAAGATGCATATACATATATTTTAAAAAGCTATATGCAATAATTAATAATAATAATAGGCATGTATTGAGCTAAACATGATATTCAGTAAATATTTAATGAGTAGAAAAAGGTATGTTTGTTCAAAGGGACAAAAGTTCAGGCTGGTGGGCATCCTAGGGCACCACACTGTCTGTTCTATCACTTAACCCAGGCATGTTAAACTTATTTATCGCCAAGGGCCATTTTAAGGGTTCCACATACAGCTGCGAGCCACATCATAAAAAGTTCACATTAAGAAAATTTTGATTTTTATTATTAACATAAAAAGTAGGAATGCAAAATAATACAATAAAACGAAAAAATACTAATAATCATAAAATCAATAAAATATACCCTGTGGTCCCTGGATCGTGTATCTCAGCTGTTTTTAAAGATAAGAGACATGCGGTTTCGGGACCCTGTGTCATTTTTTTTAAACTTAACAACATAAACAAACAGAATCAATCCAACTAAGTGCGTTTGTTTCTTATTAGATACAGGGTAAAAACGAAAAGGTTGACTTTTTGATGATTTACGATAGAAAAAAAGGTAAAAACTACCTATATTAGATATGTTTACGTAAAATCCAGTAGTGTAGTAAAAAAAATTTGAATCACCGTTTCTGAGATTGAACTCAAACTTGATATTTTTTAAATGTAACACCCTGTATTTTAACGTCAATTTTTTGCAATTCTTTTTCATGATTGTATTGGTGAATCATCCTATATTTTTTTAAATTATATAATCATATTTTTCAAAATTACGTGTTTCTACTGCCAACCATTTTTGTTGATTGACATCGGCTGCCTTAGTTACCATGGATTCAATAAACAGAACAAAATCTCCATGAATCCATGGCCTACTATTTAAAAAAGTCATAAAATAGGGTTTTTATTAATTTTCATCGATAATATAGGTTGTGACACATCAATGTAATCAGGAAAAGTATGAAAAGCAATTGACGTTAAGATATACAGGGCGTTTTAAAAAATACCAACTTTAGATCAAATCTCAGAAACGGCGATCCAAAAGTTTTTTTTACTACACCGCTGAATTCTACGTAACAATATCTAAAATAGCAAGTTTTATGTTTTTTCTATCTTACATCGGTAGTAACATTCCAAAAAGTCAAACTTTTTGTTTTCACCCTGTAGCTATCGCCAGAAAATGTAACGTAAAAAACAAAGAATATCGCGAATTTAGTAAAAAATGAAAATTTGGTGAATTTTTAATGGAACGCCCTGTATATTTTGCAAAAATTGAATAGATCTTTTATTTCTGATTCCAAAAATATATTTTATATATATTTTTATTTGCATTAATAGTATATTATCAAATTGCAATTGCCATAACAAAAGGCTGTTATTTACTAGTAATTAATATGTTATTTTTACCCTGGAAATAACCTGGATCAACTTTACTTTTTAATATTTATTTTCAATAAACTAAATGTAACCAATATTAACAACTGTTGGATATGATATGACATTAAAAATTGACAAAATTTGCATTTTTTACCAACTATACAATATTCATTCGTTTTCTCTCTCATATAGTAAACGCGTTACACGCTATCTAAATATATGGAATAACCTTGTAGACTCACCATGAGTTTAACAGAATTTTTTTAATGGTCGAGTATTAACAGATCGACAGAATGGGGTTAAGTCAGGCATGTCAACCACGCGGCCCGCCGTTTTGCAACCTGCGGCCCATAACGATGTTTGCAAATTATAAAATTTAATTGTACAGTGTGTCCTATTTTGGTTGAGACTGTAGTGTTTTTAAAGACAGAGACTTGCGGTTTTCGCGACCCTCTGCCACTTTTTGATGAAACGTATAATACCCCAAACAGAACCAATCTAGCTAGGTTTTTTCTGAGATACCTATATGGTTCTCTACAACTTTTGTATTTAAAGTTTTTTTTCTATCTCGGAATTAAACGCATTACACTCTGTCTAAGTATTAACCCTGTACAATGTACCGTGTGTCCTATTTTGATTGGCACTGCGCAATCTACGCATTCGCGCATCTTATTTTTACAGTATGCCATGTGTGCCTTACTGCCTTTAGTAGAAGCATCTGTGGTTATTTCAACAAAATATATTAATAAATAAAAAAGTTGATATTGCGCACGTGCACATTAATCGTCAAGATTTTTATTGGCTAAGGTGCCAAGCCATAAAGCTACCAAAATTAAAAAGAATGAATAAATATATTGATAACTGTTACTCTTTGTTGTTACTCTTTGCTTTGACTTAATTTTTTATCTAACCCATTTGCAATGTATTCAAGATGGGCAAATGGGCAATCCTGAATTTTTTTCATCACTACTTGAGATACAATAGATATATAGACTATATTGATTAATCATTTATTTTAGGTGGACATGTTGGGCGTCTCATTAATAAAAAAAGAAGTTATAGATGACAAATTTTTTATTACACCTGACACAAGTCTTCCCAACGTAATTGAACTTAATTACTACAGTAACATTCTTGTGAATTATTACTGTCTTGAAGCAGTCATAGCCACAGCCCTGAACTGCATGGATACTGAACTAGGAGAAGTCTCCGAAGACGAATTAGTAGAGGGATGCTTGGACATTTGCAACCTATTGCAGTATGAGTTTATTTTTTGCAAACCCTGTCAAGATTTGGAAGGCGCAATTAGGGACTGCATCGAAACTTTAACGATTTACAAGGAAATTTTTACACCAGTGCGTAATCATTCTACCTCATTAGTCACTTATAAGTATAAAAAAAATGTACCAATTTTAGATTAACGTTGATACCATCGAAGCTCAGAAAGGAAGGAAGTTGGCAGAACAATTCTTTGACGAAGATGAACTCGATTATACTGTGGCAAAACAGTTGAAAATCAATGACAACGAGAGTGTTAATGATTACCTCTTATTTACGAGCAGCTTATTAGCGCCCTTGATAGAATCGTACTCTGTTACGGCTTTTTGTATGGACAAACTAATCGGGCAGCCGCTTCCTGAAAGTGTACTAATAATGGAAACCCTAGACGAGATGAAAGAGCAGCTTGGTACAGGGTCAATCTATTTCGGTAAACTATTTACCTCTGATATTCATTAACTGTACTTTCATTTTAGATGAAAGTGTTTCTAGCGATTCAGTGAAAAACGCATTGAAGTTGTTTCAAACGTGGGACATTGTAGAGTGTCAAAGTGAGGGTAAACATCGCAAGTTCAACTTAAAACCATCCCACAACAACCATGATAGTATCAGAACATTAGCCAGCCGAATAGATAAATATCGGACCGGTGTTGTTAGTTTAGAGTAATGTGCAGTAAGGCTGATTGTGAAACTCAAGTGCCTTTGGGTAGTTTTGTTATGTTCAATTGTTTAATCTTCGTTTTTGTGTGATAATTTATATGAATAACATTATTTTTTATTGTAGGTATCGTAAATAAATAGATATTTCTTTTTATGAAACAAGTTTTATTTGAACTAATTCTGTTGTCTCGGAAACTAAATTAAATTTGCCTTTTTTTATGGTTAACAAAATGCCGTTTTGAAACTGAAAAAAGTCTACCTTTGGAGATATCCGGAAAAAACGCAAAGTCGATTTTACTTTTTACTGAAGTTATTTAAAAAGATATTTCAAAATAAATGACAGATTATTATGGCCACTTTTTTCCCCTCTACAAGATGCTATTTTTTTTTATAGTTTTAAATTTTAAGTCTTGACGTTTAGTCTCCGGTTTACCATCATCAATTTTGTTTTTTCTTATAGCAGTCATTTTCTATTACAAAACGCCATTTTGATTAGTATCAAAATACGTAACTTCCCAAAGTTAAACTACCTACCTATTTCTTACAGTTTCCTAGATCCTCATGGTGGCCCTCGAATTTGAATCGCCCTGTATACTTACTGAAAGTACTGTGGGCTCGACTGTGGGTTTAATGTAAAAAATAGGTTTGATTTACACATCCCTTGAACATCGAATCTCGCGACCATCCAGACCTCGACGAATTTTGTAAGCTGGTAGTTTTTGTTGACAACTAAACTGTCGAACTGTCATTAACTGTTAATATCAAAGATCCAAGCGTGAAATCGTTTATTTCTGTTCACAGTGCTGGATATTTCTACTGTACAATAATTTGCTGCCGTTTTATGTTGTTCCTGTGTGTGCCTATCTTCAAACACAGCGCCATCTACTACTTTCTTATAATGAATAACCAGTATAGGACGTCGACGGCCGTCTATTAGTAAAATATCTGTTGTAAAGGTCTATGGCCTAAACGACTATCTGATCGTGTCCTGGCTTTGGTATAAATACCACTATTACTTTTAAAGTGTCCTTTGTAATCTTGCTACCTATTTCGGGCTTATTTCAATGCATAATTTGCAGGTGTGTGAAGTTGGCCGGGAAATTTGTGATTTTTGTAATTGAAACATATGCACAATTAGGCGCTAATTATGCGCTATTTAGCGCCTATAGAATGAAATTTTGCACCCTAATAGAAATTGAGTTATCGCAAAAATTAAATTTACCGGGCCAACTTCACGGAGCCGCGGATTTTTTCACAAATTTTATTTTTATTATACAGGAATTATGCGCCGTTTGGCGCCTTTGAAATGAAATTTTGCGCCTTATTACAAAATTAGCTATCGCAAAAATTAAATTGACCCGGCTAACTTCACGGAGCCGCGAATTTTATCAGAAATCCGTTTTTATTGTACAGGAACTCGGCGCGAATTATGCGCCGTTAAAATGAAATTTTGCACTCTAATATAAAATGAGTTTTGGCAAGAATTTAAAGTAATATTCAGTGCAAACCTGAACAATTAGAATTCTGAATTATCAATTTTTTGATCTGATGGAATAAACGATTTAGAATTTAGATAAAGAAGCAAAGTACCTTTTTTCAATAATTCATGACATGATGCAGGATACCAAATATAGGAATGAAATAAAATTGTTCATATTGCCTTGAGAAAAATCGTATTGTTGAATTTTATTATATTTTTGCGTGTAGTTACATATACATTAACAAATGGCAAATATTACAAAAATCTTTTTTTACCACCGTCACTTTCCTCTCGGTATCGTCGTACTTTTCGAAAGACCCATCGGTTCTCTTACAAATAGTAAAATAGTGGCCGATACCGGCATCAACCGATGGAGGATTGAACATTATGGCCGCTCTAAATTGGTATTGCACATTTTCTAAGGTAATCGTAGATGGAATATCCGAGATAGTTAGGGCCGGTGTTCCGTTCAAATCAATGAAAATGTTTGCAGATAACTTTAAGCTGTGTTTCATGATGCCTTGACATTGACATTTTATCGTTTTGAAAATGTTAGCAATTATATTTCTTTCAATTTCTTTTAAATTAAAATTATGCATGTTTATTGACATAAAAGGCAAAATATTCACATTTGTCTGGCCACAACTTCCACATATTCTACTTTCTGTTGCACTCCATAATTGCGAACTACGATTAGTTCTCTCAATAACGAAATGTAACATTACAATTACAATCTATGGCCACCTCTTCATCAATTAACTTTGTTTGCTTAAACAAATTTCGAGCTAATTGCTTCCTATGTAAGTAGAAATCTTTGCCCAACTTTTTTGCAATGGTTTTTTTTGCTAGAGTTATTAAATCCTCATAAGCTGCTATTAATTTTGAACTGTCACACAATGCACTTGCTAATGCTTGTATAAAAGCATCTAACGGGCAAGTATTTCTTAAAAAGTAACGTGTGTGGTTCGTTATAAGCGGACGACTTTGATTAACAATGTTTCCATTTCTGATTAAACTGATTTCCACTTTCTTGTTGTCTGTCACAAATTGGATTTCTAGACAAGGTCTTCCATAAGCGGTTCTCTTCAATTTTTTCTTTCTGGCGTTTTTATTTCTCCAGTTTTCAATGATATTTAATTCTGAAACATACGTATACCTTGTAGTTATAGTTGCACACAAGCGTCATGGCGTCTTGTTTAACATATAACATATCCACCCTAACCTTTGCGCGTCCTGTAAATAAGGTTTTTCCATTATGGTCATTCCTATGAAAATTTGTATTGACCCTTTTTCTGGTTTGCAGCGGTAAGTTACTTATAAAGAGTGGTGACTTGCGCAACGCACCATAAGGATCTAAATGCAAAATTCGTAATATGCGATTATTGGCCCCACAAAGTATTTTAGAGCAATAATGTATTTAAGATTTTGTGTAGAGAAAAATTTTCTGCACCAGTTAACGGTATTAGTTTCTAATTTTATTCATTATAAAGACGGAAAATCGTAAAATTAGAACCCGCACTTTTACCAATTATCTGTGATGCCATGGAATTTTATAAAATAACGAAACTCTTATGTTAGTGTGACGTCATTAGATCACTTTTTTATTTTATTTTTTTCAATTCACGGTTTTCGTTCTAAGTGGAATTTCATGGTGCACTTTCTGCTTTAGAGCAAGGTTTATCAGGTTGCATGGTAACTTTCGGTCAATAGGAAAACAGTTCTCAGAGTACAGTGTGTGACGTCACTCCAGTCCTATTTTTAAATTTGACATGACACTGCTTTTGAAAATTTTAATTAATTTCGTCCAATTTTGAATATTTTCGATATTAGTTGTGTCCTTTGAAGAGGTACATATATAAGTTAAAATAACATACATATGTCTCCATGCTGCGATGTGTGGTTATGGAGAATAACAACACTTTTGAAACTGAGGGTATGTAAATTGTTATAAAAAATAGAAACAAGGCCGTGAAATAATGTTTTTTTACTAAGCTCTATACTTGTTTCGTTTTAGGATGTTCTTTCGTATTTTCAGAAAAACGAACACTAAAGGTTAAGTCTGTTTTCTAACCTCAAAGGCTACTCTGGATAATTATAAATATTGGAAGAAATGTTAGAAATGCGTGAAGCGATTTCGTCCGAGTACCAGCAAGAAACTCCCTTGTCAGGCCATGTTGTTAACATGCTGAAAATGCTTGCTACAAATCTTTTAGCTTTTGGTAGATCAAATTTATTTTTTTGGTAGCATCTTTGTACCCACTGTTTCCGTAATACCTGGTTTTTGGGAGAAAGCGAAAAATTTTTATCTAAATTCTAAATGTTTCTCACGTTTATTCCATCAGATCAAAAAATTGATAATTCAGAATTCTAATTGTTCAGGTTTGCACTGAATATTACTTTAAATTCTTGCCGAAACTCATTTTATATTAGAGTGCAAAATTTCATTTTAACGGCGCCGAACGGCGCATAATTCGCGCCGAGTTCCTGTACAATAAAAACGGACTTCTGATAAAATTCGCGGCTCCGTGAAGTTAGCCGGGTCAATTTAATTTTTGCGATAGCTCATTTTGTAATAAGGCGCAAAATTGCATTTCAACGGCGCCGAACGGCGCATAATTCGCGCCTAATTCCTGTATAATAAAAACGGACTTCTGATAAAATTCGCGGCTCCGTGAAGTTAGCCGGGTCAATTTAATTTTTGCGATAGCTAATTTTGTAATAAGGCGCAAAATTTCATTTCAAAGGCGCCAAACGGCGCATAATTAGCGTATAATAAAAATCAAATTTGTGAAAAATTCCGCGGCTCCGTGAAGTTGGCCCGGTAAATTTAATTTTTGCGATAACTCAATTTCTATTAGGGTGCAAAATTTCATTCTATCGGCGCTAAATAGCGCATAATTAGCGCCTAATTGTGCATATGTTTCAATTACAAAAATCACAAATTTCCCGGCCAACTTCACACGCCTATAATTTGCAGTATTTCCTCCACAACTCTTTCTTTGCTATCCTTATGAGTTATGACTTTATTGTATGCTGTGAGTGAACTTGATATGTAGGTATCCCATCTACCTGCTTCATCCAAAATCTTTAGACCATTACAATCCTTAGAAGCATCATAGAAACATCCTACATTCTCATTAGAGCGTTCTTGGAGTTTTCGTGGATGATAAGAATTTAAGTTGTGAACTGTATTTACATGTGAAATAGATATTGGAATATTTTCCAGCGCATTGCAAAGCAATCAAGCGCAATATAACGCGTTTTCAGAGCAATCTCCGCCATTCCAGAGCTTCTTAAAGCTTTTGATTGTGCTTCCCAGTTTTTAGTTATACCACAGATTATTTTGTCTGTGGTTATACTATTCCTATAGTTGGCAACATTGGATCAGAATTAAAAGCAGCGACATCTAACTTCCATTTCAAAATGACAAACGTTTCGCACCACTTTCGAATCTCTGTGCCAGTTCGCTCACTGGCTAGTGCGCCCTCCAGTTTTTGGACTATCTAGCTCTGGCAAGGGCGCAGATTATACTTTAAACGTCTTTGAAAATTATTGAGCAGATTTTGGAACATGCTAAATAGCTTTTGTCGACTTCTAAATGCGTTCAGTCACAATTTTTAATGCATTTCAAGAAATTGAACAATCAGACGTATTCTACAGCAATACAAAAATGTTCATGCCCTCTGCAAAAAGTTGTTAGTAACCACACCAGACAAAAGCTACATCAAAACTAATCCAATAGTAACAAGTTTATTTAATAGTTCAACAATAAAAGGCTAAGAATAACAGCTTTAATATCACACAATCACCCAACTGTATGGTTTAACCATTTCCTAGCCCAAAATATTCACCACACTAAATATACATCGGATATTTATTAATTAAGGCCGACTATCCCTGTAGACATCACCTTATAATTGCATCTAGTAAGTCATGTGGCGTAGGCTTAAGTGCAACAGCATTCACTTTTAATGACTTACTTTTCAAAGCCACTTCTGTTGTAGGGCCAATCGCAATAAACTACAATAAAATCTGATTATACAATCCAAATAAAATACTTTTTACCTTTATTGAATCTACAACACTCAGTTTTTGGATAATATTAAAAGTAAAATCAACTCCTGAGGGACTAAAGTACACAAAATATTCTGGAATATTTGTATAATTTGATGTAATGTCAACAAATTCATCTTCTAGGGTAGAGTTAGGTACTGTTTCATAGACAATTACAGTATCAGTATCAATCCCTTCTTCAAATATCTCGTTTGTTAGAGTATCAGTTTTGAGATTCCCACAGGGAAACAACAACGGTTCTGTTATATCATTTTTATCTAAAAAGCAATGCTCAATATAAAGTGAAATTGCCACATACTTACAATACCATTTATAATTACATCTGCCAGTTTTCTTGCATTCCCTGATTCTTTCCCTTTGCAGTCTAGGCCGCAGTCATTTAGAGCATGCTGGTAAGTCGCTTCGCCCACCACATAGTTGTTCTTCAACATCCAACGTTTATCTAAGTTTTCATTGTTTAACGTCTTGCAGGTCGCTTGTACACTACGAGGTGTGGTAAATATGATTCCACTGTAGCTATCAGGTTTATATAATTTCTCTTTTAACTCTTCCAAGTTCTTAAATCGAAACTCCAATGTTTTTACATGCTTTACGTCAAACCCTGCCTTGGTCAACATAGATTCGTACTTATCTTCAGCTTCCTCCGACTTCTCTGCTTTTAGGAGCAGGACACAGTTGAGTAATATTTTCATTTTTAATCAATTACCACGGTAGGTTTGCATGAAGCACGACAACGTGAATTACTGCGAGAATATATTTTACGATTATTTTACTGCCATTACAGATTTATTGCCTATCTCTGCCTTGATTTCATAATTATTGCACAACGACCTTGGTTGTAAAAATTAAAATTTGAAAAAACCAACTTAATCCTCTGAAAAGTTGGGTTAAGGGTCGGAACCTGTCAATAATGCGGTGTTGTCGACCATCAAACATTATAGGGTGTTTCAAAATAAAAACATTTTGACAAATAGGAATACGAACAGAGACGGATTAGCCGAACATTGGGCCTAAATCTATAATAATTTCACCCCTTTTTCTTGCCTTTGCCACAGTGTCAACGTGATTTAATCTAAAGATATTTCGGTTTTCCGCAACTCCGAAGTTTTCTCAAGTTTCTTTCAAATTCTGCAGCTCATGTTTTCCTCAAGTAGGTACGTATCTATCTCATCTTTCTGAAGTTCCCGAACTTCATTAAAGCTCCTTCTTTTTAGCTCAAGTTTGTTAAGTCTTTCTAATGTTAGTTATGATAAATGCTGTACCGTTTTTTTCATAAGGCACTTATTTAGCCCGAACGTTCCGCCTGAGCCGGTGCGGCGTGACATCAAGGCGCCCTCATCAAACCAAACAAATAATACGCCGACATTGAGCGGTTCTAGCCACTGAATCTATCTTGTCTTATAATGCAGCAAATCTAACGTTCTCAACTTAAGTAGATTCGATTCTTACACCACGGAACCTGAAAAAAGCACCCAGCAAATCACTAAACACAATAATAAGTAGGTAGGGGTACCTAGTTACCTAATTATTGAATAAATGTGTAAACAAATATATCAAACGAGCTCCTGATGGTTATGGCTATAGCTTGGATTTGCGTATTATATGGCTAAAGCTATGATCATTTTGAATTTGAAGCAAGTCGGTTCATAACTAATAGGGCCCCTTCACGTGCATTCCCGGAACGACGCTCTGTAAGTTTTGGAGTGACGTCAATCCAAAACTGTGCGTTCATCCTCGCGCCCGCGCCTAGCGTGGAGCGATGGAATCAAACATGTTTGAATTCCTGGCGTGGCGCGAGACCCTTCGCGCGCCCATGGTTGCGCGTGCCAAATGCGAGCGTGCAGTTTCGTTACGCGCCTTCCCTTCGCGCCGTTAGAAGAGGATGCGCTGGAGAGGAAAAAAGATAGACTACATTAGCAAAAGTCCTGTAGGTTTGTTTGTGTGTGCTGTGCGGTGTTACTTTAATTGTGGTAATCCTCTGGATTGGTATTATTAATTTCTTGTAATAAAATCAAATCGCCAAATTCTGTCTCTTGAAATACCATGGCTTGGACCTCTTCCTCCTCTTCTTGGGCTTTTCATTTACGTTATCCTTTATCCATCATATATTTGTGAAGAATTACAGCTTCAATTTATCTTTTTTTTACCAAACTCATCTTGTTGTCTACAGTACCACTCTGGAATGAATGAAATGGCGCGAACGTGTAGTTTATTCACTGCACAACGCGCCAGAAGTTGGCGCTCCACACTTCGTTCCAAAACCGATGGCGCGTCGTTCCGGGAAGGCACGTGAAGGGGAAGCGTAACGGAGATGTCTAAAGGGTCTTTCTTCTTTTTTACCCTACCTACATTGCCAATTTATGAATTTACGAACTCAGTTAATGCTTATAAATTCTGTTACTGCTTAATGCCCTTAATGTCAGAATGCTAAATTTGATACTTGTAATGCTAACAAAGAGTAGTGGATGACCACTCATTGTGATTGCAAACAATGATGATGACTATTTAAGTTTAGAAAGGAAAATAAATTATGGCATAAATATTCTTATAAATAAGAAACTTATCATGTTATCATTACGCAGTCTCCGCAAGCGTACATCTGATGTTTAAAATATGCGACATGTTTGCCTTTACTAGAGAATCTTTGGTTAAAATTTCAGAAAAAATGTAAAAATTTACAAATAAGAAAGTTGACATTGCACAGTTTGCGCACGCGCACAGCTGATTTTTCCAATATGCGATATGGTTGTCTTTACTAGAAGAATCTTTGGTTAGAATTTCTCAAAAAGATCTTCATAAATAAGAAAGTTGACATTGCGCAGTTTGCGCATCTGAGTTTTACAATATGCGATGTACTTGTGTTTACTATAAGCATCTGTGGTTAAAATTAAAAAAAAAGAACAGTCTCTTGAAATGTTACTCTGGATTCTATTCGCTTCCAGTGCTTCTTATTCAAAAGACTTTTATAATAGAGAACGTGGCACATTAACAGATCGCAGGCAAATGGACGATTTCGATTACTTAACGACTGAATGTGTATAATGTTTCCGAAAGTGTAAACTATTTGGGTATCGGTGGATAATGCCCAATGTTATCACTTTAAGAAAATGTGCAATATATGTTGATGACCTGGGGGTGAACTCCTACGAAACTTGTAGGTCATGTAATTATCCGACTATGGTGTAAGTACGACATAGAATGTCCGACTTTTCATCTACTTACTTAGGTAGGTAGGTATATAAACCGACCGTTTTGCAGATATCATTGACTCATTGTATGTACTCTGCATTATAGGCTCGTAGGGCGAATAAATAAAGTGAAGAGGGTTTATTAAGTATCTGCATTAGCGTAGGGTGTTTGAAATTTAAGGTAAATGATTTATAATTTATATAATACAGCACAAAGTATACGGTACAACTATTTGGCACAAAAATGCACATTAAAGCGTTTTCGAAAATCGAGGAGAGATAATCCAATTTTCCACTTCATTTACCGGTTATAACCCTTAAAAACGTCCGAAACGTAAAATATGGTCAAGGAATCTCCGTTTATGCATTTCTAATGGCAGCTATCTTAGTGGAAATGATGGAATGTTCTTTTGTCACCACAGGAGTGTTCATTTTCCGGTTGGACTGCTACTCGATAAAAAAGATCGGGCGCAAAGAGCATGAAAATGGCCGCTATGAAGACTAGTTTGTTACTTGTTTTGGGTCATTTAACAGATAAACGTTACCGAGTGGCCTTGCCTTAACGATACTTTAACGACGGATTGGTGTAAACGCTGTTTTAAGATGGAGCAATTCAAAGTCACCAATCTTGAAAGAAATCGTAATTGTAGGTAGTAATTGTAGATGCCTACGTATCTAGGTACAATTTTATAGTTAGTAGTTGCGTTTTAACAGATCGCATTTAAATTTACATTTATGATGTATTGATTCTATTTTCTACTCTCCTATACGTATTTTACTAGAATAAGAATATGCGAAGTATAATTATTATCAATGGTCTTTAAATAGTTACAAATTTAAAGTTACCTTTGAATCAGAGATGGATAAAAAATTCTGAAAAATAGATTTCCAAGAAACAGCGTGTAAACTTTACACTGTAAAGGATGCAAAGGTTAAATTTCATATAGATGGAGGGTGGGGGGATCCCAATTTCCAACACGAATGAATTCGAATCATAATATCGTAATAAATGATTTTTAAAAAAATCCGAGTTACATATACAGGGTGTTACATATACGTATATAAAAAATAGGCAAATAAGCACTTTTTTCAAATAAACCGAGGGTACGAGGTTACAAAGACTGGTGGAACGTCTTTAAATATTTTGTGCGGTATTCCCATTTCGATTTTGCAAACATTAAAATCACGAATCGGAACTTAGTTTTCGAAAATTCGAAAAAAAATTCCACTGCAATTCTTGACCAGACAACGAAAATGGAGAGGATTCCACGAAATTTGTTGTGTACATACTTAATCAGTTGGGGAAGGAAGAAAATTGTCGAATAGTTTTTTTAAATCACTTTTTCAAACAAACATTATACCTACTCCTTTGAAAATTGGTCCTTCGGGTCAGAAAGTATCTCCCGCCTACTAGTGAGTCATCTTTTTTCTATGAGATTGAACTCTGATGGAATTGCAACCCGTCCAACAAATTGGACACTATTGTCGCTTACAACAACAAAAAGTACACATAGTTTTAAAAACTGAGAATATGGCTGCCACACGAAAATTTGCTTCAACGTATAGCAGCATTGTTCTTCACAATGAATAAAGAATACCAGGAAGCAGCATTACTCAGGTTGTATACAAGAGAGAGTGGGACGGAAGTCGGCCATTTGCAAAAGCCACTTATGACTCATTTTTGTTGTGGCTTTTGCAGTGACATAAAATAATGGTTAGTTGTTGTGCTTGTGGATGCTCCAAAACGGAAAAAAATAAAAGTTTGGGAATTACATTTCATGTGTAAGTATTGATACCAATATTATTTTTATATAGTAGGTACATGTAAATTTTTTATCGTAATGTAGTTTGAGGTAGTTAAACAAAAGTCATAGGCGGAGTAGACACATGGGGGTTTAGATTGTTTTCGTGTAAAATGCTTTATAATTGTATCCTTCTACAACCGTAAGGTAGGTACGCCACTGGAACAGGAAACTACTGCCCGCCATTTGCAAAAGCCATCGCTGTCTCGCGTAAATGGTTGATGTTCTTCTTCCTGGTATTCTTTATTCATTGTTCTTCATAAGATATTGGCCCTCTTCTTACGGTGCAGTAAATGTAAAACAGTTTAACCAATGAATAAAGAATACCAAGAAGGAGCATTACTCAGGTTGTATACAAGAGAGAGTGGGACGGAAGTCGGCCATTTGCAAAACCCACTTATGACTCATTTTTGTTGTGGTTTTTGCAGTGACATAAAATAATAGTTAGTTGTTGTGCTTGTGGTTGCTCCAAAACGGAAAAAAATGTTTGGGAATTTCATGTGTAAGTATTGATACCAATATTATTTTTATATAGATAAAAGTTTTTTATATAGATAAAGGTAAATTTTTTATCGGAATGTAGTTTGAGGTTAGTTAAACAAAAGTCATAGGCGGAGTAGACACATGGGGGCAATCTGCCATAAACTGAGTTCTGACTGGTTCGTAAAGGGGCAGTTAGATAGTCTGCCAAAGGTTGAAGTGTTAATGGTCGCCGCCTTTTTCTCGAAAAGTGAGTTTTTCCATGCCACTCGTTTGAGTGGACTCAAAGCCCAGAAGCAAATCTGTTATGGTTCATAGGAAGTATAACATCAAGTTTTGTGTGTATAGTGCAAGGTATAGTGTAGGTACCTAATAAAGTATGCACCTTACGGGTTTCAACGAGAAATATGTGGAAGTGAAAATAGAGAAAAATGTGTGCACTGTAAGGGCACAGATATGCCCAGAACAGAGTTCGAAGTCAATCATATTCTGAATTACAATTATTACAATAATCTTATATATCGATGGATTTTCGTCGATAACTGACTGAAAGTAAATCGACATTATGTACTTTAATTAATTAGAATCGTCTTCACAACAATACAATGGGATGTCAAACTCGCGGTATCACGTCGAACTTTTTTCGTATATTTCCTGTTGGGACGTTTATATACAATTTATTAGGTTCGCGATGACTTCTGCTATCACACCCAGGCACAAATGCAATAATTATTCGACGCTTTTTTCCGTCAAAACGACGTTTTCTTTCTCTGAATCGATTGTAAGCAATGCTACGTACGGCTGAGCGCCAACGTGCGTAGTGACGTCACAGCAACGTGGCGGTCATTCGAAACTTTTCAAACGCCGTTCATTTTAAAATCGTGTTTGCTAATCACAACGATTTCTCTTGACAAAAAAATGAGTACCACTAATTTTTTTTAATGTGCTTGGAGTTCAGTTTCAAGGTTTTTGAAAAAGCGCGGAAAACCCAATTATTAGAATGCTTGATTGTGGTTAAGACCATTTTTTTATAGGAAAAATGATTCAAGCACAAAAGTAGTGCAAGAGATTAGACGACATTTTATTAAAAGAATCGTAAACAGTTAAGCAAGTACCTTATCGTCGCAATAGCGAACAGGAATTAGTTACCTATACCATATACGAGAGTTGTCCAGAAAGTAGCAGACGTTTACGTGTAAAGAAAATATCTTATTATATACATTTGGGAGCTACACTAGCATGGGCTATTTATCAAGACAAGCGCCATTCAAATTGAGGCACATATCATAGCGTGGCACAAGTGTTTTGATTCAAACTTTTATAAATCCGTCGCCTGAGATTTTAAACTGCACTGGGTAATGCTGACATGAAGTTCGGCGTCCCTATCGAACCGCTGCGTTGCGAGCCAGGTCTTCATCGCTGGAAAGAGGTGCAAGTTTTGTTGTTCGACGACAACGCCCGCCCGTACACAGTCAACGTACTGGACAGCTCTTGGATGATTTTGGATGGGAGAAAGGATCACCCTCCATACAGCTCGGATCTAGCGCCAAGCGACTTCCACCTTTTCCCAGCGATGAAGACCTCGTTCGCAACACAGCACATGGACAGTGATGCCGAACTTCAAGCCGTGGTTAAAGTCTCAGGCGGCGGATGGATACAATTGAAATCAAAACACTTTTACCACGCTATGATAAGTGCCTCCATATGAATGGCGACTATGTTGAAAAATAGCCTAAAAGTGTAGCTTCGAAATATATATAATAAAAGTTGCTTCTTACACTTTCTTAATTTTTTATTTCAAAACGTCTGTTACTTTCTGGATAGCCCTCGTACATGGAAGTACACAAGTTTCCATTGGATGGAAAAGCCTACAATTTAGAAATAGTCAATGGATCAATACGGATACCGCGAATTAGTTTAGGGCAACAGTCAGGGTACGGTTTGCTGAGATCTGGTTCCCCAATAAAGTCTGGAGGTGTAGCTCCAATCACTCCACACCTAAAAACGTTCATAATTGAATTATGGAAATCCCAAACTTTAGACTACCCGGCTCGCTGAATCATTCCCGGAGAACATGTAGCTCGAACGCATTGATGAGGATGTAACGATTTACTTTCGCCCAATTTCAGTCGTCCGATCAAAGGATCGTCACTCAGACAAAAGGTGGGATCATCTAAAGATCAGAGGAATGTTAGAACAAAATACCAGAAAAATTACTTACTTGGATCCATTGGTACATGTGCTCTAGAAGTCCAACCGTTCACAATTAGCAATAGTTGAGAAATTAAAAGTAAAAGGTGTACGAGTTGCATTTTTGCTGAAGATTGTTTGCGATTAAAGTTGCGCGGATATCTACCACAATTTCTATTTACAACAAATTTTAAAAATAACTCAAGTTACATCATAGTAACGCCGACGTAAAATCGTAAATGTGGTTTTCGTTATAAGTTGAAAGTGAAGGCCACTAAGATTCATCGTGTAAGAAATGAATATAGGTAGGTGGCACCTACGGTGCCTCAAACAGCTACAGTTTTTTGTAATATATCTACTATTATATTCGGCCTCGTTTCGTAAATAAAATTGTAGTACCTCTGCTTTCCGTTAGAAAAACCACACTTTAAAGCGAAACAAGTAGGCTCCGCATGTTTACCCGTTGTCAAGCCAACAACGCCTCAGTCTTTGTTTTTGTGTTGGTTTAACTACACGCGTCGTTTTTTAGTGCGTTCTTTTTACTTGGTATTATGCCGAAACATTTAAAGAAACGCAGCCCTTCTCCAGATGCGTTGCACGTCTTTGGAAGTTTGCTTAAGAAAATTGATCGACGACTAGAAAAGGTTGAGAGAAAACAAAGAAGACGCCGGCGGAAATCACCGTCTCCGTATCCTTCTGATAGCGAATGTAGCCAGTCACCTTTTTCGCCGTCAAGAGTACGTGAAGGATTGTCACGTTTATCTTCTCCTGGCCCTTCTGGTGTTAATGAGGAAGTAGCAGATACAGAATTGTTGAACTGCTCAGCCGGGATAGAAAATTTTACACACAATGGTAGTAAGTTGGAATGCGTTTTCTTTTTACAACTGTCAGTGAGAACAGTTAGTTCGCCGAGAGGTGAACGTGCTTAGTGTGGCACTTATTGGCTTTATTGCCTTCCTTTAACTGTCAGTGAGTACAGTTAGTTCACCGAGTGAGGTGAACGTGCCTTGTGTGGCACTGGTCGGCTGTTTTGCCTTCCTTTAACTGTCAGCGTGCCTAGTGAGGCACTGGTCGGCTTTTTTTGCCTTCCTTTAACTGTCAGTGAGTACAGTTAGTTCGCCGAGTGAGGTGAACCTGTTTTATTTCGCCTTTGTTAATTTTTTAACATAGGTACCTACCTAGTGTGGTAGAGTTCTTGTGCCTAGAGCAACACTAATTGGGTCTTTACCCTAGAAGACCGACTGAAAATTCAGTTATGTCTTTGTTATATTGGTTTTTATAATTTAATACGGTCATACCCATTCCAAACTTTTAAAGTTTTTGGTTGTGTAAGGCCGGGGGTTTTGAATTGTTGCTTATATTTATCTGGCGTTGCAGATGAAACAATTCAGGAGCTTCGTGAAGACGAGTCTGAGGACGTGCTTCCGCCAGCTATTTTAACTTTGTTAGGTGAAGATGACATTTTGGAAAAAGGTTTTTCCGATTCAATCCATCCGGACTTGGCTTCTCGCTGGACAAGATTGTTAAAATTAGGGTTGTCAGAAGACATAAAAACAAATTTAATTAAAAAGTATCTTCCACCGAAAAACTGCCCAGATTTGTTACCTCCAAAAATTAACCCGGAGGTAAAAGTTGCGGTGCAAGACGGTACATTTCGGAGAGACATACGATTGAGTCAACTTCAATCGCAGTTAAGTGCTGCGATTTCTGGTGTTGGTTGTGTTGTCACAAATTTAATTAAGGAAGGAAGCGGAGAACACATATCGTACATCGAAGTTTTGAACGATGTAGGACGTTTGCTGAGTGACATCTACCACACCGAGTCGATATCGCGTAGGGACCTGATCGCACTCAATTTAAATAAGGATTTACGGGATACCTTAAAAAACACTTGCATAACCGAGTGGTTATTTGGAAGTGAATTAGACAGTAGCATAAAAGCCGCAAAAGATTTGGAAAAATCTGCAAATCAATTAAAGGTACCTAAGAAGCGTACATTTTCTGGACCGTCTTTACCTTCGAAACAGGGAAACGCAAAACGTCCGTTGTTGCAGAAGAAGGGAGTGCAACAATTGAGACAAAGTTACCGAACTCCCTACACCCAAACCAGAGCACCAGCGTACACTCCCCTGAAGAGGCAGGAACGTTACAAACATTTCCAATCCAAACAAGGACAGAGGGATCGTTAGAGGTTAGTAGTCCTTGTGGAAGACTCAGACAGTTTGCGTTTAGATGGAGTGCGTTATGTATTGACAATAGGATAGTGTCCTATATCAAGGGATTTTATATTCCCTTTCATACAAAACCAAGTCAACTTGGTGTACCTGTAGAACCAAAATGGTCACAAAAAGAATCCAAAATTGTAAATAATATAATCCAAGATCTGTTGCTTAGGAGGGCTATCAGTATAGTTGAGCCGAGGGAAGGTCAATATATATCAAACATTTTTCTTGTACCTAAGCCAGATGGATCTAATCGATTGATTTTGAATTTAAAACATCTTAATAATTTTATTACTGTTGATCATTTTAAGATTGAGGGTTACACTACTGTTGCTCGATTAATTAGGCCAGATATCTTTATGTGCACTGTCGATCTAAAAGATGCTTATTATCTAATACCCATTCACCCCTGCCATAGAAAATATTTACGTTTTTGCTTCAATGGCAAGTTATACGAATGGAATTGTCTACCTTTCGGGCTGAGCTGTGCACCGTGGGTATTCACAAAAATTTTAAAACCCGTTGTAAGTCTGCTTAGAGAGAAAGGTTTACTTTCCGTTGTTTATCTAGATGATTTTCTCCTGTTAGGGAGAACACGATCCGAGTGTATTAGCAACGTAACGGAAACAGTAAAACTACTTGAATGTTTAGGTTTTATAGTGAATTACAAGAAAAGTAACCTTATACCAAACCAGACTTGCAAATATTTAGGTTTTGTGTATAATTCCAGAACAATGTCTTTATCCCTACCATCTGATAAACGCCTTAAATTGATTAAGCTTGCCAATCAATTCATTACTGTACAAGAATGTAAGATTCGAGAATTCTCAAAATTTATTGGATCTCTGGTGTCGGCAGCCCCAGCTATAAAATATGGATTCCTATATACAAAATTGTTTGAACAAAAAAAATATCGAGCTCTACGGCATTCTGGGGGAAACTATGAGGCTAAGATGACTCTAGATTCCTTCTTACATTCAGATATCTCTTGGTGGATCAGTAAACTGGCGGTTTCATGTAATCCTATTCGTTCTGACACTTTCGATATAGAATTGTTTACTGATGCATCGAAGACCGGTTGGGGAGCATACTGTAATGGTAACACCTCTTTTGGTTTTTGGTCCAATTCAGAGAAAGAAAATCACATTAATGAACTCGAGCTCTTAGCAGTCTTATTTGGGTTAAAATGTTTTGCTCGAGGTTGTCATAATTGCAATATTTTATGTCGGGTGGACAACACGACTGCCATTGGTACAATTAATCGTATGGGAAGTGTGAGGTTTCAAAACCTTAACAAGATTGCTCGACTCATTTGGGGTTGGTGTGAAGAACGAAATATTTACATTTTTGCATCTTACATATCGTCAAGCGAGAATTTTTTTGCGGATAAAGCTTCTCGACAGGAACACCAGGAGACAGAATGGTCTCTAGAAAATTCTGCTTTTCAAAAAGTGTTGAAAAGATTTGGTGTCCCAGATATAGATTTATTTGCTAGTCGGTTGAATAGAAAATGCAAGACATTCGTGTCTTGGAAAAGAGATCCAGAAGCTTTCAGGGTAGATGCCTTTACTCTAAATTGGAGCGTTTTTTCCTTTTATGCATTCCCTCCCTTTACTTTAATGCTGAGGACTCTTCAAAAAATTATTAAAGATCATGCAGAAGGGGTGGTTGTAGCCCCTTACTGGGTATCTCAGCCGTGGTACCCTGTGTTTTTATCGTTACTAACGGAAGAACCGTTAATACTTGAACCTTCTGACCGATTACTTTCTTTTAGCGGGATACCACATCCGATGGCAAAACACCTTTCCCTGGTGGTAGGGAAGTTATCCGGAAAGCTCTTCAACTCAAAAACATACCGGAAAACACAATAGAAATCTGCTTGGCTTCCATTACAGCTTCGACGCTTAAGCAATATAACAGTGGATTAAGACTGTGGTGGACATTTTGTAATACACGGTTAGTTAATCCGTTTTGTGTCACTATTCCAGCCTTGCTAGATTTTTTGACTTGCCAATTTAATATAGGTGTTTCGTTTGGTTCCTTGAATTCGTATAGAAGTGCAATTGCACAAATAGCAGGACCAGAAATTGCGTCTGATTTTCGTGTAAAGAGATTTTTTAAAGGTGTTTTTAGTCTCAGACCACCGAGGCCTAGATATGAAAATGTATGGGACCCGGACATAGCCTTGGGTTATGCAAGGGCTCTCAATAATAAAACTCTTTCTCTGCCATGTTTAACGAAAAAACTGGTACTGTTATTAGCTCTTGCTACAGGTCAAAGGATTCAAACTCTGTCCTTAATTAATATTGATAACATTGTTGTTCTTAATGACAAGGTTGAGATTAGAATCCCTAATAGGATAAAGACTTCAGGTGTAAATAAATTGCAACCATTATTAGTTTTGCCCTTTTATAAAACGGATCCAAACCTATGTGTGGCAGGGGTATTGTTAGAGTATCTGAAAAGGACCAAGGAAGATAGAGGTCAATGCATGTCTCTCTTTATCACCAATAAGAAGCCTCATCGTCGGGCTTCAACTCAGACTATAGGTAGATGGATAGGTCAAGCCTTAAAAGATTGTGGTTTAGATACATCCCAATTTAAACCGCAAAGCACGAGGCATGCATCGACTTCGAAAGCAGCCAGGTCCGGAGTAAGCTATGATACCATCAGACTTGCTGCTGGATGGTCATCAAAATCTAATACCTTTGCACGATTTTATAACAGGCCTGTGCAGGACAATACTGTTTTTGCTAGAGCGGTATTAAATATAGCTTAAAATTGTGTTACTGGAATTGTTCTATAAATGTTTTCTGTATTTTAGAGATAAAATCAGATATTGTTTTTCTTCGAAAACATCGTGTATTATAATAAAGTTGTTGCAAAATCTTTAAACATCTACAATTTTATTTACGAAACGAGGCCGAATATAATTACAAGATCAAACGAACTTACCTTAAGTGATGTTCGATCTTGATTATATGAAGGCCTCGTTGAAGTAAATAGTCCCATACCCACCCAAATTTATGCTGTTAAATCCCATTTACTTCCATGCAACAACTACTTTCAAAGAGACTGAGGCGTTGTTGGCTTGACAACGGGTAAACATGCGGAGCCTACTTGTTTCGCTTTAAAGTGTGGTTTTTCTAACGGAAAGCAGAGGTACTACAATTTTATTTACTTCAACGAGGCCTTCATATAATCAAGATCGAACATCACTTAAGGTAAGTTCGTTTGATCTTGTAATTTTGACGTGTTCAAATGACTTAAGGCATTTACACATTAATTATGGGACAGCGACGCGATTTATCGGGTACGATCTGCCGCACTGAAATTGTGGGTTCTTTTTTACACACAGCGATTATTTATCGCACCAATGATTGTATCTCAGCCCAGTATTGACAATTTGGCATTCATTTCTAGTATCGCTAAGTGACGAAGAATTAATAACAGACAAAAGGATTTATTTCAGAACTCAAAACGCAATAAATAATCAAGAAAAACTTAAAATAAAGAGGGGCCCATTACATCCACCCCACACGCAGATGGTCGACACAAATAAGCCAGAAAATCTTAAAATTACTTATAGTTTTTCAAATAAAAAACTCTTAATCTGGTCGTAACAAACGTGAAGAAATGGTCCTGCGATACTCTGACGCACTAATACAAAAACACTGGTTGGCAGCTTCAAGGAAACTTGTGTTCAGCAGCGTACCCCTGTCACCTTAGATCATATCGTCACTAGCTCAGTGGAGATGGGATGGATTCCATGTTGGTCGAAACCTACTACAACCTTCAACTTAAAGAAATAAATGTGGGCGCCACCAGCTCGCTTTTTAATCCGATGCTGAATATACCGGGGCCGTTCAGAAGACCCCTTCAGTTTACAAAGTTTACACGACACAATAATTTAACTAGATCCCAGGATAATGTAATAAATATTGATAAATATTGTTGCGTCCCCAAACTAGAATAATATATCCTTTCGTTTTTCCTTTAATGAAAATACCTTGTACATAACCGTTTTGCCTTGCCTGTATATATTCCTATTTGTTACGTGTGCGCGCATGAGCCGCAGAGGCGCAATGTGCACTCGTCGCGCAAAATTCGTCCCATTCTTCGCCGAGAAGCCAGCGACACAACAACGTTGAGAATTCGCCGTTCATCAATGGCCGATTAGCTTTCGTCGTTCGGGTATAGATCTTGGTCGATCCACAACAAATCAAGATGTCGCCGTGCAGTTCGCAACATCGTTATTGTTAAGAAGCAGAACGTCAACACCGCACATCATGAAGGTTTCGTTGTAACAAAATCGTAGAAAAGAACAATCTTCGTCATTGCAATATCGCCTTCGTTGTTAATGGACTTCGAAACAACACGTAAGTTCCTTTCCTTTGTTTACATTATCCTTTCGTAACTTGCCATTTTTCTAGTAGCGCGTCGTGCCTACGTCAACTATATTCAATAGAAATTCGTTTACTTTGTATTTTTTATAATAAACATGTTTCTTTTTGTGTCTATATTCTTTCATTCCCAGCATAAACAAGGCCTTGGAAGTAATTCATAATTACAGTCCACTTACAATTAAATTCTTTGTTATGGAAGCTCCCTTGTACGGTACAAATATATTAACTTATGTGCATAATATGCAAATAATAACAATACAACAAACAGGGAACCACTAGGTTAAGCACAGGGCCCCAACAATTTCAACAAAACCCTGGCTAAGTCGCCGAATCAAGTAACCCCCCCCCCCCCCCCCCCCCTTTAAATTGATGTATTAAACATTGGCTACCTGTACTTAAACGATAAACATTATACACACAGATTTTCATTAAGCTACAAGTTTACGACCAATAGAGATAATCGGAGATATCCATGGTGCGATGAAACGACCAATAGAAATGCAGTATTACAGGATGACGACGTATAATTTATGAAAATCAAAGTTACCATAACAATGACATATTTAAAAATTATTAGTTTTGACAGCTGCTGAGCATAGCGAATTGGTATTTTCTCCCAATTTCCCATACAAACGTTGAAACGTATTGATAAGATTCAAATCGGCGGTTATCTTGATTAAATTTGACAGTAACACTTCCGTTGGAACGCGTTACCATGACTGCTCATGCGTCGAAGGCGCACACACTACCTTCACAAAATAAAAATCTCAAATTTTGTACCGCTTTTGAAGCCATCGTGTCATCTTTATAGGTCGTCATAGTCGTAGAAAAATTAGTGTATGAAACTCGCATTTAATGGCTATTAACACACTCATAATCATATAGCTGTCATTAAATGATTATTGTATAATATACTAATCTGTACCATAGAGTAAATAATATATCTGTACTAAATACCAACAATAAAGAAATAAAAAAAGAAAGATGATTTGTTTATAGGATCTTTGCGTCGTGATAGAAGTAATGTATCAGTTGTTTTTGTCTTGTAAATGCCCATCATTATTAATGATGTAACTATAGTACCTACATATGTCAATTATATACTGGTGCTGAGGTGGTCGTTGTCGATTTTATAAAGTACCTATAAGAAGGGCGTGGAGGTAAATTCCGCATACGGGGTGTCAATTTTAAAACTTGCAGTCGGCCATATTTTCCAAACTAAAGAAGATATTGGAAATCGCGCAAATCCGTTTCGGGGGAATCGAGGGGAACCAAAATGACGTTATGAGTGACAACTCCCCACCACCCCTCCCTCTTCCAAAATCCTATATGGCAACCCCATACTTGTGACACATGAAGTTCTTGGCTAATTTGCCATAAATCCATCAATGTCAATGTTTAGTTTTTTTTTGTTAATTATTAAATGTTTGTTAAATTGTCTTAATAAATATTGACTTTGTTGGTACCACTGGAAAGCATTTTCAGTAGCTTTCCAACGATGTGTCACAAGTATGGGGTTGCCATTTAGCATTTTTGAAGAGGGGCTGGGGGATTAAGGGGTGGTGGGGGGTTGTCATTCTGGTTCCCCCTCGATCCCCCGAAACGGTTTTGCGCGATTTTTAATACCCTCTTAGTTTGGAAAATATGGCCGACTGCAAGTTTTAAATTTGACACCCTGTATAATAGCAATAACCTATTGTATTAAATCCCTACATGTGCGAAGTAGGGAAAAAGTTATGTTTATAGTAGGAGCTGATTGCTTCTCTTTAACTTTCAGTATAAAGACTCCCCTTAATTGAGTTTAGATTTTAATTAACTAAAGTCGAAAAGAGACAGGTTAGAAGAGGGAATTAAATGTTTATACTTTATCAGAAATTCAATTAATTTCTATTTAAACGCGATTAAAGATAAAATTTATTTGAAAGAAATAAAACGGCGTAAAATTGTGACGGTATTCATTCCTTTTGGCTGCGTATTATTGGCAGTGTTTTAAATTTGAACCTAATCCAACTTAAAATGCCATTTCATAGATCCGACTCCATCCTCTGTAAGTGCTACACTCGCAGGATTTCACCTAAAAGAATTTTAAATTCTTAAGTAGCTCTGCTTTTTTCTTCTTCGAGCTTAAGGGAAAAATTCAGCGCTCTTTCTCTAGCCGAGAAAACAGCAGATTTTTAATTCCCACAATGTTCCCAGGCTACATATATATTTTCCTTACTTTTATTCATTCCAACCACATTTTACCTTTCACTACATTTTTATTAGATACATCGACGACGTTAACTTCTCCGAGTTTCAATTTCGCAGTAAGGCGATAGTTTTGTTGGCCCAAAGCCCATCTCGAAATCATTTAACAATGTTAAATTGCGAATTGCCGAATCGAGTCCGCGTCGGTGCTCCTCCCCTGCAAAGAAACATGAAAATGGTACATTTTAAAAATCTCTGAACGTTTTCCGGGATAAAAAAGTATAATATAGTTTTAAAAAGTGTTAAGAACATGAGAAAAAATAAAAGCCTCGCCGGAGGGGATCCGATAATAAGCTTTTAAAAAAGTTTGAGCTTTCTGATAGTGTTTTGTCGATCCCCTGGGCGTTTCGCGCCGCCGAAGATGGAACTGGAGCGCTCCAGATCCGATTAGTAAGTTAATTAAGTGCTCTTACTTAATTGGAACGTCGATTTATTAATTACTTATTATAATTATGTTCATTTGAACTCTCTCGAAATTTGTCACTCGTTATAATTTATCTTTTAGGGATTAATGAGTGTGGAAGATGATTAAATTTGAGAATCCTAGTAAGTTAATTATATGGGTAAGTATACATATTTCGGTATGTATGACTTGAACTGAAAACTGCCGTGTAGGTATAGATAATGTTAGTGCATGTTGCTTGTTTGCGAATCCAGAAGTTTATTGAAAAGGAGGGTCGTTTTGTATGTTATACGCTCTCCTTCGTGAACCACATCCCACGCAGTTTAGTACCAAGTGTAGGGTAAATGTACATTACAGACGTATAATTCAAACAACCCTATACGAATAAGGAAATCATTGAACAAAATATAAATACCTATACCTGTAGAAAGAAGTAGATCTACACGAATGGGCAATAAGAAGGGTAGCAGAATGTTTTGTATTTGAATTATCTACGGATCCACGTTGTGTAGAACGTTGTCGAATAAATAATTATTGTTTATACGAGCTTTTTTCTATCAAGATATCACCAAAGAATTATTAGTTACTCTTTGGTATCACCTTGCGCCTTAGTTTAGGCAACTTATATCACATCTGAACCACAAGTCCATTGCTTGCTTGTTGCGAACCCAGGCCATAACAGAAATCAATGTTCAAGCAAAGAGTAACCACTATGGGTACTCTTTGGTTCAAGGTATAATAGGATACGGAAGGCGTATTTTCAAAAGATTGCGGGTGTAGGCAGTCGGAGTAAGAGAAAACCAGGGATCCTTCTTACAAAATTTGGTCGAAAACCCTGTAATCGAAATTTTTCCAGAACTCAGAATTAACCGGTATTTATGGACAAACCGGAAGTCAGCTCGAAAGGCTCAATGAATTCTTAGATAATCATTTAATAAAACAATTTGGGACATCACCAGAATAAATTACTTACACCATACACCCAGTGCCGTAGCAACGTCATTACGGGCCTGTGTTCGCCAATGTACTAGCGGGCCCTACTCGCAAGGGTATCACTAAAAGGGTTTTATATGCATATAAAATAGTTATAAGTGACTATTAATAATACGTGCTCTTACTACTCATTTCATGTTGCTGATGTTGCGTCACTTGTTTGGAACTTTCAGTTAGATTTATAGAAATAGATGTTTCTTTACCATTGTTACTTGCACTGGTACTAGTACTAGGAGCCGCACTTAATGGAAGAAAATGTGTTATTTTGGGACGCTTTTGTATTTTTTGTGCTAATTCCTCTCTCTTTTTTTCTTTTGGCGGCTCCCGACTGATGCATATAGTTTACAAAAATCAAAATTTCGTCGCAATGTCGCACACTTAACAACTATATTTATTTTTAAATAACGTCTGCACATAAACAAAAAAATCTTTCAAATGAAATAAACGAGAACTGAAAACTGCAGTACACAAAGTGCAACTGATACAAACTAAACATTTTTGATTATTCCATCACAAAGCTTACGGCTACTAATAAAACGAAACGGGATTGTTTTCAGGGAAAAAGGCATGCTTGTATTTTTGTAGTTGTAGGTAGGTAAGTACTATTGATAAGTCATTTACAACTTTGTTTATGTGTAGTGAACTTGGAACGTGATATTTTCTGAAGTAAGGGATTATATTTTTATGACTGTATTGTGAAGATAATAAATGGGTGACCTTTCAGGAGCCTTTTGCTTTAGCCGCAGTTATACAGATATTCTATTCTATATTACATTAACTTATAGTTTATAGTTACCATTTCCACTCTATCAAAAAAACACTATTTTTAATTTTTTATAGGCAAATTCATTACGGGCCCTTGCGTGCCCGGGACCGTGTTCCGCGCGAACACGCGGAACACCGGTAGCTATGGCGCTGCTATATCCCTTAAACAGAAACGAAGAAACAAAGGTAGGTATCATCATATACTAGGAGTTGGACAAAATGTTAGCTGACGAGGTTATTGAACCATTTACCATGGAGCTCTCTTACAGTATTAATGAAGAAACCTTCCGGGAAATATCGGTTTTGTGTGGACTACACCACAAATTCAAAATGGCGACGACAAAGTCATTGCCTATATTAGCCGAGCACTCAATTCAGCAGCGAGAAATTATTCTACAATGTACAGTAAAGGACAATGAAATAAAGTTGCTGATGATGCATTATCACATTGCTACAAAGAAACTGAAATTCCGGAACCCATCGCAAGTGTTGAAGAAAACGAAAATCCTCAAAAATGAAGTACAATGAGATCTACTAACTCATTTATTTCAAGGCCTCCTAAGAAAATTGTGCATAACAGGGGCACAGAAAATGTAATATTTGATCGATGTGAAATTTCTTTGGACATTTGAAAGTGCAAAAAATAAAGCATGTTTCATTTGAAAAAATCCACTTTTTATGGTTTCAAGTTATTAAAATTGACCATTAGTTTTAAACACCCTGTAGAAGCCTGATCAAAGCTTAAATCATTCTTATGTAGCATCAAGTGAGTATTGTTGATTTTGGAAGACTTTTTGAAATACAAGTTAACGGAGTCGGGCCGCTTTGACGAAAAGCAGTCAAAGGTCAAAAATTGTGAAAAATCTTGAATAAATTGAAAACCTTTGATGCTGGGTTTGGGTATAGGGAAATTTGGTATCAAATGACGTAGATTTTCATGTAGATCTTGAAAATGCGTCAAAATACAGGATGTTCTATTTAAAATATGAAAGTTGTAAAACCCAAAGTGAAACGATCATGATAATGAGTGTTTTCTTTCGATACATAATGAAAAACTATGTTAGGTATGTAAATTTTCAGATTTAAATTATTCATGGGAGTCTGAATACTTTTAGGTAACGGTTTGCGTGAAACAGCCTGTATAGTACCTCTACCTACCCATTTAACCACAAGCGTAGATCTTTGGAATGTAATGTATGTGTAGGTTACAGAATGGATGGAATTCATGGAAATGTACTGATATAATTTGTTTAACATTTAAACAATGTTTTGAGTAAAAAAATTCGGTAAAAGTTATATAAAAACGCTAGGTGATGCAGATAAACGAAACGGTAAACTTAAAAACCTATAATATGTCTTCCTATTGGTGTAGAAAATGTAGTTAATTCTGATGAAGCCTCTCCTAATTTAATCTACCAAAAATCCTTATTTGCGCCCAGCGTTGTAAAGTAATTGACACCTCCTAGATCATTTATTAACGAGCCCCTGATGAGTTCATAATTTTGCGCTGTCTGTCCGTCTGTACGTTAGCACGATATCTCGAAAACGAACGGACCGATTACGATGAAATGTTTCAGGTAGATTGTTTATCAAATTTCTAGATATCTGCGTTAGGTACGAACCGAAATGCATCAAATTCAAAATGAGAATAGCTTTACCCAATATAATACGCAACGTCAAGCTATAGCCATACCCAGGATCTCGTTTACTTATGCTTACTGAGTGATATTCTTGATTGAAATTCCGCTTAAGTAATGATTTGATCTGTGCTCTTATTTACATTGTTACGCTAATGTATAGGTATTTTAAATTCTTACGCCAGCTAGGTATTTACTTTTGTAATCCACTAGTTTAAGAATATTAATTTCTCTGTTTCGGTGTTAGAATACGTCATTCTCGCACGTATTTTAGTGTTAGTCTGAACTCTATTCTTAAACGATTTTTAGTGACTTTTTTTTCGAGAGTTTGCATTAAGTTTGACAGTCGGCTTATCAATGACGGAAGCTGATCTTATGTGCCGTGAACGTCCATCATTTTTAAATTAGGTATATGTAATGTAATTAACAATATCGATAATGTCCATGTAATATACATTTATGTTACGGTGAGACGTATGGATTCGTTGTCATAAATCTGTTGTTGATAGTTAACTAACCCTAGTTGTAGGTATGAACTGATTGTAAGGGCAAAGTAATTATCATAAAATGAGACCTCGAAATATTGGAATAAGTACAACTCTAAAGGAAACCATTTTTATTAAAATGAACACATTTTTGATATCGTAAGGTAAGCTGTAAGTTGGGTAAAATAATTCCAATTGTTAAGGTGCAAACAATTCTTCACGGCTAAATTACTATAATTACTAGTTACTATAATCGGATAACTTTGGTCAAAGATCCCACATCGAAAGCTGCACCAAATCATTTACCGCATGATCAGCTAATTCACGCATTTCCGGTGGTGTTGAAGTTAGTTCTTCGTCTGACATTGTAGGTTCTTTAGTGAAATGTAGGTAATGGATTTTATTTTTCAAATCTATAATTTCGCAAAAATATCTCGTGAAGAAATTTGAAAGATCGGTTACTATGGAAACCAAGCAAATAGTCAGTACTGCCAACACAATTTATATCGAAAATATTTTTAAATTTATCCATAATTAATAAACAATGCGAAACGAGCACGAAACAGAGAAAATAGTATAAAACATTGGTTGCAGAAGGCCTTCTAAGCACTCGTTCATTCGAACCTTCGCCGCTGCGCGGCTCAGGTTCGAAACTTGAACTCGTGTTAGAATAGAGGACCTTCTGCAACTTATGTTTTAATATACTATTCTGTAGTAGATTTCTTATTCCCGCAGTTCTTTAGTTTCCCGATTGTGGCCATTCAAGTGTTATAGCTTTCATATTACAATAGCTCTTTTTTCGCCGACATCTGTCTTCTATGGTATTTCTAATTCTATTCCCTCTTAAGTTTATATTGCGCGCAGTTGTGTTTCTTTCTCCTTCTGCATTTTGTACATACAAATTTTCTCTTGGTACGTCATTACTTTTACTGACTTCGTGTTTTACCGTAAAGGATGAGTGTTTTGGCTTTACCATTTATCTTTGGAGTGGTTTCTCTTTATCTTCTTGATGTCTGTGGTTGTGACTCCATTGAAGCGTTTTTACAGATCTGTATTTGCATGTAAACAATACGACGAGGTTTGTTCGATGATTAGGTAGCATTTTTCTTAATACAGTTTTTTAGGGCTTTACGTTTCCTCACCTTTCTCTCACAATTTTCTCTTAAGTTCTCATCGTTCTTTCTTTTGGATTGCCTTCTACATTTTTATCTACCTGGACATTACCTACCATCTACCCTACGCCGTACGTGGATGACATTGCAGTGTTACTTGGACCCGCCATTTTAGCAAGCTTTTGTCCCCCTGCCCTGGGCGTTCAAAATTGATTATACAGGGTGTTTTTTTGGGAGCTTTAGTTAAAAGTTTCTGGGAAAGTAAAATAGGTAGGTTTTTGAAAATTTGTACTTAGGAGTTACTCTGAAGGCTGAATCGATGTAAAATATTTTCAAAATGGCCGCACTTCCGGAAACACCGGAAGTAGATAGTAACTTCGTTATCTTAAATGGCAACCCCTATTTTTTATTGCATTTTTCGATTCTATGTGAAATTTCAGTTCTTTTGATACCCATATGTCGATATCTGCCATTTATGGTTTTTAAGTTATTTTGACTTTAAGAAAAAAATGGCGGATGCAGATGGTACCTTGATAATTGATTACTTGAAAACGGTTGTAGTCCTGGCAACCTATTTTTATCAGTGCATAGAGAATGAATAGGGCTTTCTTTTAGTGCACTTAAAAAAAAGTTAAGTTGTGTATAACCGCACCTATGGAGATCCAAATTTAAGAAACTTCAAAGTCTATAAACTCAGTTTTTTTAAATGGAATGACCATGTTCTTAATATTACATGAGATAGAGAATCGAAATTGGCATATTTTGACTATACATGTTCCTATAGCTATCTTTAACAGTTTCTGATTTATTCCCATTCCATTGAATTGATCTCGGAATTGATGCCATTTTTTTCGCATTTTCTTTTTAGTAGTTGGCCATGATCTTATAACAATCGAATTTTAAACAAATCAAGGAATGGATTCTTTAATACCATTGATTCTAGTTCTAGTCTAAATAATTCATTAATAAATAACTCATTTATTAAGGATATTAGGACGGAAAATTTTTGAAAAATCTAAACAGAGTCGTTCAACTGAATTTCTTAAACAAGTCTGGAAATTAAGAGAGGTAATGTGATATCTGTTCTAGCAACAATTCCATACCAAAAATGTTTCAACGAAGTTTTTTATATTTTGCATTGAATTTAATATGTTAATCTTGCATTTGCAATTCAATTCATTTTCTTAAATATTCTCTTGTAGAGCTTTGTATCACTTGTGCTTCAACGGTTTGTAGTGCATTAGGGGTACAAAATTTCCAAAATTCATACAATTTCGTTCCAGTTTTTGAGTGAATGTACAGAAAGCACGCGCCGCGATTCTGCCCATTTCACCATAAATAACAATTAAATTCCAAAATAGGTGAAACCACTGCGAGTCATTTTTCGATTTTTGAAAAACTTATGTTAACCTATAACAGTGGGTGATGGATTAGTGTCACTAGATTTGCTTAAAATTCAATTGTTATAGAATCATGGCCGACTACTAAAAAGAAAATCCGAAAAAAATAGTGTCAATTCAATAAAATGGGAATAAGTCAGAAACTGTTAAAGATAGCTATAGGAACATGTATTGTCAAAATATGCCCATTTCGATTCTCTATCTCATGCAATATTAAGAACATGGTCATTCCATTTAAAAAAACTGAGTTTATAGACTTTGAAGTTTCTTAAATTTGGATCTCCATAGGGGCGGTTGTATGCAACTTAACTTTGTTTTAAGTGCACTAAAAGAAAGCCCTATTCATTCTCTATTCACTGATAAAAATAGGTTGCCATGACTACAACCGTTTTCAAGTAATCAATTATCAAGGTACCATCTGCATCCGCCATTTTTTTTTCTTAAAGTCAAAATAACTTAAAAACCATAAATGGCAGATATCGACATATGGGTATCAAAAGAACTGAAATTTCACATAGAATCCAAAAATGCAATAAAAAATAGGGGTTGCCATTTAAAATAACGAAGTTACTATCTACTTCCGGTGTTTCCAGAAGTGCGGCCATTTTGAAAATATTTTTTACATCGATTCGGCCTTCAGAGTAACTCCTAAGTACAAATTTTCAAAAACCTACCTATTTTACTTTCCCAGAAACTTTTAACTAAAGCTCCCAAAAAAACACCCTGTATATCGATTTGGGCGACAACAATGAATTACAAACAAATAATGAAAATTCCCAAAACAAATTTGAACTACAACTTGCAATAAAAGCCCTGAAACGAATTACCGTTAAGTCATCTTTTAAATACTCACACGTAACCTACCCCTAATTAATAAGCAGGTTAATTAGAAAATAACCATCTAACGGTCTTGATGGACAAGTTTATTCCGATTCGAATGGCAATGAGCTAGAATGCACCTAAGGTAACAAAATGGTTAAGAAAATGGCGGCCACTTATGTATTGAATGAATCTAATTTATAGCCTCCAAACTGGAGAAAATGTAGACACTCGGTCAAACCAATTAAAGTATCCCACAAAATATAGGGTAATCCTCAAAATATAATTATACTTAAACATTTGCAATTATAACCAGAACCACAATGATTCCAGGACACTCCGCATACATTTTGACGTCTGCCAACGTGCTCGTAAATTAGAATGAAATAAGAGGAAATTTGCCTCAAAAACCAATCATAATTCATCAAGACCTACATACACTAGAATTTGGAAAATACAGTGAACCCCAAACAAACAAGACTATCGTCAATTCAATCAAAAATAATTTATACAGTGAGTTTTTTTTAAATGCGAACATAGGAGTTTGCATGCAATGTAATTTCCCTATGTTCGATTTAAAAAAAACACATCAATCTATGCGGTGTGCGCGGTTCACATTCCCACCAGCAAAACGCGCAACTTGTGTGACTATGAACAGCAACTTTATAGTCTTGATGATGAAGAGCCCTCGGTAAGATTTTTTTAAAGAAGCCATGTGAGGCCATAGGAACTTTAGGATAAATTTTTCTTAAACTTACAATACCTTGACCTCACAGGGTACGCGCTGATACCACAACTCATTGTGAACCAACCTTCAATTATTTGTAGGTCATGTGCACCTGGTATTCTACTAATTTGATCTATTCAATACATAAATGAAGAAAATAAGAAAATAAATAACAAAAACCACTACAATAAATGTTCGAATTGCCATTCTAAGCAATAACTTAACCGATTTCGGAATTAAATTGGACGGCGGTATTTTTAAAAATGTGACAGTTGTCAATTGTGTCTACTACTCATTTGAACTACTCAATAGATTGATGTGTTTTTTTAAAATCGAACATACGGGAATTACATTGCATGCAAACTCCTATGCTCGCATTTAAAAAAAATTCACTGTATGTGCTTGCACAAATAAAACTAAACTAAACCCTAAATAAAATAGTTTGAGAAAGAAACGGTAGGAGGAGTTGAAACGTAACCAGCCGGTTACAGTTTACGTCCGAAACTGTTTTTTGGCATTTCTATGAATGTGCAGTTTGGTACCTAGCTAAATTTTTATGACCGCGCTAAACGAAAACATGTTAGCGAAACTTCAAGTTTCACATTTCTTGATTACGGTATCTAGGGCATTAATAGTTATTACACTGTTACCAAGTTATTCTGGGCTAAAGCTAAACTTACACCGGCAGTATGACGACGCGACGGTGAAATATAAATCAATGCGGAACATAAAGAAATACCAGTATACAAAAATTCACAATCCTACACACAAACTTATAAATTATTTAAAGATAAGTTTTTCGCGCGTTTGGAAATCATTTTAAACGCTAGATTGTGGTTGTGCCGTCCCAACTGTTAAAAGTTCACTGGCGGTATACTTCCACGTATACTTCAATGCGACGACGCGCGACGTAGCGTATGCGTTTGTTGTTGCTTACGTCTTCTCCTGTGTACCAAATTTTTTCCGGCGAAATTTAAGTTGTTAGATGTGAAAATGATGTATCACTGGTGCATGGTGCCAATGTTCAAAGAAATTGGTGTTCAAGTTAACATAGAGCCACATTATCGAAGCAAATACATATGTTCAGTGCAACATCAAGACGCCTACAATATGTCAGAGCAGTTCTCCAATCAAACTTGATCTAGTGAAGGTCCTCCTACTCTGACACCAGGCAAAACTAGCCGTGTGAAGAATAGTCTACTCCGAAAATTGTCATCTTCCGAATCGCAGTCACACTCATCACAGACCTCGGAATATGAGCGTCCAGCTTGGCGTGAGGGCGATTGATCAGAAATTGAAAGCAGCTTTAAAGAAAATCTGTCTGCAAAGACCTCTACGAGACACACAGTTACCATCGTTGAAAAGAACTTAATTCATTCAAAGAGCCGTGAAATATATCGATGGTTCGGCACGTCTTATTCAAAGCCAACAGGGTCCTCGATAGCTGCGATGACGGGGTGGTCACCACAAAGATGGTATCGATTTTCCTTAATTTAACGTGTGGCACTGTAAGTTTAATTTCCTGAAGCAATTCTGGGGCATTTAGATGATTATTCAGTATCTTGTACACAAAGGTAACACAGGCTATTTCGCGTGGGATTTGAAAACATGTTATTTTAATACCGTGCAGCACACTGCACACTATTTAAAAATTTTAGTTGGTTGGAGTAAGAGATTAAATGTGGAAAATTTTTAGTCTACCTAAAATACACTATTCGTACTAATTTTTTTTAACTTTCTCTATCATGTCCCCACCTACACACATGCTGTTTTACTGTTTATCGTTTTTTGTACAAGACACAAAGCAAACCTGGCCGGGCGGACCTCTACAAATCTGGATCTACGAACACAGAATGTAAACAAATATGGCGACCACAGTTGTGACGTCGCACCAATGGCAGGGCGTTTGCGGCTGACGTCATACTTAAAGGGATTCCCAGCAATTATTTTTGCTATTTGTTTAAAAACAAATGATCTTTTCCAAAAATTAGTATTCGCCTCATGTATGGCGTATATAATACTTGCCACCTGTGCAATTTTTTTGCTAATAACGAAACCTTGCAAGTAGCCCACTAATCAATCAGTACTACCATTAACAACCAATTTTTAATGATAAATGGGCGCAATACAATGTTGTCATTTAAAGGCATTTTGAATACAATGGTTTTATCTTAAATTATTTGTATGTACCTATACAAATATTTTATATATTTTCAAGCTTGGTTCTTGATCTGGTATATGCAATTGCAATCAAAATCCAATTCCAATGTAATTTAGTTACTAATTTTCTAACTAAATTTACAGAAACACAAATATAAAAAATACCGTGCAATTACCTATACAAATATTGTTTTCTTTAACAATTATGGCCAGAAATTATAATGTAAGTAATTAATTTACAATTCGTGTTTTTTTTATTTTTACATTATTATTAGATATTTGTCTTTATTAAATATAATTTTTGTTTATCTTTGTAATTACCTATGTAATTAGAATTTGTTTGGTTATATTAAACTACTCCGATTGCTAATAATTATGTTGGATTAATAATTGCATTATTATCCTCTATTGTTTCACAAGAGAAGTTTTATAAAAGTATTTGAGCTCAAATGAGAAAGAAATGAGAGACGAGGGCTATAAATACAATGTATTTTCCTGCATGTAGCGGATCAGTTGAAGTGTTAACGAGGACGTTAATTTAGGTATCAGTTACAGCAATAGTCTCTAATTAAACTGAGATTTTAAATGCAAAATTAATTCGTGTCTAAGACGGCGTTGAATTCGCGAATGCAAAACAGGTAGGTAAGTTGACAATTATCGTCTTCATGACAATATAAACGGGCCATAACTTGGACTAATTATAAGTCCTCGGTTGGATTCCCGTCAGGAATACAATGGCTTCGAACGGACCGGGCGTTAACTAACCGTACCGAGCTTATCCTAATTACCGCTATAATTAGTATAGCGCTAGTCTCACTACCGCACGACGTCGTTTTGTGTCACCGATGTCATGTTGTTGCTTGGCAACCATAACGTGAGCATCGCGCACTGGATTCGTCGTTTTATGGATTTTTGACCACCACTCGTTTTTTTATTACGTTAATTGTCATGCAAATGGAACAATTATTGACTCACGTCCCTAAAAAACTCTCATCTTGAGCAGTTTTATCGCTTTCGGCTTTAGATGGGCGCACTCGTTGAGTTCAAGTAGAGTTTAATTCAAACCCGCTTAATTTGAAAGTAATGATATCTCCATTCTTGTTGTCACCGGGAGGAAGTCCTGTATTATCTGGTGGGCTGCGATAGAACTTGTGTAAACACTGCGGTCGTTTGTGTATGTACACAGGGTGCTGAGGGTGCAACACATGGTGGATTGAGGATATAAAATTAAGTAAATACATCATCGTCCAATGTTCTTTAATTTTGTACTAGATGACTTTGTTTTATTATTTACAAACGATGCTGTAACTACCGAAAATTATTAAATACGCTTTTGTTTTAAGTTTATGGTAATAGATAATGGAAGTTTCATTTCACCGAATCAGCGCAGATATAATGCGGCATCGATTCATGGCACGATAATGTTGAATCTATGGTTTCATGAAAAAAAAATAGCTTATACTTGCGAGAATTTCGTCCGTCCGACCGTCCGAGGGGTTGAGATCTTAGCACTCGGACTTCGTTGAAGCCTGCGGTTGAGGCCTTCACGACTCCTACAGTTTTCAAGATATTCGTTCATTTTGCATTTGGTAGTGTATAGCTCTGGCACCTGAGCCAAGGAAAATATTGACGATAATAAACTGCACAATGTCAACTTTCTTATTTATTAATATATTTTGTTGAAATTTTAACCACAGATACTTCTAGCAAAGGCAAACATATCTGATATTGCAAACATTAGATGTGCGCATGCGCAATCAGAGCCAACTTCCTTATTTATGAAGAATTTTAACCATAGATGCTTCTAATAAAGAAAAACATATCACATATAGTAAAAATCGATCAATACAATTGTCACACAGTAAAAATCAAATGCACTCTTCCCGCTGCACTTCTCCTACTGCATTTTTCCTACTACACTCTCTTTGCTGCACTCTTCCTGCTACACTCCTCCGGTTGCGCTCAGTTCGCTGCAATCTTTCAGCTGCACTTTTCCCGCCGCATTCTTCTCGCTGCATTCTACCTGCTGCACTCTCCTTATTGCACTCTTTATGCTGCACTTTTCCTGCTGCAGTTTTTGTGATGCACTCTCCCTGCTGCTCTCTTTCTGCTACACTTTTCCTGCTACATTCTTCCTATTACACTCTTCCTGCTCTATTCTTCCTGTTACACCCTTTTTGCTGCACTCTTCCCGATGCACTCTTCCTGCTGTGTTATTCCTGCCGCACTCTTCTTATACTACACTCTTGCTTCACTCTTTGCGCTGTACTCCTCCCGCTGCACTATTCTTGCTGCACTCTTCCCGCGAAACCTTTTCCGCTGCATTTTTCCTACTGCAACTTTTTTGTTGCACTTTTCCTGCTGCACTCTTTTTCTGCTGCACTCTTCTTACTACACTTTTCCTGTTGCACTCTCCCGCTACACTATTCCTGCTGCATTTTTCCTACTACTCTATTCTAGAATCTATTGCTGGACTTTTCTTGTTGCACTCTTGATTTTGATTATGATTTTAATACACAAGTAATTATTCTTGTTTCTAAGATACAAATACATTTTTTGATCTTAGGAATGATTCCCATAAACATAAACCATACCTAATTACGGACGCAACTATTGCATGATAATTGCGTATTGGCTGTGGTGATACCGTCCGTAAGTTCCAGAACATAAAGTGTAGATTATCGGTTTATCCAGTTAATACAGATCAGCTCCCAATGTTCATCTATTATAGCTCGAAACTTAGTAGAAGCTATTTTCTGGATCACTATCAACTAATATATTTATAGTTTGAGGTATACTTTGGTAATTATAAAATCTAATGTAACTTGTTTTGTTTCCCTTTAGAGTTAAACAATTCGCGTTGAACCAGTTGTGAAGTTTACATAGATTTAGATGGGAATATTTCTTGAAGAGTATTATTGTCTTTTTAAGATTAATAATAAGGTGTCATCTGCGTACCGCAATTAAACACTTTTTTTAAGGCAAGATGTTACATCGTTAGCATAGATTAAGAAGAGAATGGGCCCCAAGACTGGCTCCTGTGGGACGCCCATTGTCACACTTGCAGAATTTTATATGTATTTACTGTGAAGTCCGTTTTGATGTTAAGTCAATCTATTTCTTATTTAGTAAAAAAGTGGATAACTGGTAGTTACAAAATTTAAGCTAAGTGGTGTAAGTTTAACAAAATCTGGGTTTTATCGACTAGCTCAATCGACCAAATGGAGAAAATTTGTTGTAAACTTTCGGTAACGTGATTTAATGCTCATCCTGACCTTTCTGATATTATCACTAATTAATTAATTAACCTTTTGTTGATAACGTTCATAGGCTAAAAGCCCAAAATAGTAATTTAAACATATCTAAACTAATCATTATTTAATTTGTATTACAACAAATTTGACTGATGATAAAAATTGGATACCTTTTATAAGCACGCATTATATGGCGTTTCTATTTCCACGTTTGGTTAAGATACGGAATTTCACTAAACTTAGACACTCGTATTAAACGTAAATAAAATGTCGCTATTTTATACAGAATCTTTTAAAAGATGAAATTTAACATGAAGAAAACACCTGCAAATTTCATACAATTTAAATGTCGCAATTAAATAAAAGTATTATTTCGCACATCCATCTGACATACACTAATTAATTAAAAACTATATCTGAGGCGTGAATAATGCGATAATATAATAATACAATAATAAAGAGATAAAGAGACACCTTAAAGTGTGTTTGCCAAAATTGAATGTTGCGTTAAGGTTAAGGTAGGTATTCATTCAATATATGAAAATGAAAGTTTGTACGTTTCTGCAAATCCAATTGGAAATTTTGTTTTTGGAGAGTGATTAACGATGCCTTAGTTTCATCTTCTCTGCAACCGTAAGAGCAAGTAATTTAATAGTTTACGTTTACTTGTATATTATGTATTGAGTACAATTAAACTGTAGGGCTTGCGAGCCTTGCAAAGATTAACAAAACAAAAGTAATGAATTGATCGAATGCTTTTGTTGTACTTTTCATCAATAGGTATAAAGAAAAGTTTTGTGGGGAAAAAGTTGAACAAAAAAAGTAACCGTTGCTAGGGAATTAGGGGAAAATGGACCAATTGAATTGCAATTTATCATCCTGGCAGCAAGTTATAAATGACAAAAGGATGGTGACTGTTTGTGGGTGCGTGTTTTGTTTAAGCCGATGTTCGTCTGTTTTAGAACGATATCAGAAAATAAGGTCGGCCTGTTTAATGCATATCTTAATTTGATTTTGTTTAAATAAACTTTGTTTCCATTGTAATGCGGAAAAAAACAAAATGAAACCCGCGTTCGTGGCTGACTATAAAAAGTTTTTGATAAAATCCTCAACCCTATTACGAAAAACGATATCCGGAAATCCTGAGCTAAACTTCCGTATCTGATCTAGATATTATCATAAAGCTATTTTTCAAGTGGGACATTTAGAGTAATTTGTTTCTCGCGGCGTAATGGAGCGTTTAATGAGGAGCTCGCCGCCGCCGGTGGCCAAGGGACCGGGAAATTGAATCGTTCCCGGCTTAGACACTTACGTCAGGACACTTCTTAGGGATATGCGTCTTGGCAAGTTAAGGAAACAGAACGAAAAGTCTTAGATTTTTAACCACGTCAGTGTTCGCTGCAGATTTTGTTTATTTTTCTTATTCGTTCTTTGTAAAGATGTATTAGTATTCGAAATTTTCCAAGTAACTTTTGTTTATGCTTGCATGAGTTTCCAAACTTTTTCTATGAAGCGAATAGAAAAACAATGTTCACGAAGCTATCAATAGAACTATGATTTGGAGCCGTCATTTTGTTTCACCTAAATGAAAGTTACAAAAATCCTTATCCTTATCAATGCAAAGGGAATGCCTAACTCCTATTCATATTGCACAGTCTGTTTCTAAATGCCACCCACAAGGTCAGAATTTTCTGTTACATATAAAGTTTATAGCGCCTAAGTGAAATTTAGCGGAAATACATGTGCAGAATATATATTTTTAATATTAAATTTTGAACAAAACGGTAATTTTAAGCTAACAACTTTAAGCAACTATTGTACAATCTGAAGGTTTTTAATAACATGGATTTGTTTTGAAACACACAGCATCTCTAAGTTTACAGGGTGTTACGAAATTCGCGTCCACGGATAATGGGGGCTTAATTCTGAGACAAGACTGAATCGAAAATCGCACTAGACTTTTGAGATCAGACAAATACTTTCCAAGATAAGAGGCTGCAAAAAAATGACGATGATATAAGTTCAAATTTTTTCGATCCCTTTACGTTTTTGACCTCATGTAATTTGCCTTTATGTGTTATGTACTGCAATGGTTTCTTATGTAATGGATTCATTTTTTTTGTTTATATAATCCAGTGATTCACTATCATTTGTAAGTACATAGTTTGGTGCCAGTAACTAGTGTACTTAATGTTTATTCTTGAACTCTGGATTTGAAAGGGCATCCTCGAATGGTCCTTCCATCCCTCTCAGAGATAAACCAACGGCAATTAACGAGGCTAGTAAGTTGGCGACTGTCTAATCATTGTTTTTTACGTGGCCGGTTCTAGGGCTCTAGGACCATTCCCCTAAAAGTAATTCAACACGGCACAAGTGGGTCTGAACGCACGGACGGACGGACGGAAAAAACGCAAACAATAGCACATTTGTTCAAATTCTTAAAAAATGCGCAAAAATCTAAGCAAACACGTAATGCAAGGGAAATTGAAACCTTCGATTTACTGAAACGGCGCGCGAGCCTATGGAAAACTAAAACAGCCGTGGTGTCAGTTAAGTTGCCTAATCAACGGTTTTACAAGTTGTAATAAGATACAGTTTGAGGTGGTTGTGCAAGTGTAAAATGTTGGATTATTCATTATTATGTCCAGAATGTGTCTATGAAACGTTGAGACACTTGACAATAATTAGATAATTGCATATTTTGAGAAATTACTATGAATGTTATCTGTACTTTTTGTTGTGTGTGTGTACTTTGTACTTTGTGTACCAACGCGAGAACGTGGATTTTTTCTGGGTTCAAGGAGGCCTAAAGTTTGTCATATGAAGGAGGAGGATGACAAAGTGGAAATTAATGCAACAAGCTCAAGATAAAAAGATTGAGCGAAAAGAAAAAGAACAAGACACATAATTTGGAAAATTTGTTCAATTGTCATTGTAATGGTAGTTTTTGTTTTTAATTGTAAATTGAGTAATTGTTTAAGTCATGTAAGTTTTCCGTTGAGTATCATAAATTTTAAAACTTATAAATAAGGAAATATAAATAAGGTAAAAGTTTTATCGGGCCAGATGTTCTGTAAAGCCGTTATCCGACAAATTAATTGGTTTTATTTACTAACAACGCCATGTGCGAGATAACAAAGCAGTGTTTCGAGAATCGCCGGGGATCAACGAAATTGAATGGATGAGTGGAGGTGGCGTGACCCTTAGGTACGGAGAATAAGAAAAACACGTGGCTGTTAACCTAAGGCGGATGTCTAGCCGTAATGCTGTTTGCGAGCCGATTAAATGAAGCGTATGTCAATGTTGTGCTAATTTATTACTGATTACGTTTGAAACTTACGCACACAGTTCCACAGTTAAAAGGACAAAGTCAGTGTGTCAAAGTGTTTCGGAGATACCAACTTCCGCTTAATCATTGTAAAAATTGCATTTTTGGTAGAAACTGATTGGATTCAAATAAATTTTTGAACTGAACGACTGTCTGCTGGGTGTGAAGAAAATAGTTGAGGTGAAATGAAATGAGTAGAAATGAATCATCCATCTGTACCAGAGTGAGAATCTGTGCCGGGAAATGTAAAATTATACAGCTTTGTGTATGGTCCTTTTTGGCCTGGGATCAGTGCACACAGTAATGTTTAATTGCATAAAATAGAAAATTAACTAGCAATTCTGGAAAGGTTACAGATAACTAAATTCAAATGTTTAATGACAAAGGCAAAGGTAAATGATAAGACACTTAATTACGCATACATCTGCAACTGTTGTATTCAATAATTATATCAATTGTAAAGCAATTCGTCCCGACATTGGCAAATGTAAACGACAAGATAAACTAACGACAAAAGCGATTACAATAGATTACCTGCAAGTTTGCAATTTCCGGTTTTTGAGATAACATTTGCTTAGCGATTCTTTGATCTTAGATACAATGTAATAGACCAGTTCCAGCTAATCGACAGGTAGCACTCTTCAATTCGAAAGCGGGTGTATCAAAATCATACCTAATTTCAATTAATTTAAACTTACGCACCCTATTAGTAAGTGGGTTTCGGATAGCGATATAGGTAAAACAAAGATAATTAATTTAAATTAAAACAATGGCATAACCTAAAAATAAACGGGTTAGTAAAGAGGATTCTATGGAAATAACTTTAACTAAAGAGGATACAGCCACCTGCCCATTCGCATGAAGACGATTAGATAACTAATTTAAACAATTTTAACGTGAGAACTATGGAATTTTCCAATCCAAATCATCATTTTTTGTAAAGATCAAATCTGTTATTTCAATGACACGATATTTGCTCAAACCAAATGGATCGTTACAATATAGTGGAAATTAGTTTGGGGTAGATTTTGGGATTATTCGGGTTTTTGACTGTCAGGGTAATCGGTGTGTAGAGTGAAAATTAGAGTTAATTAATTCGTGTCTTGATCGCAGTAGAACCAATAGTATCGCGGTGTTTGTAATAGAATTTGGAAAAGATTCCCCTTTGGATCAGAACCAGATACGAGATTAATTTTAATATATTTTGTAATCACACAGAACTATCGTTAAAACTGCTGTGTAAATGTTTACTGCTGTCAACCTGAAGAAGCGATTGACCTTTAGTTGTTCGTTGTCGTAAAATCAGACTAATTATCGAATTAGAAAAATTAAATTGTAAATCTTTACGTAGTGATGCTTTCTTCTACTTGTGATAATTTAACCAAGTGTTTTCAATTTTTTTGTTAAACTCGTTAACAACAAACGGTTGTATTAATAAAATGGTGGTTTGCTTGTAACTTTTAAAATACTGCACGGATACACCAGAAAAGACAGCGTTTTGTGATTTTCCAGCATTGAGAAATTCAAAGAAGATTCGCGTGCTTGACCTGAAAATGATTACGGATGACGGACTACGTACTTGAACGGCGGATATAAATCACACAAAACTGCATTTGTACAATATTTTCATGACAGAACTGATTATCTTTTCGTAAACTTCGTTGGTACAACTGGCCGAGAATATTTAGATCGAATTAATTTGGATATGACTTGACTTTCAACCACTAGGAAATACAAAAAAATATATCTGAGCGATATATCATATCATTGCAAATGGTGACAAGAGGAATCGGTTACAAGAATCCCTTGTGGCTTGCATACGACCCGGAGAGACAGGATCACCAAATAGTTAAAAATGGGAAACAGCAAGGGCTATAAATAAGTACAATAAATAGGACAATAGTGCAGTAATGGCCAAAGTTAGCCTCTAATTACTTTAATCCTAACATAGTAATCAATCCATATAGTTCCTTGGGCTACAGAGGGCTAACTTATAGCACGGTTAGTTTACAGAGAACATTTTAATTAACGTGATTAGGTACTACGTTCAGACTTGTGTACACAAATAAATTAACTTTAAAACTGAATTAATTGCTTCTTGCGTTTAGGACGGCGTAGAGAATTACGAAGCTTGCTGAGAATTAGACTTGTTGAAATTTCTCATTCTGTCTCGTTGCTGTTGAACTCTCAATTGAACGAATTTCTGTTTACTTAAGACATTTAACATTTTAACATAAATAGAGAGATAATATCAAAGCGGTGTACAAATTTCGCTTCCTTTAGGAAGTAAATTAAATTGCTCTTGTTTACGTTAGCAAAACTAAAGCTTCCACAATACGGCACGGAAAAACCGCCGAAATTAAAACAAAAAGCAAGGAACGTCATTCCAACAACCGCGGAAAAAACCACGTCTAACTGCCAACATCAGAACAAATTGGAGGGTAGAATATTTCCTCCTTCCTTGTTGCCCTATCTCAGTACAAACCAGAGCAAATATTTACCCAACTCCGCTCACAAAATTAAGTGGAATTGAAATGGACTCCAAAGGTAAACTGACGAGGTCTGCGGTGAATAGAGGAAGGAGCGACGAGCAGTGCAAGCGAATATCGTTGAACAAACTGAAAAACATTTTATCGCGAACGCGAAAATAACGAATTGTCACTTGGGCTGTACTAATCCGCCAAAAATTGACTCCGCACGTTCACCCCCTTCGCCAATACGCAAATTATTACATCCCCATCAAACTTATCGCCACCATTCGACCACCCTAAACAGTAAAACGCTATATTCGTCGTTTCTTGGGGGATTTCAATTCGGGAAACCTTATTTGCTTAGGAAAGCTCTCGGCTTATATTAATAATGGCTGAAACAATTAGTTAAACATTAGGCTGAATTACTACCCGGTACTCGTAATTAACTGTTGAATTAGTTATGGCGCACGTATTAAGTTGGTACCTTATGGACACCCTAAGGCCTACTTCTATAAAATAAAACGAAATAATCTCACATTGCGCAAACCTTTCGTCATTTACACGGTTTACTTACTTTACCGTTCAAATTAACGTTTTAGAACAGTTTAATTGATATAGCGATTAAACTGGATTTATTACTAAACAACGGTGTTTTTCACAGGCACTGACAAAATTTGAAGTTTTGTGCAACCGCACGGCTAATAGCAAATTAGATTATCTTCACACCATCAGACGCGACTAATTAAGTTTTAAAATATGTTATTTTAGGACAGGAAACATTTAAATAAAGCACCTATTCATTAGGGTTATTTCAAAGGTTACGTTCTTAGTTGCGTGGCGACGCTCTTTGAAGCGCCGCCGCTGGCGGAACTAAAGTGAAACATGTGACGATCAACAAGACGATCATTGTTTAAACAATTGACGTTTTGTGGCGGGTAATTTGCGAGTATTTTTGACGTTGGGCGGTCGGAGTGGTCTGGAACTAACGCTAACTAAATGTTCTACACATGTGCGACTAAAATCGTATTTGTAACAGTTACGCTAATGTCTGTTTTTAGATGGTACGGTACATTTTCAATTCAGTCACGGTTATTATTTTATTAATGATTTACAGCAATTAAATCTATCGTAGGTTTTATTGCGCTCGGCTAGGCGATTATGCGCGAACTAATTAAGCGGAGTCCTACACCAGAACCATGTCTCATGCGATTTTTGAGCAACAGCTTATCTATTAATTATCTACATCAGAAAAGTTTGCCGGAAATAATTTTTTTAAGATTTCGGCCAAATGATCCTGCATAAGAGGTTCAGACAATCATTTGACAACTTGTAATTAGTATCCAATCATAGGTTATCATAATATGCGCCTTATTGTACATTTCTTGACACTCGAGGATTTTGGAATATGCATCCAAAGTAACGCCCCCTCCCCATGGAAATTTAACTCAGCATTTTGTCCCTTGGCAAATTTGCCTTTGGAAGATTTCCAACGCGTCAACGTTAGAGTATGTACATGCTTACCAGCAAAACATTCGCACAGAAATTCACATTCTGGAAGCTTAATCCTGAAGGGAAGAACTGGAATAACTGCCATGTAGTCAATTTTCACAATATTCTCCCTCCTTGCCCAGAAAATTACTCGTTGCGAGCTAAATTCGCTGCCAAGGGAAGTTCTCCTTCACCAGAGTGTCTGCTCACCCAATAACATGGTCTAACAAAAATTCACGTTCTAGAAACCTTGATACCAATGGAACCATATACTATGCGATCAAAAATGAGTTGGTGTAGAGTCACATTTGGCATTTTTGTTTACATGGGAAATCATACTTAAGAGCGCTCCGCAAATGGAGGGGATACACTTATTACTTTTGCTTTATACAATTGCCGGAAGAGGCGCGCAATGGCATAAACTGAGTCTGTTGAAAACGCACTTATGGGGGCGCCGACAAACACCTCTCCTTGCAGCACCTTTGATGGCCAAAACTTCAAAACGTAGAACAAAAACTAGCCGCGAATTCGGCTTCCGGCTACGCAAACGGAACTTCTTCGAACTTCAAACTCACATTAGGCGAAACTTTCAATGCTGGCTGTCGCTTCACCACAAATAATCCACGATGGAACTCGCGATTTTAAAACTTCAACAAACGTAATACTGCGTAAACCATGGCAAAACTTATTCAAAGAAACGTAGTTCTGCATTGTCTGTGGCTAAAAGCTGATTTCAAATCTCAACGATACCTAGTACGGCGTCAACTCTGGCTAAAAGCGACGCTTTTCCTCTTAACGTCCTATTTAAGGCGAAAACCCTTCTTCCGAAAGTCAAAATTACAACAAACAGTTATACACAGTTGACAACAAAGACTATCCCCTCAACGTACGTTAATAGACCATAAAATAGAGATTAAATTCATTTACTTGGGGTTTCCGCATTATTGTGTGAATGGATTCGCCCTAACTCCAATAGTAAGGACGATATCTTTGCGTTTTTTTTTGCTTCTTTTTTGTAAGTATGACATCTGCATTTACATCAACTTGAAGTGCATTTTTCTTTAGATTGGCTGATATTTGCTATACAATTCTCCATCAACGATTGTTGCACATTCATCTATAATTAGTCCTTTTATTTAAAAGTATGTACATTTTAAGGTTATTAAGAAAGATGTTCCAGCCAATCATCCCAGAACAAATCAAATCATATCCGAAATTCCCGAGCAAAGCAAATTTATTTGTTTATTTATTTACTTATTTATTTATTGTCCCTATTATTACCTCAGCCCAGGTCCGAACACCCGACCTCCGGCTATGTAACCCAACGCCGTACCACTGACGTTGAAAAGTTCAAATACGGACACTAGGTAGATGTACCGGGTGACCCAATAAGACTGTTCCTCGGTCATATCTCGAGAACCGTTCGTCATATGACTTAGGGGTAAAAAATTATTGGGTAAATCGGTCATGAAGAATCGCTGGAAAATATTTTCAAGTTCTAAAAATGACCAACAGAGGGTGTAACTGCAATATTAAATTTTAAAAGTGCATTTTCTTTAAATTTGGCATAATAAACTAAAAATTTTTTTTTCATATGACCCAAAGTCCTAAAAAAATGAAATGGAATGATACGACTTTTTTTCATGAAAAAGTAGCCAAATAACATCCAAAGAGGTCAGGGAAAAGAGTTTTTCAAAATCCCGTTCCTAACCTCAAATGTAAATTATTCTGCTGTGTTTACATTCAGAAAGTGCAGTTTTTTGAATTTGTAATCTTTTCTAAAATGCCGATTTCTAACCAAGAAACATTTAATATGCTGGCGATATATTCTATTTCCGTTATCCGAATCGACAACGAACCATCGCCGCCAGCATATTAAATGCTTCTTGGTTAGAAATCGGCATTTTAGAAAAGATTACAAATTCAAAAAACTGCACTTTCTGAATGCGTAAACACAGCAGAATAATTTACAAATTACGGCTGTTATTATTTTATAATGCATCGTGTTTCATTTGTTTAGTTTTCCAAGGTCTACCTAAAAGTGTAGGGTCCTTTTCCAAACAATCTTTCGCGCCATCGACAAATACCGGAAATACGTCAAAAGTAAATTTAAGATACAATTTAAGCATTTTAATTAATTAATTAATTAATCTCATTTTCCCAATATTTTTGAGGTTAGGAACGAGATTTTGAAAAACGGTTGTCACTGGCCTCTTTAGGTGTTATTTTACTACTTTTTCATAAAGAAAAAGTCATATCATTCCATTTGATTTTTTAAATTTTTTTAGGATTTTGGATCATAGTGTCAAAACTAGCCCCCTGGCGGAGAAGGCTTCAACTAAATTAACTATATTTTGGTTTGGTTTTGGTCATTTTTTTAATAAAATTGTCGTCTGCGCTGGATGTGTTATTGTTAGCTCCGTGTTCAATCCAGAGACATGGAGAGGGGAGATAACGCATGAAACTGCGCGAAGTTACAAAACAAGGGGGCTGCCATTTTGACACCCATTGAAGCGCGAAATTTGAACAGGACTATAAAGGTTTACTGACGCAACCCAGAGACATCTAACGCAATCTTCATACACTACACTCTATTCGGCAGCAGCTCCGTAGGAAGAAACTAATATCTCAATCCAAATGAACAAAAGAAAATGCCAGTGACGTTGACGTTACAAAATAAACACTTAAACCTCGAAAAAAGCTCTCCTAAACACGAACACACGCTAAAATAACACCACTATAAACACAACATGACACAAAGGGTGTAAAAATGGCAGCGCCCATGAGGTCGCACCCTTTCTTGGATGGGATGCGCACTCGTCGATCACCGATCTCCCCTCTCCATGTCTCTGGTTCAATCGCAAATTGTAAGTTAGTGCTAGTTTGCAAGTGGTTAATTAGTCAGAAGTCAGTGATAGTACCGCTGAAGAAACCCTAGGGTCACGCGTGGGAACCCCAGGTAAATCTATTAAACTTAAAAAATTAATAGTAAAGTTTCGTGTGGTCATTGAGAGGCGCTTGACCTCTAACGAGTCGATCGGGGTCGAGCGCCTATCGCTTTGCACACGCTTTAACGATTTAACATTTCGAAAAACTGATACCTGAACAGGCCAAATAAACAAATCATTGTGTGGAATAAAATGAACCTTGGCACCTAATGAAAGACACATTAGATCCTCAAAATGACAACCTCTTCGGAAATAAGCCGATGTTGACGAAAACTTCCGCGCAAAGAGTCCGCTCCAAAAGCACCACCACTTTGGATGAGTCAAGAAAAATGATCGAAGTAAGCCACATCAATCAAGATTGCCAATTGCTGCAATCTAAACCAGATGATCCTAAAAAACCTCAACAGCCTGGAATGCAGCCTGCATCTACAAATCTACCATCCTTAGACGAAGTAGATGGAAATGAATGGACAACAATTCAAAACCGCAATAAAAGGCAACGGAGTAGTCCAGAAAACAGACAAGTTAAACAAACCAAAAATTGGACTATTGGCTCAGTACACCAACAACGTCAAATAGATTTGACATTCTGAGCAACCCGGAAGGTTTAGGCATGGACATCGAACAATCAATCAAAAACAGCGTTGTGAAGGACCCCAGACCACCCCCAATATTCGTTCAAGGAGTCCAAAATATAACACCGCTCATACACTTATTAAATGAAATAGCCGAAAGCAATTATGAAATAAAAGTACTTCAGTCAAACCAAGTCAAAATACAACCTAAGACCCCTGAGAGTTACTCAACTATAACAAAAGCCCTGATTGAGAAAAAAACAGAATTCTATTCGTACAAAATTAAAACCGAAAGAAGTTTTAGGGTTGTTCTCAAAAACATGCACCACTCGATCGATACGAACGACATCAAAACAGCCATCGAAGAATTGGGGCACTCAGTTGAGAATAAGAAGAAAGAAATCTACAAATTAGAGTACCTTCTGCAGTTTAAAGTTAAAGTCGAGCCCCTTGGTCAAAAAAGTGAAATATCGCAATGTGCAAGGTGTCAACGATATGGACATACCAAAAACTTCTGTCAACTCAGGCCAAGATGTGTGAAATGCACAGGTGACCACTCCACAAATCACTGTCCGAGAAAGGAAAGATCAGCTGATGTCAAATGCATACTGTGCGAAGGAAATCATCCTGCCAATTATAAAGGCTGCACAGTCTATCAACAACTCCAAGAGAAGGGATATCCCGCCTCTAGGCCAAAGCAAACCCTTACAGAAATTCATGCAACCAGGAATACATCTGCTACGCAACCCGGTAGAAGCTTTGCGGATGCCACCAGGAATGCACAACTCCCGGAAACATCAGTCCCACAAGCTGACCCTACAATTAGCGTACCAGCCTCAAACGGCATTGCTGAATTAAAAAACATGGTAAAGGGCCTTATGGAACAAATGAGCACATTACTAAACCTACTAACAACTGTCATAAATAAACTATCACAATGAGTAAGTTTTTCAATCTAGCTGTTTGGAACGCAAATGGGCTCTCTCAGCATGCTGAAGAACTCAAAACTTTTATTTTCGACAATAATATCGACATAGTACTTATCTCTGAAACTCATTTCACAAAGCGCAGCTATCTAAAAATTCCAAACTATACGATCTACAGCACGAATCACCCTGACGGTACCGCACATGGAGGAACAGCAGTAATAGTCAAGTCAACAATAAAACATCATGAACTAGACCCCCACACATCCGACTATTTACAAGCAACCAGTATAGAAGTGGCGGACCGGCATGGCCCACTAACAATTACAGCAGTTTACAGCCCTCCACGACATATCATTAAAACAACACAATATACCCAATTCTTCAACACGCTTGGGTACAGATTTCTTGCTGCTGGTGACTACAACGCCAAGCACACGCATTGGGGGTCTCGATTAATAACACCCAAAGGAAGGCTAGCAGCAATGGAAAATAGTAATTTAAATTTTACGTCTACTGGTGAACCTACATACTGGCCGACAGACAGAAAAAAGATTCCTGACCTTGTTGACTTTGGCATTGTGAAGGGAATATCCCAAAAAGACATACAAGCAAGGTCCTCCTTCGAACTATCGTCCGATCATTCGCCAATACTAATAACCATCAGCACCAAAGGTATAATCAAGGAACCAAGTCCAACTCTGGGTAACAAGCACACAAACTGGGATACCTTCCGCGACATACTTGACAAGACACTTAGTGTTAATGTGCCACTAAAAACTGACCTCGACATAGACGATGCCGTGCACTACTTCACTACATCCATCCAGGAAGCAGTATGGTCGTCAACTCCCTTCAAATCAGTATCACGAACGCCTTATGAAGTGTCACTATTTATTAAACAAAAAATTGCAGATAAACGCAAATTAAGGAAAGTTTGGCAACGAACTCGGGCACCGGTGGACAAAACACGGCTAAATAAAGCGACTCTAGAACTGAAACGGCTACTTAATGCCGACAAACATAATAAGCTACAGAACTATCTTAAGAATCTGTCCTCGATAGCCGACACTAAATACTCCCTGTGGAAAGCCACCAATCACATAAAACGGACCCAATTATCCAATCCTCCCCTCCGCACGGCTGATGGAAACTGGGCAAAAAATAATGCTGATAAAGCTCAAATGTTTGCCAATCATTTAGCCAGTGTTTTCCAGCCCCATGTACCGGAAGAAAATTGTAATATTGAAACCGAAGTGGCACGATTCCTACACGAAGCTCACCAATTGGACCCACCTCTGCGTAATGTTACTAAACGTGCTACTCGAAGGATAATTCAGAAAGACCTTAATGCGCGGAAAGCTCCCGGATTTGACCTCATAAATGGCAGAACTCTAAAGGAACTGTCAGATAAAGGAATACAGTTCCTAACCCAGCTTTACAATGCTATCATAAGAATAGGATACTTTCCACTGGTATGGAAGGTTGCACAAGTGATCCTAATACCCAAACCAGGCAAACCAGCAGAAGACGTCAAATCTTATAGACCCATTAGCCTACTGCCTATTATGTCAAAGGTTCTAGAAAAGCTGCTTATCGAGAGAATAGAACCAGTATTAAAATACAATGGCCTGATACCGAACCACCAGTTTGGGTTTAGAAGAGAACACGCTACCACTGAACAAATTCATCGCATCACAAAAGAAATAAGTCAAGCTCTAGAAAACAAAAAATATTGTTGGGCTGTCTTCCTAGATGTTGCTCAGGCGTTTGACAAGGTGTGGCATGCCGGGTTAATGTTTAAAATGAGAAAGCTACTCCCCATCAATTATTATATGATTTTAAAATCATATCTACAAGAACGGCACTTTCAAGTTAAACACCAGGACCAATACACGGCACTGTATCCAATTAAAGCTGGGGTACCTCAAGGAAGCGTACTTGGACCTATGCTGTATCTTCTCTACACAGCTCACCTTCCCACCAACCAATACGTCACTACGGCGACATATGCTGACGATACCGCTATCTTGTCATCTCATATAAAGATCCGGCCGCTGCTTCACAACGACTGCAAGAAAACCTGAATGCGATATCCACTTGGTTCAAAACTTGGCGTATTAAAGTAAATGAGAGCAAGTCTATACACGTGACATTTACACAACGAAAGGAGACCTGTCCCACAGTAATGCTGAACAACTTTCCGATACAGCAGCAACAGCAAGCTAAGTACCTAGGTATGCACCTTGACCGCAGATTAACCTGGAAAACGCATATATTTATGAAGCGTAAGCAACTAGGTCTAACATTTACGAAATTGTACTGGCTAATTGGGCGTAGATCATGCTTATCAACCAAGAGTAAACTTCTTATCTATAAAGCGATCTTAAAACCCATATGGAGCTATGGAATTCAACTATGGGACACTGCTTCAAATTCAAATATTGAAATACTAGAAAGATTTCAATCTAAAGTTCTTCGGACTATATTAAATGCTCCTTGGTACGTACCTAACAAAATAATAGCCAATGATCTGAACATACGCAGTGTTAAAGAAGAAGTGTCCAATCTAACATGGAAATACGCTGACCGTCTAAAAAACCACCCTAACGCACTGGTCAAAACATTAATGAGTCCACATCCGTACAGAAGAAGACTGCGTAGATACCACTCGTGTGATCTACCTGATAGGTTTTAGCACTATCCAGGGCGCTACCATCGTTATAATAAATACTTAAACCAATTTCAATATCAATTTTATTGTAATGGGAACGTTCGCAGGAAAGTTCCTGACATGTTTTTTTTATATTCTTTTCCAACCAATTGCTCATTGTAATTTTGTTACAGATTGCAAATAAACAAGTTAAAAAAAAAAACTAAATTTGTTACAATCGGTCAAACGGTTAAGAAGTTAAAGCAGGTTATTGCAAAAACAATTGAACGCCCCACGTCATCTTTGTTTTTGAAATAACTGAGTTTTTGTTTTTACGAAAATGATAGATAAACTGATTCTCTTTAAAAAATGTGAAAAAAGAATGTTTAGTTTATTACGCGAAATTTAAAGAAAATGCAACTTTAAAATTTAAGATGGCAGTTACGCTCTCTGGGGGTCATTTTTCGAACTTGAAAATATTTTCCAGCGATTCTTTATAACCGATTTACCCAATAATTTTTGTTACCCCTAAGTCATACGACGAACGGTTCCCGAGATATGGCCGAGGAACAGTCTTATTCGGTCACCCGGTACAAAAAATTAAAATGAAACTGAAGGCAAGACCCTGAAAAATAACCACATGGACCCCCCTCCCTGTAAACTGGAGTGACTCGTAAAACAAAGAAATTACAGCAGATTAACTAATTTAGACACTCGAAAACTTTAGCAAGTTCTGCAACGTATTTCAAATATCTTTCTAAAATTAAAACTCGAAACGAAGACCTAAATGAATGGTGCAGGGATCATCAACCAATAAATCTCTATCAACAGCAAATAAATCCGCTAATTTTAGTTAACTGAAACCTTTACAACTTGTGAAGAATAGGTACAGGCGTTTTTAATTAGTTTAAAATATTTCTGTCTTTCTATCAATCATCTTTTTTTATATGGTTCGTTTGTTTACTTTGAGCCTGAAGAACTATATAAAATTAAACTCGAAAACGATAAGGTGCCGATTTCCTGTTGATGTACGTTGTTTTCTGCTATCCATATTTAAACACAGAAAATATAATTTGTTCTATGAACACCCTATACCTACAGTACAACAATATTGTAGAACTTATCCTACTTGTAGGTACTGTATCTACAGTAACTCAAATTATTATAAAATGCATATAGAGTAGCCAACTATTTGCCTATTTGCCTTTCTAAAATTTCATAGATGGCGGCCTAAAGTAAACGTGTCTTTTGTAGAAGTACTTGTAAGAAAATTGTACATTAAAATGGCATCGATATAAAGTTTTTTTTATGCAAATCAGTATATAAAATAAGCTTGTCATATCTTCTCGCATATCCCAATTCATGTACGAGAGCGAATTTACTCACAGAATCTAAAGTAAAATTGGAATCCTCATCCCCAAACACAAACAGAATTGGAGAAATCCGGAATGGAACGCCTAAAATGCTAATTCGAACGCCTCTCTTCAGGAAGTGGTTAAACTGCACAAACAGCGTCTATTATATGCGCAATAAGACCTCTCCGGCTCTAATACGATCTCAATTTAGTTTAGTTCCGCTCTGTTACACGGGTCGCGTGGCAATCGCCACCCCCAAAGAGACCTCTGCGCCACCCCCTATTTGTCACTTACTGTAAATGCGGATCTTATAAATTATTTTCAGTAAATTTAGTCAAATTGCGTGCGAAAAATACTGACCGTAACGCGTGCGGTGATTTCATTTTCTAACTTACGACGACGTTCGCATTATTGCTGTAGAACAATAGTCGAAATACGGATTTGGTCAACGAATTGATGTATTCCAGCAGAATTGAATACACAATAGCACGAAATTGATAAAACGAGCTTACGCAATGAAGACACCAAAAGAGCGGTAAACCTACCTTATCTATACAACGGTGTAGATTACATTGTGGCTAATGTTATGTGTTAAATTTTAAATAAATTACACACACAGCGCAGGGGTTGATTTTTGCCTAATAATAGGGGCAGACAATTCACAATATCTCTAATGACGTAATTTGACGATATGTGAACAGCTGTTAGACAAATGACGGTAAAGCCAACAAGCCTCGGGGATTTCGTTGCTGTTCTCCCGTGGGATGGCCAACGGGAATGTTGGATGTGCTTGCCTTTCGCTTTGTTTCGTAGGATAAAGAGGGAATTAAATATATCATCGATTTAATTTAATTGGTAATTGCTTTAACATGGTTTGTTAGCATTTAGTCTGTTTGTTTTGTACAATCGTTATTTGGGTGGGTATGCAGTCGTGTATTAAGCGCCAGAAAATTGAAATAGTTCAATTACAGGTTACATTACATTTAAGTGACGTTGATAAAATTTTAACTTTGTGTTTTATGCAAACATTACAAGTCCTTAATGAATAAATGTATGATACAAATGCTTTCTTGTTGAGGCGTTTTCCGTTGTGACCATATATCTGTTATGCTGCTTGTAACCACCCAATTAGTCTAGGGGCCCAAAGGAAAGGGGGGAGGCTACTGGCTACTAGTATTAACTTTATCATTAAATATCTTGGAATTTCAAAAAAAGCTTCTGTCAAGCTTTTTTGGTTAATAATAAAGGTACATTTGTCTCTCATTGACGAATAGTGTTAATTTTAACAAAATATTAAAATATAAATATTGTACTCGTATATTATTAAATATAAACTCGGCGCCGGGGCATTATATTTACTCTAATAATTAAGACACGTGGACATCTTAATTATTCAGAGGATGCAGGTATGCATGGGACTTCAGTCCAGGGAGGGGAAGATTGATTTTTTTGCATTTTTCAAAAGTGAAGCTTGAAATGTATATCTTTCGAGAGGAAATGATGTTAGTTACTAGTTATTTGGTACACACGTCTTTATAGAAACAAAGTTATTCATATTGTCTTCAAAACAACAAGTAAAAAGGTGTTCGCCCTAAGGCGAATAACTGCAGCGCATTTTCCATGCATTGCTCAGTACTTCCTAAAAGGCCATAGCTATGTTTCTCTTTACTAGAGGCATCTATGGTTAACATTTCAAAGAAATATCTCCATAAATAAGAAAGTTGGCACTGCAGCGCATTTTCCATGCACTGCTCAGTACTTCCTAAAAGGCCAGACGCGCATGCGCACATCTAATTTTTACTATATGCGATATGTTTGCCTTTACTAGAGGCATCTATGGTTAACATTTCAACGAAATATCTCCATAAATAAGAAAGTTGGCACTGCACAATATGCGCATGCGTACATCTGATTTTTACTATATGCGATATGTTTGCCTTTACTAGAAGTATCTGCGGTTAAAATTTCAAGAAAATATATTTATAATTAATAAGGAAGTTGATCTTGCGCAGGCTGCTCATACGCATATTATCCGTCAAGATTTTTCTTGGCTCAGGTGCCAGAGATATAAACTACCGAATTCAAAAAGAAGGAACTAAGCACTATATTGAAAACTGTCGGAGTAGTCAAGGATGGACGAGCAGAGGAAGTGGCTGCAATAGCTCACCCAACATCGTGCGAAAAAGCGCTAAAAAAAGTTCATTCCTTAAGTCCTACGGATTGTTCGGGTTTTTTAGAGCTTTTAGGTATCGTATTTTTAGATTACGTATTTAGGTTCGGTTTCTTCGAATTGTTGCAAATTTTCACGTTGATGGAACCAATCCATTATACTTAAAAATCCATGCCCGAACACGTATCCGAACTAGAGATCCTCATCTAACTTCTTCAAATCCTTCAATATTGGTTCTTTCAGATGCTCTGGATTCTTAAGATTCTTATGGTTTTTGTTTGAAATTCAATAGACGCCTCCGGTAACGGTTTAGCTTACAATGGCCAGAAATTCTACGTCTTCACAATAACACATACAAACTTTTAATTTTGCACACCACTGTGTAGATTAACATTTCGTTACGAAAAGTGTCGCCCGAAAGTATTGGTGGTGGTTCTAGAAGTTGAAGACAGAAGCTAAAGGTAATTCATTGAATTTATAGAGTTGTGGTTCCAGCCGCCGTTACTGTAAACCAACGCTGTAATTAATTCGCCGTTTACAACCGTTCCCGTTAAGATATTTCAATTATTTTTGTTGTCCGAAAGCTCTTGTTATTTAGAAGACGAGGGAAAATAAATATTTTAGAATTTCAGATCCGTAAAGTCATTATTAGCAAGTTTTTATTTCCTTTGGTAATTTAAAACGAGCATCAAAACTACAAGGCTATGCAGGTTTACGCCGATGTCAGTTTCGGTAAGCGACCTTTATGCCGAGCCGAGAAATTCCAATTAGCAATGAGCCTTATTGGACAACCGAAAATTTAATCAATTAAGTAAGTGCAATTAATAGTAGCTGAAGGAATGTGTTGTAGTAAATGTTATCAAAATAAGTTGTGTGATGTTTTCCTGGACGCGCTCTAATTTTAAAGTTGTTTTTATGACGACTAGAAGCCGAGAAATAAATTAATATAGTTTTAATTTTTGGATTAGGGAAATTGCCGTGTTCTTTAATTTTGTTTTAGCATTCACCAGCAGCCGATCGCTACTTGTCCATTAGAACTGTATCATAATCATTCTCCTCTATATCTATCGTCGGTAAAACTAATTCGTTATTTCAGTGTGGAGTACCAAAAGAAAACAGTACGACATGCTCGTAGTATCACGTGTTATGTGAACAACTTGTTCTCACGACGAAAGACAAGCGCATCGGCGCAGCAACCAGAAAAGTGAAAATAAAGTGAAAGTGAAGGTAAGGTTCGCCTTAAGGCGAGTAACATTATTGCGTTTTCCATGAAGTGATCAGTAGGTACTTTTCGAAAGGTCATATACAACGTACTATTTATGTGGACAAAGGAAAATATGTTATGGCATAAGTATTTATACCAAACTTAGCATTACACAGTTTGGGCATGTACAGACCTGATGTTTAATGTACGCGATATACAGGATGTCCCGTGACTCGATGAGACGAGACTTCCGAAGGTCTCGTCTCGTCTCGTGACCTCGAGACGAGACCAAGTCTAAGTCTCGTCTCGGCTTGGTTCAGTCTCGTCTGGTCTCGTCTAGTCCCGTTTGTTCTCGCTTGGCCTCGCCATACTACCCAAAAATGGTGTAGAGCATATAAAAAAAAGCACCACGAAGGCATGACAAATAATAATGACCTTTCTTATCTATCTGGTAATCACGAAGCAAAATTATGTATATTTTAAGGATTTTCTTTAACATTCTGCAGCTAAAAAATATTAATATAATATAGTAATAATAGTATAAATAAATTAGTATAAAATGTATCTGGTAATGTAACTAGGTACGAACGTCTCACTGAATTCCAGATATCTCTCAAAGTTATTTTGTAAAATTTTACTTTTATGGTCTTTCATCGCATGGTATTAGGATATGTCATATGTCCACAATACACATTTTTCATTAAGCAGCGCCGTTATTCACAGAATTTCGCAAGAAAAGTGTAAACTCCTATACCAAAGTATAGCATTTTAGCCCCAATATGGCGACCGGAACCAACGACTAATAAAAAACGAGACACCTGGTTGTACCCACTGTGCTAAATTGAGTCACTGTACCTATACCTAGAAACGATTGGACTTAATGCCATAAACTTGTGAAAATACAATGAGAGCATTAAGTGCTTTTAATATAAAGAAATCCGCGAGATTCTATTAAGTATTATAACCAAATCTTGTTTTTCCAGCATAGACTTTATTGAACTTTTCCTTCAAAATAACCCTGCTGATACGCTAATCTCTTCTGCAGTCATTTTTTGATGGTCGTTTCTGCTTCTGAGTTTAGGTATAACCAGGGCTGGGTGGGGAATCATAAACTAGTCCGTGAAATATACTTCACTATCGGCCCACTTAGCGGCTGGGGGAGGGGGTACTCAATGCGCCCTAGTTTCAAACATTTGTGTTTTTTCTACCACTGATTATGTTGATAATTGGGTCCGTTAACTTGGCCCCCCCCCCCACTGAGAGATTTCATAGTCGTATTATTTTGAAATGAATGCGCTCGTTATGCGCTCATATGCGCCACCGATAATAACTCTTGCGCCATTATCGTTTTTTAGAAATCCGAAAAAACATTTGGGGGGGGGGCCAAGTGAACGTAGCCCCCCCCCCCCAGTACGTATTTTGTCCCTTGTAACTAGGTCACCTGATACATTTGGTTATGCGCTCAATTGCGCCACTTGAATTAAAGCTAGCGCCATTACGGTTAAGCCGTGACAAATTTTCAAAAAGTGGGGGGGCCAACTTAACGTTTTTAAAAGTTACTTTTTTTTAAACATCTTTTCATACGAAATTGTACTCTCAGGTATGCGCTGAAATGCGCCGTAAAAAGATATCTTTGCGCCATTATTGTTTTTTGGATATCCTTAAATATATTTGGGGGAGGCCAAGTGAACGGAATCCCCCATAACGCATTTTGCTACCGGTATTTGTGCCACTTGATACATCTGGTTATGAGCTCAATTGCGCCACTTGAATTAAAGCTAGCGCCATTACGGTTAAGCCATAAAGGGTCTAACTTAGCGTTTTCAAAAGTTATTTCCGGAAGTGCGTCCATTTTGAAAATATTTTACATCGATTCGACCTTCGGAGTAACTCCTAAATACAAATTTTTAAAAACCTACCGTTTAACTAAAGCTCCCAAAAAAACACCCTGTATAGTGTTTCTGAAACACTATAATGGCGCCAAGATTTTTGTTTACGGCGCATTTTAGCGCATGATGAAAGGTACGATGTAGTAGAAAAAACATGTTAAAAAACGTAACTTTTGAAAACGTTAAGTTAGCGCCCCCCACTTTTTAAAAATTTTTTATAACCGTAATGGCGCTAGCTTTAATTCAAGTGGCGCAATTGAGCTCATAACCAGACGTATCAAGTGGCACAAATACCGATAGCAAAATGCGTTATGGGGGATTCCGTTCACTTGCGTAAGAATAAGAATAAATTAATTAATATATGTCTTAAAATAGATTAATTTATAACAGTAATTATGAGGGCGAACTATTCATTACTTCGGCGTTGAAATTGGAACTGATTGAAACACAATTCGATTTGCTTATATAGCAAACGCCGTTCTTTCTAGAAATTTTGTTTTTTATCTGCATCGTTCGGTTCGGAAGCAATGCGGTGGACGGTTGACAATTTTTATACAATTTTTTTTCAAGTCTCAACTGTGATTGCCCCCGATCTTAAAATTTCTTCTCGTAATCGAACAGGTCTGGCATTTTTTCCCTACGTTTTTCCAGTAGATTCTTAGGCAATACTTCATTTTTAACATCAGGGAAATTATGTGAATTTAAAAAGGAGAGATCTATACAGAAATCTGTATACTTTGTGAAAATCTACCTTTAATAGATACAATGGCTTGATTTTAAGAGTCTGAACATAGAAATTCTCAATTTTCTTAAAATTTACTCATTTAAATACTTATTTAAATATTTATTAGTTATTTCATTTTTAGCACATCTTTGCAAATTTGTGGCAAAGGTAGTTTTTAATCTCACTTGAGGCGGCTGGCTAGCTGGATGGCAGCAAATGCGGGTCTGTAGGAAAACGCTTGGAGGAAGACAAGGAGCGCTACCGGCGTCGTGTAATTAACAAGTTACTACATGATGCGGTTGGCGACATTTGGGAGCCATTCCGAAGTGTGTTGTACTAACGTGGTGATTTTTCCTTCTTCTTCTACAGCTTTGGTCCGATTGTGCGCACCTAAAAGTGCTCGAATCGCGGTCTCTCTTTCTCGTGTCGCCAATAGAAGCTGGAGCTATGAGAAGTGCCTTAAATTGAGTACTATTTTGTGGTGGGATTTTAGCAAAATCCAGTAAAATACGAATTGCGGGTGAACGGGACGTCGGAAGTGGGTACCGACAAAGAGAATGTGGTAGCCTTCAACAAGATCTTATTGATGGACACGAGGACTTTAATAATTTTTTTATTTCCACCGTCATCTTCGAATATGAATTAAATTAATTCCTTGCAAGTGGCGGCGTAACCTGGCTCTATCTCTGTTTTGTGTTTTCATTTGAGTGATGCTGCCAGCCGCAAAGTGCTCATGGATCCTGCCGGCCCACCGGGAGAGTTGTCGGTATCCCGCCGGCCCCATCCACCCCTGGGTTTTGTTGCAACTCATATATCGTATTATCCTACTGTGTACAGCAATTATGTATTTTTTGTTTGATTCGGATTCCGAGTGCTTTAAAATGTGTATTTCCGTCAAAAGTGGGGGGGGGGGGTCATTTTTTACCCCAATGTAATACCTCCCTTATTAACGTGTGGGTGGTAAAAACGGACAAAATGCAAAGAGTACATGGTTACTCTTTGTCAAATGCATGGAATAGGTGACTATAATATAATAGGCAACCAACTCTACTCGAATTTGTTTTAAATGATAATCAGCGTTTGCCATGGAAACAGTAACTTGATTATTTATTTATTTTTATTATTAACATCAAATTCTGATTTTTTTTACACAAATGTGTATAGCAAAGACGATAAGGTTGAACTATAAAAACAGCTCCAGTTTGTCGCGTGTAATGTTGGTTGCCTACAGTTATCCATTCCATGCCGTGATACCGTTGAGTGAAGGATACTGTATCACGATTCCATACATTTGACTTTTTTGACGGACATACACGCTTTGAAGCACCAGGAATGTCAACCAAACAAAATGTCGATGATGTCGGTCTGTCAGTTTGTCGGTCCGCATATTGTGTTCTCATTTCCGGCTAAACGACTTAACTGATTGAAACCAAATTTGGTACACCTATTTTTAGACATAAAAGAAAGATCTGAAAAGCTTTTAGGCAGAACGCGCATTCGCAGGTGTGCGGGTGGTATCTGTGCTAGGCACAGAATTTTTTTGGGTATAGATAGCCGGATAGATAGTCCATATGCATATATGTAAGAAAAATTCCCTGTGTATGGTTATCTTACAGCTGAGTATGCCAACTATTTTCTGAACGCTAATGTCCCCTGGATGATTGCGTGTCTTTTTTATTGCCTTGACAGTCCAGCTCTAGCGCGAGTATAAAACATTGTTAATTTAATAGGGATGCAACTCAATAAGATTAATGCAATCAGTAATAAATTCGCACAACAACCAGTATCCCAAATAGTTATGGACTTACTGCAAACATTAATTAGACCAAAGGTCTTCGACATTCTTGCGTAAGAAGCGCAATAAAATTGATTAAAATTAAAGTTAAGGAAGAATATATAAAATACAATATCTTCATTTCTAATTACGTAATCTAAACTCGTGATGAGCTAAAATTACATGGAGCATTTTCAAATTATAATTTATATTAGCTATAAGCCGATCTGGTGTAAGATTTCCTGATAAATTAACTTTCAGAGATATCGTTAATAACGTGGTTTTGCTCGATCTGGTTTTGTGTTACATACCTGAGGGGTTTGGATCGAACTTATGAACGTTGTTAGAACATAACGCCATCTCCTCCTCTAGTTATTTTATTAACAATAAATTTATAAATTTTAAAGAGACGTCAAAATAATTTAAAAGGTGGTTTATTGCGTTGCTTCTTAAAGGCGGGGGCGAATTATTATTAGAAAAGGTGTGTATAAAGTTAACAAAAGATCAACGTAAACTTGTCACCACTTTAAAAGGGCATATAAAAACGTCAGCTGAGAAAACAAAATGTTCTTACTTGTAAAACTAATTATAATCTGAGTTGTTCCAACTCCGAACAAATTGTGTCTCCAAATTAGGTGTTAAAATTTTATTTCGCCGCTGAAATAAGAAAAGTTTATATTACTGTTTCAACACTTCATTATGCTTTTATTCTCGTAATAAGGTTAAAATCTGGGGGTAAGAATTCCTACATGCATCTACGACACGAGATCGTTTGCCCAAACAGATATGGATTTCGCATATACATAGGTACAGGGGAATTGGTGAGAACAAATCTCTTAGAAACAGATAAATGAGATTAATGTCTTTATGTCCGTCCCTGTTTCATTTAACCTCATCTTTATCATACAAATGGGACGTATCGATCAGTCGCAGAGTTTATCCTAATAGGATTTCCTAGTAGTTGATTACCATTTCAATAGAAGGATTTGTCATTTTCAATTAAAGTTGAGTCCTGCATCTCACAGTTCGTCCGGTCCGCAGAGAAGCTTTTAGATAGAACCAAAGGTCTCCGAGCTTTCCTTTCGAATTGACGCTAAACTTGAAGCTAATTGCATTCAGTCTATCGTTGTTTTCTTTCCCGTATCTTTATTATGCGAGTTTGCCAAATATAAAAAAATTAATTTTATTCAGTCATGTTGATCAGGGGATGATGGAGATTGATGCGAGAGAAAATTGGGGTGGAAATTGCGAAATAATTACCCCTGCACGCACCAGTGTTTGCAACTACCCAAAAATGGATTAATACATTTTTAATATGACTTGTGCAAACACGATCTTTATTATGTAACTAACTTTGTTTGCACAGTTTCGGCATTGTGCGCGGAGGGTTTGTTTTTTGGTAAATTTTTTATTTATGAGAATGATTGTGTTTTGTTAATAACGTTACGTTAAATACCGTATACCAGTTCGTCATTTCAATGCCATATTAATTAATTGCTTGTGGGAATAAACGGTATATCGATTTCGTTAAATATATTGAACGTTCGTTTAGAATCGGCGAGCTTTGTTTATATACGGTAACATATGGAGAATTGTTGCTTTTGTTAAATTGGGGGGTGAAACAAAAAAGAATGTAAGTGTATTTCGAGATCATTTAACAAGTAATTTATTATAACTGCACTAAAATTATGGGTTTGTGTAATAATGTGTTAGAAATGAGTGCGTCAGTTCTAAACTAGGAGGGTTGCAGACCACAAGGGAGTTTTACATAATCGGGGTGAATATCCCGAATGATATAACCATCTTACACCACTTTATAAGCAAATAATCTGATTTTATAGTTTGCTATATCTATGGAACAAATTCCGTGTATTTTAAATGTATGACAACAATTTTCTTCAATTACTCACATATTAAGCAAATTGATGTGGTTTCTATTTAAAGCTAGTATATTGCTTTGGGGTTAGTTATTTTGATGCATCTCGTATTCAATTTGCAGGGTAACGGAATTCTGCTTTATTTTGCATTGAACAAGGCGTGCAGAAAAACTAACAGCTCCATTCCTCCATACCCATCACTTGTATTATCGTACGTGGGTTTCGCTGTTTCGCATTTCATTGTAAACAAACAATTAATTTGAACTTTAGTGTGAATATTATTGATGGCAAGAACGAAATTTGAAAATTTTGATGCTGAAAAAATCCGATACAACTTAATACCGAACGATCCTCGATATCTTCGCACATACATCATTTTTACACCACACCCTAAGGGATTGATTCTGTCTCACCAGATCAGTATAGCTTGTAAATCAAATTTTTGAATCGGCATTATTTTTACTTTTATTCGACATCCGTATATACAAGATTTCATGCAATTCGGTTCATAATTAACGGAGATGTCAAAAAATCGGATTGCGCATGGGCAAACCAAATTTTTTAATCCACATCAGTTTTACTATTATTTGCTACATCACAAATTTCATTTAAATACCTTAACAGATAAAAAAAATGGAGATTGCTCAAATACAAAAGTTGGGTTGCGCATGTTTGTATATGTTGCTCGCGTTAAGTCGTATGTGACGTCACCAACGGACCTAGTTGTCAGAATTCACTGTCATAATCTGCTGAGTTGTAAATATTTGTGCATCAGTGTTATAAATAACAGTTTCAGGTGTTTGGCATTGACTATTGTACAACAAAAATGCCAGGACGCCGATGTGCAGTATTTGACTGTAATAACAGCCGTATTTCCACCAAAATTACGAATCCAGAAATCATATATCATAACTTGTTACAAGGATGTAACGATTTATTTTCTTCATTACAAAGCATTATTAGTGTTCACGGTTTATTACTTCTGGAAGTAATTTGATAGATGGCCCCATCTATTTTTGGAATTGAACAACGCAATTTTACCGGGCAGTGCGTGTCGCTTTTAACTTTATTTCTTTCTTGAACGTTGCACTTTGTTTAAACAAACAGCTGAAGCGTGACGTTGAACGCATGGAATTTTAATCGCTAACTATATATTGATATCTCGCCAAGGGCAACTCGCCAAGGCGACAACTCGCAAATGCGACAACTCGCCAACGGACGACTCGCCACTGCGACAACTGCAGAATATGTCGTTATATCAAAATGCAGTAATAGAAACAGGTATAGGCGGTTGGGTCTTCATTCAAATATGTATGGGACATTAAACAAGGAAAAATAGTTCGTTGGTGAGTTGTCGCATTGGCGAGTTGTCGCGGTGGCGAGTTGTCCCGTTCGCTAGTCGGTCGGTGGCGAGTCGCCCTTGGCGAGTTGACCGTGTCCCTAGTTCCAAATCAAGCTCCAGACCAAAGATCTGAATTGCTGGAAAAATTAAGATCATTGCGAATGAGATTTCCCGGAATTTGTATTGAAAGTTCTTATATTCCTATGTATGATGACAAAAGTTGGTGAAAAGAAATATTTAATTTTAATTTGAATTTCCCACGGTTTGAAACAGGCGTACCTAGTATTTACATTCTATTTTATTATAGGATACCCTCGAAGTTCTGACTGCTTTTTTCTGATATAATGAAAGCAAATAAGGCTGAATTAGCTAAAATCATTTCTCACTTTTTTTGGTAAAACGGTTCCGTGAACCATCCTTCATATCGTATCAAGTCATATGTTCAAACCACTAGTACGATAATGTAAATTGATAAAAAGCAAGGAGGAAGGAAAACCACAGAAAAGGTATTACTAAGTGCGGTAGTCGTCCTTTGTAACTTTCAAATAATTCTAAATGTGAATTGAGCAATTCGAGTAATAGGTATATTGTCAATCAAGTTGTAATTCGAGTACATTTGAGTTTTTGAAGGACAGACCCGTGGTTTTCTAAAATTAATCTAAGCTCAGGTGTTTTGTTCCTAAATAATTACTCAACGAGCTGAATACCACATTCCATGCATTCTGTATACTATAAAATCGTGTAGAACGTTTGTTTCACCGTCATATCAGCTATAGTGAATAGAAGAACCTAAGTTTGTTATAATTAGCTTCCTAGCATGTGCTAGGTAGCTATTGCGATAGCCGTTTTTTGAACATTTCAAAATTTCATCAAATGTCGACGTTTTAGACCATTTTAAGCAACTTTTAAAGAATAAAATTTTTTTCCGTCCGTACGTACGTACGTTTGTTGGCAATTTTCTGAGAAAACGGCTCGACGGATTTTGTTGAAATTTTGTATATATGTTTTAGGCATACCGAACAGAAAAATAACGGGGCGGATTTTTGAAAAGAAATTTTGGAGCGCCGTAACGGCATCGAACTTTTTTTTTCAAATAGCAACCTAAAATTTTTATTCTATTATTTGGAAGACCTTATTTTCCTGTGTACAACCTACAAAAAATTGGGCCGGGTTATATTATCAAAAAACGGAGAAAAAAATTGTCAAAGTCAAAAAATTGTGTTGCATATGTGCAAAACGCAACGATCTTGTTTCTGAAGCAATTTAAACGAAATTTCTATGGTAAACAAAATTCATGCGCAAAAATCGTGTTGTGCATGCGCAGAAATGCAATTTTCTTATTTATGGAACATTAGCCTCCTAGCAATTTTTGGTTTCAGCTAGGAAGCTATTCTGTCAAGAATTTGACACCTGGTTTTTTCTACCGAAAAGAATACAAATAAATAGATTTTTGAATAGTTCGTAACTTTAAAACATCATCAGCAACTATTTTTCAACAGGTGCCGTTTACTGGAAAATATTGTATACAGTGTATTAACATTGGTTTATACATTTATACAACTTTTAGTTTTTCAATAGTCGATTCAAAATTGTTTACGTTATGTGGGATACCCTAAAATTTCATTTTGTAAAGGTTGCAAGTCCTAATAATCCCAACGATCTCAATATACCTACTTAGTAAGTAATCTCAAGAATCTGAGGAATATGAGGAACTAATAGGATAAGATACAATCCTAGTGTAAAAAACTCAATAATTTCAAGAATCACGAAAATCGCAATAACTTGAATAACTTAAAGATCTCTAAGAATCATTAACTGCAGGATGGCACCCCTTTCCCATTAAGGGCAAAGTCTGCATCAGTTACAAAATTGGAATTCCTTCTTTATTGCTTATTTATGAACCAAACATATACAGGAATGGAACTAGTAGTATTATCTAGGCCTTTCTTTGTATTCTCAAATGACTGACAGGATGCCTGCCGATTATGTCTGTTTATTAGTCCAGCCATTTATTGCCAAAAAACGGCAAATAGAAAAAATAGTTCGTGTAGTTCCAATTCTTTCGAGAATGTATGGTTGAAGTTCCCTTCATGATCGTCTAATAAAGTCTCAAGCGATTTCGGTGTCGTCGGAGCGAGCGGAGGGTGTTGAAGGTACAGTTTTGTGATTTTTCGGTTATATCTCGAAAACGGTGGATCGTAGGAAAAAAACTGTCTTATCAAAATCGAGAGCTCGTAAAATTTTGTACAACTTTGTTTTTATACCGGGTGGTGCACGGTAAGTAGGAACATAGGGATTTAACATGGGAAATTAGTTTTATGCAATATCCTGCCCTCCTATACAATTTACAGAAAAAACTGTCGAGTTTATTTATTTATTTATTATCCCTCTCTTGTTCTGGGCCCTCAACAGTCTTGCGCCCAATTACAGAGTGACCCGATAATAGTTTAAAGTTGTTCAGAATTAAAAGGTGCATACATAACTGTTTTTGTCATGTTTTATTAAGCTTTTGATGGTATACCCGCAAATTTAAAAATAAATTTCAACATTTCTGTTATTAGTAGCAATAGCCATGACTTTTGTTGTTTTATGAATTGCTACTAATAACAGAAATATTGAAATTTATTTAAAATTTGCGGGTATACCAAAAGCTTAAAAAAAGATATAAAAACAATTTTGTTCGCACTTTTCAATTCTGAACCACTTTAAACTCTACAGTGTTTTCTGTAAAATGTACAGAAGGGCAGGATATTGCATAAAACTAATTTCCCATGTTAAATCCCTCTTCCTACTTACCGTGCACCACCCGGTATACCTATTTTCCACACAAAGCAGTTTTGCAGCTACGGGCTCTTGAAGGTTAGCAATTTAAAAAAAATTGTTCCTTTTGTGAATAGTTGTAGAGAATTAAATTTAATTTTATTTATTAATTATTTATTATATTATTATTATAATAATTATTAATATTTAATTAATTTAAATTAAAATGAAGTAATATTTTCGTGAGCTAATTGTCAAATTTCAAATTTGTGTGGTAGAGTACGAAAATATGACAAATTGACGTCTTAATTTCAAGTTTCTCGTTTTTTTCTTCCAGACGTTCCAATCTCCCTTTGCGAGTAACTTTTTCCGGGCCTCCGCTCTGGAGATATGGGGAAATAAAACCGATTACGAAAAGGAATCGAGGAGAAGGGCTCTGGTTGATAAAAATTGATTTCTTTCATTGAGACCTTTCATTAGCGTACCATATGGAGGATAAAAACCCATTCCTACCCTCCTTGGCGATTAGGTATCATATAAAACCAAAAATAATGTTCAACTCTTTTTCTGGGGATACGGTCATTGAAAAACTCACCCGGAGGCGGCCGTATTATTTATAATCTCTAAACTTGCCATTCCTATTTGGTCACCTCATAAACATTAATTTTGTATTATAAACCACCATAAAGGGAAATCAACCATCATTATCCATTATTTCACTCGATGTTAAGATATTGCTTTATCGGATATTGCGGATATGTTTGCAGATAACCAATGAAACTTTGTTTGAGATGTTGAATTGTTTTACCATACGATCCTAAACGTGATTTTTGTGAAGTATTATGTGCTAACATTTCCTACAACCGGAGTATATAGAACAGGTTAGTGCATCCGTTAACCTACTCGTAAACTCAAAACGAGCTGCTATATTCTTTTCGCACTATAAATTCCCGTTTACCACTAAAGAATTTAAACGATCAGGCTTGATTGCTTTGGGTATAAAAGGCACCAATACTCGCAAACGATTAAACAGAAATCGTCGAACTTCAGCGCAAAGATGAAGGTAAGCTTAATGTCTATATGGACCAGTTAATTTTTGTAACTGTTGCTTTGTTTTAGGCTATCGTTGTATGTGGTATACTAGTCGTCTTCGCTGTATATTTGTTTCATGTGCAAGCAGGTAAAATGGGTTTAGTGTGCAGTGTGGCCTGTAAGGCTTGGAATGCTTGTCAAGCACAGGTTGCGTTGACTGGAGGTCTTCCAACCTGTGGACCAGAACCTTCGGGGTGCGTTTGTAAGAAGTTCCCTTGGTCATAACTCGTAACACAAGCAAAATATACAATCGTTTACCTTCACTTTGTTACTACGGCGTTCAATTTGACTATAAAACGGAACGGCGGAATTCTACAGGATCATAATGTATAAAAAGGAACTGATTTATTTAATTTTACTACAAGATGTGTAGATCTGTGCTACAAGTATACGTAGATGCTAGTCGTCGTCATTCATTCAAATCGTTGGAACTGCTACGCGGGCGGCACGGGTTCGATTCCCGATCGATACAGATTTTTTAATTCTGTATATTAGCATGTCTACATTTCGCCGATCGTTCACGTAGGATGTGACACTGGCCCGTAGGGGCTGGTTTTCTAGTAATAATTTATACTATAAGGATTTCATTTTGCAACGAACCGACCTTTATAATTTGTAATTTTGAAAACAAATAAATTGTGAAAGGGCGTTTGATGGCTAATTTTATATTGGGATTTGGCGTTCTGGGATTGAACAAAAAAAAAAGAATTCGCCAACCACTCACGACGAAACTGGGTACATTGATTAGGGCCGCGTTTGTGCCGACAGCAAAAACGTTAAAACCGGATTGGTTTTATCTTTCAGATTTTAAACATGTACGTACGAATATCTCGAGATCTGAGTGTCCGGTGTCGAAGGAGAACGTAAAATGTAAGGTCTGAGGAGACATATCTTTTGAGGAGTGCGAATATCTACAAAACGGAGTGTCGGAGGAGGGTACTCGCAAAGAGCGATTAGAACGTTTATAACATTTTTGTACCAATGATGTGTGTTTGCGCGACCGTTCCTTTATCCTCCTGTCTGTATATCAACGTTTCATTTAAATTGTGGTGAGCGAGTAGCCCAGCGGGAGTATTCTTGACAGCAATTTCCCAAAGGCGAATTTTGTCACAGAACCCAAGAATGACTTCTGATGGCGACCCTCCGGAGGTGAGCGCACCTGAAGACCACTATTCCATGGACAAGTTTTCTTAATCTCGATCCTTTGTGGGGAGAAATAGACTGAGTATGTTCGACGTCCTTAAAATGTTTCTTGAAAAATCATCTTTTGAGATCCATAGAATGAGTACCTAGCGGGATTTACAAACACTTTTAACCACGACTTTTGCAATTCTATTTACGGTACTGCACTTCAATATATGATTGATGATTGAAGATTTCAATAGAGGTACACTACGTACTGCACGTAATATTTTAGTGTTTTATGGATTGGTTACTCTGTTCGCGCACCATTAATACATTTATAAGACTTTAATTGTTGTAAACTTTTATGATATATCTACGTCAAAATTTTGCAATGAGGTAGGTACACACGCCAAATCTTCAGTTTCTTTACTACTGTACGGCAAGCACATCTTACAAAAGTATGAAGGTTTGTTATATACTACTCTTTAAACTAAATCATCAATCCTACATTTTTCTATAGCATCTTTACGTATTATCTTCATTGGTGATGCTGCTGGGATTTACGGTTCACGTAGCCAGTGACCTCGAGGCAGAACTCACTCTGGGGTGTACATTATCTTGCCCTTTATGGGGTATATGCCTAACTGCAGCTTTGATATTAGGAAATGATTGCGGAAACGAGCCTCGCGGTTGTGTGTGCACAAAATTAACAGTGTATCAAAACGAAGAATGAGAAATGCACGAATTATAGGGTGACAGGGTCTCATATCTTCGTCGCTATTCTATTTGGTAGTAATGTAGCTATGCATAAGTGTGTAATTAAATATAAGAAATGCTAAGGATTGCTAACATCTTAACGTAGGCAGGGCCGGACTGGACCTACCAAACGGCCCGGTCGATTTTGGTAAACCGGCCCACTACCACACCAGATCTACCAATATAAGGGAAAAAAATTTCTTTGATTCAAAGTTAAAACTCACAGACAGCGTGTGGCTTTTGTGATACACGCGTTCCGGCTGAGCGGTCCTTCCGGGAATCTACTACCGCGCTGCTTCCCGGTTGTGACACGACGGGCTTGTTGAGCGACAAGACCGCGGCCCCGGGCCTCGAACTAGCACCGGCCCATCGGGCAATTGCCCAGTCTGACCCTGAACGTAGGTATCCATTGCTGTCTAGTGATGAGTCAAATTTCCATTATGGGTGTTGTCAGGGCCGGCTCAAGGCAAAAGTTACGTGTAAGCAAGGTTTTCGCCTCTAAGCGAGTAACTTTAGCGCATTTTCCATGAATTCATCAGTACTTCCGGACAGGTCATACAACGGACTGTTTGTGTGTACAAAGGAAAATAAGTTATGGCATAAATATTCTTGTAAATAAGAAACTTAAGATTGCGTAGTCTGCGCATGCACACACCTGATGTTTAAAGTATGCGATATGCTTGCCTTTAAGCATCTGTGGTTAAAATTTTAAAGAAATATCTCCATAAATAAGAAAATTGACATCGTGAAGTTTTTGTTATACAGGGTGGCAAAGTTTCAATTCTGTTCTCCCTGTTATGTTTTGGGATAATTGTTTCAAATTTGATAGATTAATTATTTTTTAGAATCTCTACAATAAAGTATCAAAATAGTTGGTCGCAATATACAGGGTGTTGCATTTTGCATCTTTGTCACCTTGTATAACGAAAACGACGGCTTTTAGGTCATGCATATACAGGGTGAGTTTTTTTCATTTTAAGCATTAGGATCTCGGAAACCGTAAGACATAGAGATTCGGTTAAATGAGGAAAGAGTTGCAGTTTTAAGAGCATATTCAAGATATGCTTTTGTTTTTTAAAAAAATCCACAGTTTACTAGATATGAGCGAAAAACAGATTTAGTGATTTTTCATTTAACTGTTGTAGAATCATTATATATAGAAATACAGAAATATGCAAAGAACAGAAAGTGTAGATTTTTTTCCGCTTAATAAGATACATTTATTAATATTTATTCTTCTTTTATAATTTTCGAGTTATAAAGCAAACTTACATTTTTTTAAATGGTAATCATAGTTGGCTGTGACATTTTTAAAAAAAGCATTTTTTTTCTGTTTACAATGATATAAGAATCATTGTACTTACTTCGACAAATAAACATGATAAAGAACTGTTTGTATTATTAAGAGTAGTAAAAACAGATTTTGCCATGGTATAACAGTTTGTTTCGTTCCCTATGTTTCTTCCGTATGTATGGTTGGTTGCCTGTTAGAATAGAGTACAGATTCAGTATTTAAATTTTAAAAACCAGTATTGTCCTTGTCCTTGTGATAAAATTCCTTTACCTTTTATCTTCTTTTCCGGTCACTTTTGATTCTGGCATGGTCGTGTCCAGTGTGCCAATCTTCATTTGTGTAAAAATTTCATCTTAATTAATTATAAGGATCTTCACACATTGAAGTAAATATTTTCTAATTGTTACCCAATTTTGGAGACGTTTTTGGTTCTCATGGTAATATTTTTGGAGTTTCGCCAAGCGGATTTTGGAAGCACATTGGTCATCGGCTTGATACTTTGGCTCGTTTACGATCTTTAGAGGTTTGTACATCTTGTTTTGTTATTCCCAGCCCTTATTGGTAAACTATTATTTTTAGCCGATTTTTACTACCTACCAATTTGTACGTTTTTCGTCTCGTCCATCATTGTGAGGGAAACGCATAGCTTTACCATCGACATCAACCCGTATAAGGAGGAGCCCTGCGCCCCATTCATCGCAGAGCCATCACCGAGCATCCCCTACAAGTGCGTCCCTGTCGTTCTCTGCGTGGCGTCACCAACCCCAATTGTGGAACGGTATTCTACAACGAAAGGTCAGCTGTTTATTACTTGAACCTTCCCGACTACTTTGCAACGAACCATCGAATCCTGCATCCACGTAGAGACACCCTTGCCATTTTGTTCCCTTCCTCTCCTTACTTCCTTTCAGTTCCTTTGTTTTGTTGTAATTCGTGTTTTAATTTCAACAATTTATCACTGAACACTGGTCACGTAAAGTAAAATAAAAACATCGTTGTGCTGTTATTGGTTATGTATTACTTTAAAACCGACAACCCTTCTGGTTGGTCGGACGATTAGAACTACTTTTTTTGGTTGTGCCTACTGCACCGAATTATTGTTTTTGGTACGTTTATGATTGTTAGGCAGTTATCAAGGTAGCCTGTTGTTTTCTTTTTGGTTCTTAAAAAGGTAGAATGCCCGAGGTGAGGTACGTTTTTAGTAGCCCGTGAAAGAAAGGCCTTTGTTTTACCCCCGCACTAATTATTTTTGATTTTCATTTTAAACGCTCTTAGACCCCAAGCGTGAGGATCTAGCGGCACTTGCTACTGCAAGAGTTTATTTTATTTTCATTATTTGTACGTTTGGAACTTTAATCTAAAATTTTTATTAACCGTTCAAGATACAGCGATCCCTTGATATTATAGATATACAGATCTTTAAATTCTATGCATATCAGCAACTAATTTAATAAACGACCAGTTCACCCCCAATAGTTCTTTTTTTTTTTGGATTTACAGGTATGTGTTGTTGTGTGTCCTTTTATCTTTCAGGTTCTGCGTTTCCTGTAGGTATCTTCTTGCATTTCCAAACGTAGTGGCGCTACCCTAGTCAATCAGAACCACGCGAATATATCCCTGAAATCTGAACCGCCTCGCTCCTGCATCAGAGCTAGACCGGAGCAATACCGGCATTTCTTTTTGCGCCCAAATGAAACCGTTATAATGGGAAACATTTTTGTTCTCTTAAAATTACTGTCTATTATAATATTTAACTTGCAGTTAGTTGTGAGCAGGGTTGCCATCTCAAAACTCTACCACCTAGGACAGGAAGCGTGAAAACCCCGGATTTAGAGATTATAAACCCGAACATATCAACTGAATTTGATAGAAAATATTTTCTAAAGAAATAAAACAAACAATTAATTTTTCTAAATAAAACAAGGCGTACTCTAACACGAAATTAAATCTTTAACTGTTAGGAATCAGCAACGGCTTATCTTCATTTTTAAATTCTTTAAATGAAGCAATAGTATACTTTTTTAACAAAATAAAATAAATAATAGTTATAAGAAGCTAATAACAATAATTTTTAAATCAAACAAAAATTTGGTCTTTTAAAATACATACATACAAATCCAGGGTAGGTAAGACAATCTTAAGTAAAGGCGTAAGTTGTTATTCCCAATAAAAAGATGTACCTACAGCGTCAGCCTGAAGGTTCTGGTCCACATTGTGTGAGACTCCCCTGAAAGTGCAGACTTTCCACGACGCGCGTTCCATATACCGCATGATATGGTGCAGCTCCAACTGAATCCTCTCGCTTCTACGCGCCCGAGATGGGCAAAAAGTACCATCATCATGACGAAAGTAGAAATCATAACAATACTCGCATCTGTCAATCAAATTAGGAATTTAATCAGGCCAAGAGTGGACTTTCAAAGTTGCTTTTTTCGATTTTAATAACCCTTATGGACATTTCAAGAATACAAATATGAAATAATTTTTAATTTCTGATCGAATGACAATACCAAATCTGTAAGTGGTGTAGTTGCTTTTGTGATTGAAAAATTCATTTCGAACTATCTAACGTTTACCACTTCTTCCCATTTAAAATTTTTCGGGTGTAATTCACCCCCTTCTGAAGGTTAAAGTCGTATTATTTAATTTAGGTGTCCCCTTCAAAACTAAAGTTGACATGTTCAAGCGTTTCAAGTAAAACTGCCGTTAAGTGGACAAAGTTGGCATTGACTGTTTTCAGTGGGCCACCCTGTATTTGTAGAACAAGCTTTTCTGTCTGATTGTTATGAAAAAATTCTCTTCTTTTTCAAACTGTGCAAGATGCTCACAATTTTCCCGCTATAGTGTAATGCCCCTGCCAAGAACTATACTACAGGAGAGTATGTCTTTGCTTTCACGTACACATACAATGTATTCGGACTGAGTAGTGAGGCTATCATAAGTAAAAGCTTAAATCATACATTTTTTATTAAAATAAATAATCTTAAAATACAAATAAATAATGGCTGCACAAATACTGATTTTGCGTTACTCCCAATAAAAAGATGTACAGCGGCAGCCTGAAGGTTCTGGACCACATTGCGTAAGACTTCCAGAAAATGCGGACTTTCCACGGCAAGCGTTCCATATTCCACAGGATATGGTGCAGCCCAAACTAAATCCTCCCGCTTCCACGGTGCCAAGATGAGCGACGAGGACCATCATCATCACGAAAGCCGAAATTACAACAATCTTCTGTTAAAACAAAGTTTTATGTTAATTATAAAAGGTTTAGAACAATTGGGTGTTATCGTCTTACCTTCATGTTGATTGCTAAATGGTGATAGCTCCTTAAACGATTGCGAATAACTGATATTTAGTGTTCAGGATTTGATGCTTTTATATCAAGCAATAAAGTGACGTACTTTGATAATTTGCTAATATAATTTCTCTTTATAAGATGTAAATAAGTACATCCCCGCTATCTTTCGTTTAGTAACGCTATCGCTTGACCTGTTCACTTTTTTAGTTTCACATGTTCTAAAGGTACACGGGGAATTACTTATTCTTATTCAGTATCGACAATTGACACGAAAAGAGGGCTAAATGGATTTTTTAATTACAGGACGGCTGTATAGTCCAGTCAATTTGTACTTTCTGATTACAAAAGTTCCGGCAGAAGTTTTATTTTTCCGACTTGTTTAAATGGTAAAGAGAGAGAACAATCTAAGTTTGCCAATTCGGCTGACGTCGGGAAAAATTTTTGTGGTCAAAAATCTGCAAAAATTTCTGCCCTTTTTAGATTTTTCTCAAATAACCCGCCAACGGCAATACTTAGGTAAAATCATCATTATTAAAAACTGTAGTGTATAAAAGTTTAATTTGATATTTTATTTGGCCCCCTAACATGTGGGTATAGTTTAGGAGATACACTAATTTAAAGTTTCGTGTTTATAGTAATTTTTGAAAATAAACCATCACGATCGAGGAGGAAGACTATGATTGGTAAAAGGTAATTCCTTTTGGGGTGGTAGAGGAGATGAAAACAAGCACTTTTTCCAACGTATCTCGATTGGAAGCAACCTTTAAAAATTTGCAAAAATTTGCATTTTTAAAAAAATTTTTCCAATAGGTTTTTTGATAAGTACGCCGCTTTCGATATAGCAAAAATTTGTGCAAAATCCCTACCACGAATGAGTGCACCCCTAAATAGGGGTGAGAAAAAAATTCTGATTTTGACGAAATTTGGTATCTGGGGGTTTTAAACATGAAAATCACGAATCTGAAATTAGTGTTCTTGGGCGGACCACTAAAATGGAGACAATCATTATGCGGGCCACTCTGTAATTGGGCGCAACCCTGTTGAGGGCCCAGAATAAGAGATGGATAATAAATAAATAATAAATAAATTCGGGTAAAAAATATGCAATAAAAGTGGTGAAGAGAAACTGCTGGAAATTATGCAACAGTCATCACTCATCAGTCATGATCAAATATACAATTTTTATTTTTTTGTCTCCGGATTTTGGTTTATTGGTTTTATCGGCGATTTTTTTATAATATAAAATGATTTTAAGACTTAATATTTATTATATTTCTAAAACGAACGTAAGACTATTTCTCTAATTACTAAAACAATTTTTAGGGCTTGTTAAACTATAACTATTTTTAACACAGTTGAACTCGAAATAAACGCCTTCAAATTTTAAGACATAAAGCGGCGTTCTTTCGAAGTAAATCAAGAGTCTTAGATGTTTCGTTGTGGAACTACTCTCCCAAAGGTCCCAAAATTTACGTTCATTTTTGTTACTAAGAAATTTGGAAAGTAACTGATATTCCAAAAAAAAACATGTTTTACCTTTCCGTCTGATGTGATAACTGCAGTTAAAGAAATAAATAAAAAAACGTAAGTTTTTGTTTTGAGGACCACTTTCCGCAGTCAATCTGTTACCACCAAACAAGCAGTTGATTTAATATCAGAATAAAGTATTTTTCTTATGGAGTGTATTACTTTATTTATTTATTTATTTATTTATTTTGCCTTTATTTTTGAGTGGGCGGGGTTTCAGCCAAGGCTGCTCTACCAACCCAACACACTATACATTTACAAATATCCATGCCCGAACCCGGATTCGAACCAGGGACCCTAGCACCACAGTCCAGCTTCAACTGAACTGCGCCACACGGGCCGGAACTTTTGGGCTCGTAGCTCCCAAACGTTTATATGTCTGTTACTGCTCAACCTTTTTTCTGTATACTTACGCATTAGACTGTTTATAAATATACAAACAAGGTCCCCACTTTAATAAGGTTGACTTTCGCAACTACAGCTATAATTCAGCCCTGCAAAGAAAGTACCACTTGTACATTTACTTTTATCGCGTATAACATTGGGAAAGAACCCAGAAATCAATTGGAAGACAAACGTGGGTATGGTTTTCATTACCGGTTTAGTGAACACAAAAAGCAACAAGTTAAAAAGTAATCGTAAACGATTTACAAAAAGCGCATTTCCACTTGCATTCATTTCCCATTTGTAAGATGCAACTTCTGTTAAAATTGTAAAAATCCGGCCACAAATATGATAGATAGCGTTGCAAATGTGCAATCCATTTTTGACGTGCTACTTCAATTTCAGTTTATAAGAAGAATTTCATTTCAATGCTTTTCTAAATAAGAAAGTTGGAACTGCGCATGGGCAAATCTAAATTTTGAAACAAACGTTAGATTTTCCTTTGTTCCAAGCGCCTATGTATCAAATTTCATTTAAATGCTTCCATAAATAAAAAAGTTTGCACTGCGCATGCGCAAAACCAAATTTTGAAACTGGCGTTAGATTTTCATTTATTCCAAGTGCCTATGTATCAAATTTCATTCAAATACTTTTATAAATAAAAAAGTTTGCAATTCGGTTTATAAATGGTCGAGATGCGAAAAGGGCACTGTGAATTTTGAATCGATTCGACTCAACTTTTGACATTGCGTATTATATGACTAAAGCTATGCCCATATTGAATTTCATGCAATTCAGTTCATAACTAACGGAGATGTCAAGGCGATCGGACATTTCTAACCAAAGTTATCGTTCACACGGACAGATAGAGGGACAGACAGACAAACGAACAGACGGACAGATCAACAGACAGACGACAGACAGCAATACAAAATTATAAACGATCTCTAGGATCGTTAATAAACGGCAAAAGTGTAAAATTATGGAACATGTAAAAAACGGTTTCTGGTTTTTTTACAATAACTTTTTTAGCAATAAACGCAGAAAAAATTCCTTCCTTGGTGCAAGACGGACGGACAAAGTGGGCACCATAGCGCATTTTATTTTTATTTTTGTGGAAATGCGCTAAAAATACAGCTTGTTACAACTTGACGACCCGAGAGTAGGTAGCTCAAAAATAAAAACTGCGCTACATGATCTACACCAAAAATTCTTAAAAAAGGGGAGCATGAAAAACTTTTGGTTCTTAGTATTTTTTATCAAAATCTTACACTTTATCTTGCATTTGAAGCATTTCTGTCAACGTTTTATGAAATAAGTCTTTTTGTTTCTAATCAGTTAAGACGAAATCTTTCAAATTGTGCAGGATTGCTTTCACATAGATATTGTTTGCAAATTGAGAAAATTTTTATTAAAATAAATAATCTTAAATTACAAATAAATAATTGGTACAAAAATGTCGATTTTGCGTTACTCCCAATAAAAAGATGTACAGCGGCAGCCTGAAGGTTCTGGACCACATTGCGTAAGACTTCCAGAAAAAGCGGACTTTCCACGGCAAGCGTTCCATATTCCACAGGATATGGTGCAGCCCAAACTAAATCCTCCCGCTTCCACGGTGCCAAGATGAGCGACGAGGACCATCATCATCACGAAAGCCGAAATTACAACAATATTCTGTCAAGCAAAGATATATATGTTAATAATTATAAAATGTTTACAACAATTAGATATCGTCTTACCTTCATGTTAACTGCTAAATGTTGATAGCTCCTTATAGACGACTGCGAGAGTGATTGATATTTACTGTGCGGGATTCGATGCTTTTATATTAAACAAAGTGACGTAAATTTGATAATTTGATACAGACCCCCAGTTTCTATTTATAAGATAGTAAATAAGTATATCCCCGCTATCTTTCATTGAGTAACGTTTATTATCGAATGACCTGTCAAGTTTTTTAAGTTCATATTGTGCACATGTTCTAAAAGTACACGGGGAATTACTTATTTTACGGGACGGCTGTATAGCCGAGCTTGGGGCAATATCGGTCCTGAGAACACACGATATAATTATAACCATATGTCGGTAGGTTTTTGGAGTGCCATTATCTCTCTATATGAAATTATGAGTTATGACTATTAGAAATAATCAGAAGTTTTTGACCTTGGGGGACGTAGCCGACGAACAAAAGTGTTTTTGGGCTTTCAACTTACTTGTAAAAACGCTTTTTTTTGGCTTTACGTATGTATGTAAAAACCTCTACATCGGTATAGCGTTGGCCACAAGCAAATATTATCTATGAGTAATAACTAATAAGCCTATTGAAAATGGGTCAAATCCAATGATTCCTTGAGGCCATACCTCTCTGACTCTGCTAAACGCTTGACCTATTCGGTTCAAACTTTACGCAGTTGACCTATATCGCACATGTAACAAGCCTATTGAAAATTGGTCAAATCCAATGATCCCGTAAGGTTACACCGTAATAAAAAAAGGTTCCTTAACCCATGTATTTAAATTTTTTAGCTGTTAACTGTACACTTTTAGAGCTCATTGGTTCAATTTCCGCTAAATGGCTCCGTTTATAGGAATTTAAAAATTATGTCCTTGTTTTGTAAAATATATCTGGCATGTGCCTTGTTGAAAAACCTGAATTTTCAATCTGGGCTGGGTCTGACTTTCCTGGCACGATGGTTTCTTTTTCGCATATGTAACTTTTGATCCATAAAGCATCTAACATAATAGTAAACTTTGTTTTACAAAATATTAGCGTGCGTTTAATTTTATAGCGAAAATACATCAATAAATAACCTGGGTTTTGACTTTTTCTTTCGCCTAACTCTCCTTCAAAGACCCACGACCAACCAATTTATGGAAAAGAAGTCTAGTTCCACTTTTGTGCTCTGCCGCTCTTTTAAACCGGCAGTAGGGGCTTATTAAGGATCCTCAGATCCTTTATAGTTTTGTATTGTCGTCCGTCCGTCCGTCCGTCCGTCCGTCCGTCCGTGTGCGCTCTAACTCTTTTTAAAAGTGGCCGATTGTGTTGAAATTTGGTATACGGGAACGTTGGACATTAAGAACGGACGCTATTGATTTTCAGGAAGCTGGTTCAACAGGAACAAAAGTTATACGACTTCGAGTGAATCGGGAACAGGAAAAACTACGAACTCAATATAATAAAAATCAACATATTTCATTCCCTAGGTCATGTATCGAGTTCGGACTTTCGCTAGATTATTCCCTATGACTCTTAGATGTGTAACAATTCAATATAACTCTTCTCTGTGGTCTCGGTCAAAAGTTTTAGAGCAAAATGTACCCAAAATTATTCTTTACACATGAATTTAGAGTTGTAAAAGCTTTCAAACGCATTATCTTGATGCTGAAAGAGTTGATAACGTGTACGTTTGATAACCGCATGTGTGTGATTCAAAAATGTTAAATTATTTTTCTGAGGCCACATGGATTTTGATCAAAATATGTCAAAATCGTTAATTATGCACCAAGATCGTTGGGAAAAGACTAGGCGCATTATCTCAATGCCCAAGACATGAATTTGATGCATTTTTGTTAACTATAAAATGTATTTTGTAAGATTAAAATAAATTGTCGTTAAAAGTGATTGTAATACTGAGGATCCTTCGATATTTCGTTGTATCGGTTTATTATACTTGCAGATGAATAAATTTGCCCCAATTAAATAAAAAAAAAAGTAAGTATAACGTATCAATAAATTACCCTACAGTTTAAAATATTTACTACCAAAAAATTCCCGTAGGGACAATTGGCCGCCGGAACAACCAGGCGCCGGTATATCGTATAAATGAGCATATGGAAACTTGATGCCAACACAATCAGCCATGTGACTTATCAGTAACATCAAACTATTATCTGCCAAACAACGTTATTATGCGTTATTTAGTAAGTATGGCCAAGATAACGTTTTCTACAAATAACCTACACGTTAAGTTTAACGTTAGTGACACATCACAGGAATCAGTCCTGGATTGTGGTCAATTAGTCCATGTAAATCGTGTTCGAAGTTTATTTTAAAACAGATAGGCAGGTTCAACATTTTTTATTTTAACTGAAATCGAGAGATTTTGTTATTAAAAAAGGATTAAAAAAAATTTGGGTGTAAAATATTGGTATTTACGTCCACTGTAAGCACTTTAAAGTCAAGGCCGACGTGAAGCAAGAAAACGTACCTACGCGCAAGACTAGACCCGTGACGTCAGTAGCCAGAAACATTTGCGGCCGTGCTGGTAAAGTATACGAATTCACGTAAACTGGGACCGATTTATTTATTGTCTGCACGATGTTGCAAAGTTGTCAAAAAATGATTCGCGAAATTTACCCCATGTGAATGTGGAAATGGGTTTTTGCAGATGAATATGTCTACTTTAACGCCGATGCTCTGAGGTTCATTTAAAATTGCGTTATTAGGCAAAAACTCCATGTCCACATTCACATGGGGTAAATTTCGCGAATCATTTTTTAGACAATTTTGCAGCATTGTGTACATTTCTTGTTTCGTGCCGATCCTTTATTTTAATGTGGTTACAGCGGAAGTAAATATCATCATCAATATTTTTCACCCAATTTTTTTCTGATCGTTTTTTATAAACAAAATCTCTCGATTTTAGTTAAAATAAAACCAAAAATGTCGAACCTCCCTATTGCATCTGTAGCTTATCTGTAACAGCCACATCAGTTTTGAGCGGATAAATGACAATGTTGAAGGAGCTAATCGACCACCCATTTGAGCGTTACAATTCGCACTCGGAAAATACGCACCTAGTGTGACTGGTCTTGAACATTTTAAAATATTATGCACATTCCCTCGGATGTCACTGCAGAAGTATAGTATGCATCAATCTACGACAATTCCTTGTTATATTTTTCTTTATCTGGCTGTCTCATAAGAACTTTCTGTGCACGTCTCGTCGGGTACATATAGTCGCTTCCAAATCTTCTACGAAATCACGGTCTACGGACTACTATACCTTGTAAAATCTTTTTAGCTCTAACTTTTCTCGTATATGCAATTTCTTTTTTACATTCAGACAAAATCTTTTTGGACAAGTTGTGCAAGATGCCCACAGTTTTGCCACTGAGGCGTGATACCCTTACGAGGGATTTTACTCGAGGAGAGTTATGTCTCCACTTACAACAATGCTTTCGGATTAAGGTTAACACAAGTAAAAACTTAAATCACAACATTTTTATTAAAATAAATATTACTAAACTTAGGAATAAATAACAACTTCAAAAATACTGGTTTTGCATTACTCCCAATAAAAAGAAGTACAGCGGCAGCCTGAAGGTTCTGGACCACACTGCGTAAGACTTCCAGAAAAAGCGGACTTTCCACGGCAAGCGTTCCATATTCCACAGGATATGGTGCAGCCCAAACTAAACCCTCCCGCTTCCACGGTGCCAAGATGAGCGACGAGGACCATCATCATCACGAAAGCCGAAATTACAACAATATTCTGTTAAAACAAAGTTATATGTTAATTATAAAAGGTTTAGAACCATTGGATGTATCGTCTTACCTTCATGTTAGTTGCTAAATGTTGATCGCTCCTTAAACGATGGCGAATAACTGATAGTAACTATTCGGGATTCAATGTATTTATATATCAAGTAAAGTGACGTAAATCTGATAATTTGTTGCAGGCTACCAGTTTCTATTTATAAGATGTAAATAAGTACATCCCCGATATCTTTCAGTGTGTAAGCTATCGGTTGACCTGTCAACTTTTTTAATTTCACTGTGCAAATATTATAAGGGAATACGGGGAATTATTTATTCCTACTCAGTACCTACCTATCGACTCTTGACAAGAAAAGTTACTGAATGGATTTTTTAATTACAGGATGGCTGTAGCAGAGTTTGTGTCATTACCCGTGCCAGGGCCGAATTAAGGTTTGTCAGGGCCCTAGGCACAATGAAATTTTCGAGCCCCTTTTCATAAATTATAATAACTCGTGTTCCAGCACAGTTGTGTACTTTTTCGCATATACGTTACACCGTTCGTAGCTCCTTCTAAATATTAATTCAATTAACCGGGCAAAATTTTTTAATTGCAAATTTGGAGAAATACATAATTGTTAATTGTTTTTCCAATACCTAATTAGAGTTAGTTTCATCATAATCATGTTTTATTGAGGAATAAAGGTTTTTTTCTGTGGATGGTTGATTGTGCATTTGTTTGCCTACATTGCCCTTTTTTTCAGCTTAGTTTGCCCGTTTTGATGCATATAATAAGTGCTTATTTTATAAAAATAAATGCATTTTTATCCGCACTCTAGTCATTATTTAATATAGTATATAAATATAGTGCAAATTTTTAATGTAAAGAAATAAAGCAAAAAGTACCTGTACCTACCCCTACCTATATAGTGTAAAATTGTTGTGTTGTGTACTTTAAAATCTCACACGTTACGTTACGTGTCCTTAATTTTTCCGGGCCCCCATCCTTCCCGGGCCCTAGGCACCTGCCTAGTGTGCCTAATGGGTAATACGGCCCTGACCCGTGCTGAGAACACATTTCGTAGTAAGTAATATACTGGTATATCAAATTTCGTAGATTAGAACCCTTTCGGGGTGGGATTATCTCGGTATAAGAATTTTGAATATTAGAAATAATGCGTATATTTGGACCTCTTGGGCGGAAGCTCTCACCCCCCGCCTTATTTGTAAAAAAAATATGTGCTTGATAATAGAAATTCAAGTCCTTCACTTATGAATTAAGGCTTAGACTTTTTTAAATACAAGTAATAAACCGTCACGTAGGGTTTCAATAGCGGAAAAGTTCTAGTCAATGTAGGTACTAAATGAGGTTTACTATGATGCTTAGGTAGTGTCGTAGTATGTAAAACATTAACATCAATGTTCTCGATGTTTAGATTTGGTTTGAAGATTTCCGAAGAGTGTCATGCTACAGATTTTGGTAACCTAAGTCAGATTTGGACCGCGGATATCTTTGCTTATGAACAACTACATCATAAGCAGATGCTCCATAAACCTATTCAGAAAGTGATGGAGTTTTCCATTCGGTTTGAGAATACAGCGTGTGCTAGAATCTACGGTAGCGAGAGAGACATCGGGTCGCCAGCAGGCGCCATCGAGACGAGTCTATTGAGATTTGTGACCGGCGATAAGGGACGAAAGTGAATGATTTTGCGTTCGTCGCGTCATATAAATCTACGTGTTATAAATTTTAGTACAAGTGAGTGATAAACGATAATGTTCTGTTATAAATTAACTTATTCTCTAAGAGTCCCCAATTTGCGCTCCGTTTCTTGTGTAACTCATTTGCAATCACATTGTTTTGCGCTTACAAAACGCTCATATAGGAGACATATTCATTTTATATGTATTTTTTATATATATATGTAGGTATATTTTGATATATTTATTATTTAAACGTTTTTTTAATTTAACATTAAGTTTCGAAAGATCAAGTGGAGCAGGTTGTCACAAACGAAACGCAGTAAGTTGTCACTAGTAAAATAATCTAAAAGTGCTAAAAATCTGTCTTCTACCCAAAGACTAAGAAAAAAGAAATTTTATCAGATGAGGAAGACTGTCTTATTTGCGGAAAACTCTACAGAGTTTCAGTTGAAAGGTGATTAGGTGTACACCTTGCAAACAATGGGCACATAAAAGCTGTACTGATCTGTTTTATGTATGTCACCATTGTGAGTCAGACAGAAGATGATATGTAGAACTTCTTCGTAACTGTAATTTCTTTTTCTGAAAACAACCCTTTATTGATTTCTTATTTTCTTTATTTTTGTGATACTGTGACAATTTGCCCCAGCTAGGGGCAAGTTCTTACAAGAATTCTACTGAATCGTTGGCATCTAAAATTTCAAAAAATTTTAGGCAGTCTACATACCATCTGAGTATTTAGAGTAATTTTGGTTCAAAAATATTAAAAGGCGTCCGAGTGCAAGATGCTCACAGTTTTACCGCTTTAGCGTAATGCTCGTACCAAGGACTATACCTACTCTAGGAAAGTATGTGTTTACTTTCATGTACAATGTATGCGGATTGAGGCTATCATAAGTGAAAACTTAAATCATAGATTTTTTATTAAAATAAATAGTCTTAAAATACAAATAGATAATGGTTGCAAAAATACTGATTTTGCGTTACTCCCAATAAAAAGAAGTACAGCGACAACCTGAAGGTTCTGGTCCACATTGGGTGAGGCTTCCAGAAAAAGCGGACTTTCCACGGCAAGCGTTCCATATTCCACAGGACATGGTGCAGCCCAAACTAAATCCTCTCGCTTCCACGGTGCCAAGATGAGCGACGAGGACCATCATCATCACGAAAGCCGAAATTACAACAATATTCTGTCAAGCAAAAATATATATTAATTATAACATGTTTAGAACAATTAGATTTCGTCTTACCTTCATGTTAACTGCTAAATGTTGATCGTTCGTTAAAGACGATTGCGAGTGACTGATGTTTAGTGTGCGGGATTCGATGCTTTTATATTAAATAAAGTGACGTAAATTGGAGACGGACCCCCAGTATCTATTTATAAGACAGTAAATAAGTACATCCCCGCTATCTTTCATTGAGAAACGCTTATCGAATGACCTGTCAACTTTTTTAGGTTCATTGTGTAGATGTTCTAAAAGTACACGGGGAATCATTTATTCTTACCCCGTACCGACTATCGAAATAAAAATATTTTAGAGAACGGCTGTATAGCCGAGCTTGGGGCAATATCCGTGGTGAGAAAACGCGCTATAACAATACGTCGGTAGGTACTCCTATATCAAATTTTGTAGGAAACAGGATTTATTGGAGTGTCATTATGAGTTATGACTATTAGAAATAATCAGAATGTTTTGACCTTGGAGGACGTAGCCCACGATCATAGCGTTTTTGGACCCTCAACTTGTAAAAAAATGTTTGTTTGGTAGTAGGGATACGAGTTCTTCATGTATCTATGTACAGTGAGTTTTTTTTAAATGCGAACATAGGAGTTTGCATGCAATGTAATTTCCCTATGTTCGATTTAAAAAAAACACATCAATCTATGAGGTGTGCGCTGTTCACATTCCCAAAACGCACAATTTGTGTGACTATGAACAGCAACTCATAGTCTTTATGATGAAGAGCACTCGGTAAGATTTTTTTAAATAAGCCATGTGAGGCCATAGCAACTTTAGGATAAATTTTTCTTAAACTTACGATAACTTGACTTCACATGGCACGCGCTGACATCACAATTCATTGTAAACCACCTTCAATTATTTGTAGGTCATGTGCACCTGGTATTCTACTAATTTGATTTATTCAATACATAAATTAAGAAAATAAGAAAATAAGTAACGAAAACAATTACAATAGATGTTCGAAGTGTCCTCCTTGACATTCTAAGCAATAACCTAACCGATTTCGTAATTAAATTGGACGGCTGTCAATTGTATCTACTACTCATTTGAACTACTCAATAGATTGATGTGTTTTTTTTTAAATCGAACATAGGGAAATTACATTGCATACAAACTTCTATGTTCGCATTTTAAAAAAATTCACTGTATGTAAACACCTCAAAGGTCGCGAAAATCGGTTTTTAGCAAATATTATCTATAAAAATGATCCGTCTACAACACTGAAGTACCAGCGACTGGATGCAAATAGATAATTATTATTTTTGGAGATGAATAAATTTGCCCCAATTAAATAAAACAAGTATAAATTGTGCACAACTCTTGTGCAGATAAAGCGCATTTTTTAACCGAAATAGCTTTTTGTTTTGACATCACCAATGGATATATTTCTTGCAGACGTCTCAATCGCCTTTTGTGAGTACCCTCTTCCGACAATCCGTTCTTGAGGTATAAGGGAATATACCCGATCACGATAAGAGGCCGAGGAGGAGGGCTATGGTTGGTAGAAATTAATTCCTTTCGTTGAGACCTTTCATTAGGGTACCATGAAGGATAAAACTAGTTCTACTCCCCCCCCCCCCTCCACCCCGTACTTTGATAAGAGGACAGAAAGAAGGGCAGTAGTTGGTAGAAAACAGTTCCTTTCGTTGAGACCTTTAATTAGAATACAATGAGAGATAAAATTAATTTTTAACCCCCCCTCCCCCTCCAGGCTCCGTCGCTCACTGATCGCGTAAAAGAGTCGCACGATAAAGTTATAGTTTGTACAAGCCAATTTATTTCGATGAGATCTTTCATTAGAATACCATGAAGGGTAGAACACATGTTTACCCCCCATTTTCTAAAGTTTAACTAATTGGTACCACTAAAGGCATGCGTATGCAAAATCTGAGACCAATTGGTTGTCGTATGTAAAAATTATGCACGTTTTACTTTCAAAAACAGCATCTTAGGAAATAATTTGTGGGAGGGGGGGGGCCCTTTAGACAGCGAGATTTGATGCCCGTCTGGCACACCTTCAAGGTACAGGCTACCTACTGCAAAAAATTCCAGGACTCTAGGGCCATGCCCCTAGAAGTATTTCGCAACGGCAGAAGTGGGTCCGGACGGACGGACAAAACGCAAACAATAGCACATTTTTTTAATTCTTAAAAAAAGCGCTAAAAACAAATAGGTATATAAGTTTTTCAAATGCGTAGCAGTAACCAATCAATAAATAACCTTACGGTTTATAATATTTACTACAAAAAAATGTCCGCTGGGTGAAGGGACAACTGGGCGCTGCCGAGTAATCGTATAAAAATTTGATACCTATTCGTGATTTTATAATTGAAAATAAACTTGTGTCTTAGACCGCTTTCACAGTACATACCTACCTGTCCTCTGCATCATATTCAGCTTTCTTTTAGTATAAAAACAGTCGCAAGTAGCCGCCCCTTAGAAAACTTATGTCATCTTCTTCGTATGGGTTAGATAGAGACGAAAATATAATGGATTAATTTTTGTGCACCTCACAGGCGGCCAGTGCTACAGTTGGCGGCTACCTGCGATGATTGACTTGAATGTTTTTATACTAGAAGAGCTAATAGGTTAACACTTTGCCGCTTTTACAATAGTGTGGGCAAAGACTTTTTTAAATTGAAGTGCTCTACTGTAATTTCTGATCATCCTATTGCTCATTGAATAACCTCCCTACTTAACCCTTTTCTTTGTGCGAAAGAGGAGGTAGGATGTCTAATCTACGACAATTTCTTGTCATATTTTCCTTTATCTGTGCACATCTCCGATCTCGTCGGTTACAGCTCGTATATGCAATATTTTTTTTACATTCAGACAAAATCTTTTTGGGCAAGTTGTGTATGATGCCCCCAGCTTTACCACTGAGGCGTGATACTCTTATCAAAGATTAATGTCCCAGATTTGACCAATAATGCTATGCGAGTTAAGGGTAACACGAGGAAAAACTTAAATCACACAATTTTTATTAAAATAATTATTAACTAAGAAATAAATAACAGCTTCTAAAATACTGATTTTGCATTACTCCCAATAAAAAGAAGTACAGCGACAGCCCGAAGGTTCTGGTCCACATTGCGTGAGACTTCCAGAAAGAGCAGATTTTCCGCGGCAAGCGTTCCATATTCCACAGGATATGGTGCAGCCCAAACTAAATCCTCCCGCTTCCACGGTGCCAAGATGGGCGACAAGGACCATCATCATCACAAAAGCCGAAATTACAACAATATTCTGTGAAAACAAAATTATATGTTAATTATAAATGGTTTAAAACCATTAGGTGTATATATCGTCTTACCTTCATGTTAGTTGCTAAATGTTGGTCGCTCCTTAAACGATTGCGAATAACTGATAGTTACTGTACGGGATTCAGTGCTTTTATATACCAATCAAAGTGACGTAAATGTTTGCTACAGGCCACCAGTTTCTATATTTTATAAGATGTAAATAAGTACATCCCCGCTATCTTTCATTGTGTAACGTTATCGGTTGACCTATCAACTTTTTAGCGCATTTTTGCAAAAAATTTTTTTTGTAAAAAGTAGCTTTTAATCTCACTTTGGCTGGCTGGCTGGCTGGCTGGCTGGCAGCAAATGTGGGCGCGTAGAAGAACTCTTGTAGAAAGGCAACGGGTGTACGTGTATCTACAGGGCCGTGAAATTTGTCAACCTTAGGGACATGGCTACATGATGTGGGGTTGGCGACATCTGGGCGTCATCCTCGAGCGTAGTATACTAACGTGAAGGTTTTTCAGTTTTTTCCTATCTTCTACTACAGTTTTGGTCCGATTCTTTTGAAATTGGTGTCGTCGGAAAGATGTTGTAAACGCGCACAACTCCTGCGTGGCGGAATTTTGTTTTTTGTCATAGGGGCGAAATTAACGACCTTTTGCGAGGCGGCGCGCGCGTCTTCGAGAAGTAGTCAGGCGCCTTTTACCTTCCGTTGCGAACTCACGCGGTTTAACGTTTCGTGAATCTCGAATCGCTGTCTCTCTTTCTCGTGTCGCCAATAGAAGTGAATTGCGAGTGAACGGGACGTCGGAAGTGGGTACCGTAAAAGAGAATGTGGTAGCCCGCGACACGATCTCACTGATGGTGGAGTCAAATCTTCAAACGCGAATTGCGAGTGAACGGGACGTCGGAAGGGGGTACCGTCAACGGGAATGTGGTAGCCCCCGACACGATCTTCCTGATGGTGGAGTCAAATCTTCAAACGCGAATTGCGGGTGAACGGGACGTCGGAAGTGGGTACCGTAAAAGGGAATGTGGTAGCCCGCGACACGATCTCACTGATGGTGGAGTCAAATCTTCAATCGCGAATTGCGGGTGAACGGGACGTCGGAAGGGGGTACCGTCAAAGGAAATGTGGTAGCCCCCGACACGATCTTCCTGATGGTGGAGTCAAATCTTCAAACGCGAATTGCGGGTGAACGGGACGTCGGAAGGGGGAACCGTCAAAGGAAATGTGGTAGCCCCCGACACGATCTTCCTGATGGTGGAGTCAAATCTTCAAACGCGCGGGTGACGGGACGTTGCGGGTGGCCGTCGTCGAAGTGGGTACCGTAAAAGGGAATGTGGTAGCCCGCGACACGATCTCACTGATGGTGGAGTCAAATCTTCAATCGCGAATTGCGGGTGAACGGGACGTCGGAAGGGGGTACCGTCAAAGGAAATGTGGTAGCCCCCCGACACGATCTTCCTGATGGTGGAGTCAAATCTTCAAACGCGAATTGCGGGTGAACGGGACGTCGGAAGTGGGTACCGTAAAAGGGAATGTGGTAGCCCTCGACACGATCTTCCTGATGGTGGAGTCAAATCTTCAAACGCGAATTGCGGGTGAACGGGACGTCGGAAGGAGGTACCGTCAAAGGGAATGTGGTAGCCGCCGACACGATCTTCCTGATNCTTCGTATGGGTTAGATAGAGACGAAAATATAATGGATTAATTTTTGTGCACCTCACAGGCGGCCAGTGCTACAGTTGGCGGCTACCTGCGATGATTGACTTGAATGTTTTTATACTAGAAGAGCTAATAGGTTAACACTTTGCCGCTTTTACAATAGTGTGGGCAAAGACTTTTTTAAATTGAAGTGCTCTACTGTAATTTCTGATCATCCTATTGCTCATTGAATAACCTCCCTACTTAACCCTTTTCTTTGTGCGAAAGAGGAGGTAGGATGTCTAATCTACGACAATTTCTTGTCATATTTTCCTTTATCTGTGCACATCTCCGATCTCGTCGGTTACAGCTCGTATATGCAATATTTTTTTTACATTCAGACAAAATCTTTTTGGGCAAGTTGTGTATGATGCCCCCAGCTTTACCACTGAGGCGTGATACTCTTATCAAAGATTAATGTCCCAGATTTGACCAATAATGCTATGCGAGTTAAGGGTAACACGAGGAAAAACTTAAATCACACAATTTTTATTAAAATAATTATTAACTAAGAAATAAATAACAGCTTCTAAAATACTGATTTTGCATTACTCCCAATAAAAAGAAGTACAGCGACAGCCCGAAGGTTCTGGTCCACATTGCGTGAGACTTCCAGAAAGAGCAGATTTTCCGCGGCAAGCGTTCCATATTCCACAGGATATGGTGCAGCCCAAACTAAATCCTCCCGCTTCCACGGTGCCAAGATGGGCGACAAGGACCATCATCATCACAAAAGCCGAAATTACAACAATATTCTGTGAAAACAAAATTATATGTTAATTATAAATGGTTTAAAACCATTAGGTGTATATATCGTCTTACCTTCATGTTAGTTGCTAAATGTTGGTCGCTCCTTAAACGATTGCGAATAACTGATAGTTACTGTACGGGATTCAGTGCTTTTATATACCAATCAAAGTGACGTAAATGTTTGCTACAGGCCACCAGTTTCTATATTTTATAAGATGTAAATAAGTACATCCCCGCTATCTTTCATTGTGTAACGTTATCGGTTGACCTATCAACTTTTTTTAATTTCACTGTGCAAATATTATAAGGGAACACGGGGAATTATTTCTTCCTACTGAGTAGGTATCTACTATTGACACGAAAAGTGGCTGAATGGATTTTTTAATTACCTTCGGGATGACTGTAGCTGTAGCCGAAGTTACGTCATTGCCCGTGCTGAGAAACATTTCGTAGTAATGTCGGTACCTATATCAAATTTAGAAGAAATTGAAACTTTTTCGGGTTCGATGACCTTGGTATAAAAAATTTGAATATTAGAAATTATGCGTATATTTGGACGAAGCTCTTTACCCCCAGCTTATTTGTAAACAAGTATAAATTGTGCACAATTCTTATTTTTTTTAACCGAAATAGCTTTTGTTTTGACATCACCAATGGATATATTTCTTCCAGACGTCTCAATCGCCCTTTGTGAGTACCCTCGGCCTCTTCCGACAATCCGTTCTTGAGGTATAAGGAAATATACCCGATCACGATAAGAGGTCGAGGAGGAGGGCTATGGTTGGTAGAAATTAATTCCTTTCGTTGAAACCTTTCATTAGAGTACCATAATAAATAAAATTTTAACTTGGAACCACTAAAGGCATGCGTATGCAAAATCTGAGACCAAATGGTTGTCGTATGTAAAAGTTATGCACGTTTTACTTTCAAAAACAGCATCTGAAGAAATAATTCGTGGGGAGGAGCCCACTTCCCCTAGAAGTACTTTGAAACGGCAGAAGTGGATCCGGACGGACGGACAAAACGCAAACAATAGGACATGTTTTTTAATTCTTAAAAAATGCGCTAAACATTTTTTTTGTTAGATAATACAGATTCAAGTCCTTCACTTATGAAGCTTGAGACCTTTTTAAATACTACAGGGCGTTTTTTTAAAGATGGGCCATAGAATGTACACCCCTAGCATAACGCAATGTAAAGGTGTTGAGTTATTTAAAATGGGCCATAGGGAAATTTATATTGCGCCAATTGTTCTCAGATCTTGGTTATATCACTGACAGTTCGCAATCTCATCTGATCCTTCAAACTGCATCAACGAAGCAGCAACATGTATTCCGCCGCTCGAAAATGTGTTCATGTAGTACAATTTGTACAAGAGTGAGCACAGTAGTAGCAGAGTGGTATGCGATCTATTCAGTGCCGAGTATCGGGCATTGTTTCGTTACCGGTGGAAAACAATTCAAGCACCGATTGTAATTTTATACGTTTATATCTGATTTGAATAAATTTGTTGATTTGGAAACAATGTCTACAGTACTGTGGCAGATGATTCGCGAGGAAGCTATGACTGAAACAATTGATGCAATGTAAATTTATTCCCCAATGTCCCATTTTAAATAACTCAAAGCCTTTACATTGTCGTATGGCCCATCTTTAAAAAAACACCCTGTATGAAAACAGTAACATAGCATAAACAAGATAAACATACTGACACCTTCATATCATGTAGGGTTTCAATTGAGGAAAACTTCCAGTCAGTGTAGGTACTAAAAAATGACCTGTAGGTACTACGATGCATAGGTAGTGTGGTATATAAAACGTTTACATTGATGTTATCGATGTTTAGATTTGTGGCCAACATACTATTTCCTTAAATAAATAAGCAATTAGGTTTGAATATTTCTAAAGAGTATCATACTATAATTTTTGGTCACCTAAATCTGAGTTGCACTGCGGATATTTTTACTTATGAACAACTACATCCTACATCATAAACAGATGCTCCAGAAACCTATTCAGAAAGTGGTGGAGTTTTCCAAATCCATTCGATTTGAGAATACAGGGCGTGCTATATAATGTACTGTAACGAATATAATAGAAATCCAGAGGGACATCGGGTCGCCAGCAGGCGCCATCGAGGCGCGTCTATTGAGATTAGTGACCGGCGATAAGGAACGAAAGCGGATGATTTTGCGTTCATTGCGTTATATAAATCTACATGTTATAAATCACAGTGAGTGATAAAACGATAATTTTCTGTTATAAATCAAATTATTCTCTAAGAGTCCGCAATTTGCGCTGCGTTTCTTGTGTAATTACTTTGTTTTGCGCTTACAAAACGCTAATATAGAGACATATTCATTATTCATTTTTGTTTTTAACAAATATAAAAGTACTTTTTTTTAGAAAACGGTTGATCCTACATAAACAGCTTAAATACTTTTCTGTGTAGAACATATTTAGCTGCATTTTGTGTTTCTCACAACGGTTACTGGTATAAATAGGAAAACGTGTTTGGGATGGTGGCCATTTTGTTTTTTTCCCATAGCACTCAAAGGTACCATTGCCAAGAGTGCCACCATTGAAATTATGTTTCTCCAATGGCAAACTAACAGAATGAGACTACTTCTACATTTCCATCTTCAAGGAGCACATGGAGCCTGTTTTTGTACATTTTAGGATGAGGATGGCGAAAAAAGAAAGCCTCGGATAATAGCCGCTACCTGAGGAACGTTAAGCCACGTTCTGAATACAGGGACCATATACATCACTCCCACTCATCTATAATACGCAAAGAGGTAGAGGACTTTCAGATATAAAACTATTGTACCAAACATAGGTATAATGATATTGCGTCATCTATCTAATACTACACTTTCGTTTTTTTTTTTGTATTCGGTAGCTTATGGCACCGACACTGAGGCTATACTAATTTATGTTAGGTAACTGATGTATCAAACATTTTTTTTCATGAATATAAGCATCATGGAACGTTCAAGTGACCGTAGTCTGATATAGGGTATAGATAAGACAGTCTTAAGTAGAAACGTTTATTAATAAATAAGGCTCTAATTCTAATAAAGTAGATCAATTGGTTATTCCCAATAAAAAGATGTACAGCGACAGCCTGAAGGTTCTGGTCCACATTGTGTGAGACTTCCCGATAGCGCAGACTTTCCACGACATGCATTCCAAATTCCACAAGATATGGTGCAGCCCAAACTGAATCCTCCCGCTTCTACGTTGCCAAGATGGGCGACGAGTAACATCATCACAACGAAAGTAGAAATCATAACAATACTCTGTCAAGCAAATTAGAAATTCAATCAAATTCTTCACAGAAGACTTAGAGCAATCGAGTGTCTTACCTTCATGTTGAACAAGTAGATATCGTGACTGCCAATGGTTAGGTACCTACTGATAGTAAGTGTTTTGGATCCGTTGCTCTTATACTCCAAAAAAGGGTGAGATAAATTGGGTGATTAAACTATAAATTTAAAAAGTACCAATTTCTATTTATAGGTTGTAAAAAAAGTACATCCCCGTTATCTCACTGCCAGCTGTAATTATCGAAATAAATTTCATAATTGTCAGCTGTGTGATACTGGTATTCCTATAATCAGGGGTTTTTAGGTTTACTTATTTGCATATTGCACGCGCACATTATGCTTTTTTTGGCCATTTGTACTGTCTCCATAATGAGAAAGGTCCGCTCCCAGCGTTACCCAAGCCACCACTCGCTTGAGAAAAGCGTTTGTAATCTTGGCCACGTTTGACCAAGATTACCCCAACGTGGATTCTGGACGAGTGCTTGTTATGCACCTCCTTTCAGGAGGGAGTTTCGGCGAAACTCATGCGGCGAGATTGTCCTGCGACGGCCTATTTTACATGCGGCAGTCTGACATCGAATCCCATTTAGCCTGGTGTTTCGGCTGCCCATTTTGAGTTATTCGATTAGTTACAATGGATACTGCAAGTAGGATAACCAATTCTGGCTCACAAAAAGAGTTTTGGGTCATGACGGCTAGTTCAGCTATGACCCGAGTTCAAGGGAGTTGCTGGATGATACTTACTTTAGTAAAGTAGGTCTGCTATCACTGGGTATTGTTATTGTTTTGTTCTCAACACTTTCACTGAGAACCTTACTACTAGCACTTAGCATTATTCCTATCAATTTCGTTTGAAATACGATTGAGAATTTGCCTAGTAGTTGGACAACTTGGAAGGCCAGTTCTTTTGAGCAGATGATCTTTGTGTGCTTTCTGCTACTTTCATCTGTGAAAATAGACAGACACATCAGCTTGGTATGTATCGTTCACACCGACATGAATACAGTAGTTCCTCTCTATAACGAATTGAGGAAGGACAGAGTCTGCTCTGCCTTCCAGTGTGGACTGCCACTCTTGACTGTCGCAAACTCTGAACTGGAATTCGAGAGTGACCTCGTGGAAGGTGGATTTTATCGCGCTCCTGCTTTATAGCCCACTTGATTGCAGATACCATCTTCAAAATGTCTCGATTTTCGTCGCCTACTCCGATATGCACCACGAATGTCTTATTTACTTATGAACAACTACGCCATAATTATATGCACCAGAAGCCTATTCAGAAGGTGCTGGGGTTGCCCAGGTCATTCGGATAGAGAATACACGTAAATAAATTTGGAGGGCGAGAGCAACATTTTTTCTAACACAACAAGGGCGCCAAATACTTAATTTGGAAATTACGTCTTTAAGTTTCTCCAATTTGTGTTGCGTTTCTGCTTCTTTCAGCAAGCATAACACAGAAAATGAAAATAACGTCTTCATTGAAACTTTTGGGTAAGGTTTTTGGCAGAATTTTTGCCCCCTTAAATGAGGACACGGAGAAAATTTGAACTAAACGAAGCCTTAAAACTAACGCTTCGGGGTTTAGTTCTTGAACATTTTACTACAATTCCTGGCGTGGTAAACACACCAGAGACGCCTACATACAAATACAAATTTTCAAGAAGTAATTTTAAATTCGTTATTTTCAATAACCTCCAGACATCAAATTTCCATCCCTTGTCGAGGTGATACCTCCTTAGCAGTCTATTTTACACTTTTGAACCAATGTTGCCCCAAAATCACCAATGTTTAGTGATGTTATTAACCTGCGGACGGATATGTTTTATAGTAGTCAGCCTGCCATATTTGGGTACGAACATATGGTTTTGTAAACTACATGGGGATGTCGTTCCTTTACGTTGGAAAAATGCCGAAGACGAGAACGAGCCACCTTGTAGTGCAGAAATACATTTTGCTAACGTAATTTCGGTCTGAATATCTGAAATAGCATTCATGACATGTTGTATGTAAGATGATTAAAGTTTTTCATAAGATCTGTTGAATTGTTTTTCAAATACACAGAATTGGAAAAATTTGTTGAATTGTCATTTTAGTGTTAGTTTTTTATTGTAAATTAAGTTTGTATGATAAATTTAAAACGGGCTACTAAGGGAACATTTAATCGAAATTTTTACGTCAGTTTAAAGCTTTATTTGGTTGTGATGATAAAAAATTGTTTATGGTATACAGTGTACGTTTGGGTTTCAATAAACGAATATTACAGTTGGCGACGAGGAACCGTGTTAGCAAAACAAAAAGGCCTTAGGGTACCCAAAACAGTGCGTGTGGTTTTTCGACCAACAATGTCACGTGCGAGATAAACGATGCGGATGTTTCATCAGTTTTGGCTACGTAGAGAAATTTCGAGAGTCGTCGGGTTAATCACCTCATTTTAGGATGGGGTAGGCAAACACATAATATAATTTGGTAGGTTTGTCTGTCTAACATCCAGAATTTTGTGAAGAGATTTCAAGAAATGTTGACACTAGATCTTCACAATGGAAGCCTAAATGTTTCTTTTCGGAACTACTAGTCCAAAGGTTCCAAAGTTTGCGTTTATTTTTTGTTGCTAAGAAATTTGGAAAGTAGGCAACTGCCAAAGAAAAAATTAAACTAAATCTCCGTTACTTACTCCATGTCTTTTGTATATTTATGCATTAGACCCTTTCTATTTATACCGTGTGTCCAAGGTTGAACACACCATAGGCCAACAGAATTATGTATCTTTTCGCGAATGATCGACGATGCCTTTGATGTGTACTTGAGGTTAGCGTTCAACGTACTATTGCTCTAGCTAGCCTGATGCTAGAAAGTAGTACCATAATATAACACATATACTATGGTAGTACGTTTGAACGCTAAAAGGCCTGCGCGAAAAAATGTTTTGCCGTTTCCCTATGGTGCGTTGTACCTGAGACACACTGTATAAACTAGGTTATGATAAGTAACCACAATTTATGGTCCCGCTTTAATAAAAATCAACGTTCCCATCATTAATAAATTATGCTGTAGGTAATTGAGCGCTTTTATATTTGTAGATTAATCTGTTCTGGATGTTAATTATTAAATAACTTTTCACAAAATTCTTTTCTTTTTTACATTCAGACAAAACCTTTTTTGACAATTTGTGCAAGATGTCCACAGTTCTGCCGCGGAGGCTGATTTTCTTAACAAGTACTCCAGTATGTCTTTACTTTTGTTTATAATACCTGAGGATTGAGTAAAAACTTAGATTACAAAATTTTTATTAAAATAAATAGTCTTAAATTACAAATAAATAACTGCTGCAAAAATGCTGGTGTTTATTACTCCCAATAAAAAGAAGTACAGCGACAGCCCGAAGGTTCTGGTCCACACTGCGTAAGACTTCCAGAAAAAGCGGACTTTCCACGGCAAGCGTTCCATATTCCACAGGATATGGTGCAGCCCAAACTAAACCCTCCCGCTTCCACGGTGCCAAGATGGGCGACAAGGACCATCATCATCACGAAAGTCGAAATAAGAACAATATTCTGTCAAATCAAAATTATATGGTAATTATAAAAAGTTTAGAACAATAATTGGGTGTTATCGTCTTACCTTCATGTTAATTGCTAAATGCTGATCGCTCCTTAAACGATTGTGAATAACTGATATTTAGTGTTCAGGATTTGATGCTTTTATATTAAACAAAGTGACGTAAATTGGATAATTTGCTACATACCACCAGTTTCTATTTATAAGATGTAAATAAGTACATCCCCGTTATCTTTCGTTCAGTAACGCTTATCGAATGACCTGTCAACTTTATTATTTTCACATATATACCTACACTATGCACATGTTCTAAAAGTGCACGGGGAATTATTTATTCTTACTCAGTATCGACTATTGACCCTAAAAGTGCCGAATGGATTTTTTAGTTACAGGACAGTTGTATAGTCAAGTTTAGGTTAATATCCGAATCAAGAACACACCTTATAGTAATATCTCTGTTCTCTGTATATTATATCAAGTTTGGTAGAGACCAGAACTTTTTTGGGAGTGCCATTAGCTGACCTACACAAAGAGTTTAAATCGCCGGTTTGGAACGGGTCGAGGGTCCCAAAAATGGATGGTTTTTTTTGCAAATATTAGTACCAGTACCAGTAACTATACGCAAATATATGGTGATGAATAAATTTGCCCCAATTAAATACAAAAACAACAAATAGGTACCTATATGGTCAAGTTAGTCAAACGCGTAGTATTAACCTATAAATAAATAAAAAAATTTTCTACTCTCATCTTCCATGAAGTAAGGACCCCATAAACCATTACCTGACATGCACATCAAATCCTTACACGATCACTATGCCCTACGACAAAATCAGGTCGTTCAAATCCAAGATAACGATTTGGAAATCCGCTCACAGGATGTTACATTCGTCCGAAAACCACCACATTTGAAAGGAATAGAGAGGCTGAAGTTGCACTACACGACTTTTGCTTGATTTTCTGTATTATTCAAGCGTTTTCCAATCTGTATTTTATTGGAAAAACCACCAATCCTCGACGTTTCACTGAAATCATTGTTCGAGATGTTCTGGGTTCTGCGAAGACTTCTTTTTAGGGATTCTAACACCTGTTGTAATAACCTTCCTTGGTTTGAGTTAGTTGTAACGCTGACTGGACGACCAGTACTGCAGCCTTTTGCGTTGAGGACAGAGGAACGCTTCCTGTGCGTCGAAACTTCGCAACGGCTCTTACCTGCATTTCTTTATTGCCTAGTCGGTGGCGCCTTATGAAACTTAAACCCTTTTTCCTAGCAATGTTGGTATACCTATAGTACTGATGCAGTTTTATTATTTTCAAGATTTGCATATCCTGGTGCAAATTTATAGAAAATAAGGATATACTTACAGCAAGATAAATTTAAACTACGAATCTGTACTGTAACCACTTATAATCTGACCACATCCATGTCGTGCTACCTAAGAGGATGTGCAATTTTGAATAAAACCATACAGTGGAAATTATTCTACTTCAGTTCGCTCACTGCAATTGTTTAAAGAAGAACGTCCATTTCTACAGCATCGAATATGAAGGTAGGCATACGAAATTGCAGTACACCCTCTAATAACGTTTTTGTTTTTCGTAGAGTATTATGATCACGGTTGTATTGTTGGCGGTGGTTATCTTAGCAATCAACCTTAATTCTGTTGAGGGTGGATTCAGCTTGGGTTGCACGCTGTCCTGTACGATATGGAATGGGTGTCGGGTGCGCGCTGCCATTAATGGTAATCTTAGCGGTTGTGGATCAGAACCTTCGGGTTGCCGCTGTACCCAATTTGCATGGGAGAAGTAACTTGAGTTAAGCTTTTATTGTGCCTGACGAAGACGAAGTTTTATTTTCTTTTGCTTTTGCTATGTCAAAATGCTGCAGTTTTATAGCAGTGTGTTAATAAAGTAGACAATAAAAGTGCAACATTATATGTTTTTTCAAAAATTCCCTTTCGTGCCCAATTTTGGTCATTTTATGGTCAATATCTACCAACGCCGAGAAAAGTACACCACTTTGCATAAGTGGAGGATTACATTTCAGTTACTTGCGCTAGCACGAACCACAAGTACCTACACACTAAAATGTATTTCCATTTATATTCAATGCCTTTGTTGCATGTACTCAATCTTTAAATATCTGGCGAGAAAGAATCCTATTGTAAAAGGTATTTTATGAAACACGTCAAGGTAAAAGTTACTGCCGGGCTATTATAAAATCGTTAATGGAAATGGAGTACCTACCTTGTTTGGCAAAATAGAGCAAATTTACATTGGAAGAAGAGAAGGAATTTGTAGCATTCAATTACTAACCTCGTCACCTCGAAAAAGAATAATCATACAGAGGGATCTAAATTACACTACTGTATTCATAAGAAGGTAGTAGATGGCGCTGTGTTTGAAGATAAACACACACAGGAAAAATATGAAACGGCACCAAATTATTGTAAAGTAGAAATATCCAGCACTGCATACAGAAATAAATCTTTGACATTAGAGTTAATGACACTTCAAGAGTTTAGATGGAAACAGAAACTACCAGCTTGCAAAATTCGCCACTCGTTTTATGTTTCAGTGTAATACTGACTCGTATTTTAACCAATCACACTGAAAGTCAAAGCTTCCCTATGCTTTCTACCGCTACCTTCTTAAAATGAATACAGTATATTGTTATTAACAAATCCACATCTTCCCTTTAATATTTACTAAAAAATCAAAAAAGCAAACAAAACCTTTGGAAGCACGGAAGATTGTACAACAATGGTTCCTGGTATTACTTTTCACATATTCTCTACAATTCGCTATCGAGTGGGTGTCATCTTCGTTACTGAAACTTCACATTTGACATTTTTTTAGGACAACCCGAGAACCCGAGAAGTAAGAGCTCTGTTTTTGTAGTTTAACCTTGCGCAATACAACTGCAGACCATCTATAGCTATACGCATTATGTTTCTAAGTAAGTATATACTTTAGTTGTACAATAACACAACTTTTCCGAAATTTGCTGAATGTGGGTTGAACGTACGAGGGGTGTCTTTTAAGTAAAGACGTTTGAAAATAAAAAGAAAGAACATTTTCATAAAACAAATTTATTTTCTTTTATTTTTCAACATACTTGCCAATTTTATTTAAACACTTCTTATACCTTGCAACTCGATTTTAAACAAAAAAACACACAGAAATTGGCCGTTTGCTCCGTTAACTAAGAGGTCCCGGCCAGACCGAGGGCCAAGCCCTGTGAAAGCTACGCAGAGCGATTAAAAACAAAAGCACCACATGGTGTAATGTAGACCGGAGAGCTTCAAATGGAGTCTTTTCACTGGGAAGTTTTGGACTACTCCCCCCTTCGGCGAAAACTTTGCACCTTTTTCGGTATCGTACACATCATCTCTATTTTTGCCATTATTTTGGGCGGGGTTTCAGCCAAGGCTGCTCTACCAACCCAACCCACTATACATTGACAAAAATCCATGCCCGAACCCGGATTCGAACCACAGGGACCTTTAGTACCGCGCCACACGGGCCGCCTTTGCTTAAATGCAATTTTTATTTGTGGTATCGTTTCTGACATATAGTCCAAGGTGTATAATATTTGTTAAGTCCGGAATCATATCACCTATTTTGAATTCAAATTTAATTTATGAATCCCGCATATCCTATCCCAATCCTGCACGAGGAGAGGGAGTGCCGGAAAGAGGGCAGTGCAGCGCGCGCGCTAGAGCAACAAAGTTGGTGCCAATAAATACTGGTTCTTTTGGGGAATTGGGGTAAGTGCAGGTCCTTTTACTACGCAAACAATATTTTTTTACAAAAAAAATTAGTTACCGGGCGAAACCGGGTTTTTCAGGCAGGTGAAATGAATAGAAATTGGGAAAAAATAATTAAAACAGCTGAATTTTTCCGCGGGTGAAATCACGGGGGTTGAAAGGGGTGGAAAGTGGTGTTTTGCAAATTGTGGCAAAACTATTAATTTTAGACGAAAATGTTCAATGTATAAGTTATAGAAATTAAAAAAATGAGCAACTTTTCTGTCTGCACTATTTTCACATAACCTCCAATTTTCCTAGAAAAACCAGAAAAACTGTTTTTCCTGTTTTTTATTCTTATTTTTGCGAAAAAAAGTTGTAGGGGTTTGAAATTTGAAGGAAACATAGCTTGTTTTATGATAAAAAAGAAGATAATTTTTTGGGCCCTTAAAGTCGAACCCCTGGTCCAACCGTTTCCAAGATCTCACGATTTCTGAAAAAAACCACCTCTTTTTCAAGGGGATGAAAAATTAATTTTTTTTCATCGTACAGAAGTGCGCGGGGTAGCAAAATTTTCGGGAAGACTTATATTTTAATAAAAAAATATTATTCCTATAGCAAAAATTCGAGAAAATCGCCAAAAACTGGTAAAACACTTTTAAGATATACACGGTTTTTGACATGATAAATCAACATGTTGGATGTTAATAAAGATTTTTTCGAAATTTATCTTCTTGCTTCTTTTTAATGTACGCTTAAATATTCTCTTTTGTTATCTTATGCTTAACTGTTTTAGTTAAAATATCTTTATTTTTTTTCCGCATTTTTACCGCAATAAAAGCAATTCGAAATTAAATCGGATTATCTTGCTTCCTGATTCCTGAACAATTTGTTTTTGTTCACTGACTCTTCTTCCTGCCTGTTTTATAGCTGATGCAACTGCGGTGGGCCTGTTCATAAACTTACTTACTTCGAATTGCTTTTATTGCGGTAAAAATGCACAGAAAAAAGAAATAATTAAGATGTTTTAATTAAGGCAGTTGGTCACTGGGAATCAAAAGAAAATATAGCAAAAATAAAAATAAAATAGCAACATTAATAAAGAGGCGAGAGAAAACATATTTCAAGAACTTTCTATTAGCGCGGATCCAATACGTTAATTTTATTTTCCATTGGAATAATATTTTTTATTTTTGATTATTAAAATGTAAATCGTTACGAAAATTTTGCTACCCCGCGCACCTCTTTCTCAAGGTAAGATGAAAAAAAATAGATTTTTCATCCCCTTGAAAAAGAGGTGATTTTTTTCAGAAATCGTGAGATCTTGGAAACGGTTCAACTCACGGTTCAACTTTACGGGCCCAAAAAATTATCTTCTTTTTTATATATGTTCCCTCCAAATTTCAAACCCCTATGACATTTTTTCGCAAAATTAATAAAAAACGAAAAAAACAGTTTTTCCGGTTTTTCTAGGAAAATTAGAAGCTATGTGAAAATAGTGCAGATACAAAATATATGCCCATTTTTTTAATCTCTATAACTTTTACATTGAACATTTTCATCTAAAATGAATAGTTTTGCCACAATTTGCAAAACACCACTTTCCACCCCATTCAACCCCCGGGATTTCATCCGCGGAAAAATTGAGCTGTTTTAATTATTTTTTCCCAATTTCTATTCATTTCACCTGCCTGAAAAACCCGGTTTCGCGCGGAAACTATTTTTTTTTTTAAATAAATTATTTTAGATCTGTTTATCCTGGACTAATATCTACAATTGTTTCTTGGAAGTTTTCTAAAATAAAGCAAACGAGGTCGACAAATTCGTACAAAAGATCAGCAATTTAAAGAAGAAAAACGTGGCTCTTCATAACAAATGGTCGAACTCAAAACCAGACTGAATTCAAGTAAGTTGGAGCTTTTCCATACCCAGTTGATCCGAGGAATCCGTCGAGTAGGAAAACCAGATTAGCGAGAGATTTTCAAGGACATTTCCCGTGGTCATACACATTTTGAATATACGATTAGGGGTGAGGAGGGACCCAGCTTTAGAGACACAGACCGTTATACGTTATTATTGTCAACAACGCCAATGTAGCATTAAAATAAAAAAAATTTCTCATGCCGCAACTGATTGCACAATCCTGTTCATAAAATTTGTTCACTTCGCGGCCCCTAAATTTCCCAATACCCAAAACGCAACTACTGTCTAATTAATTCCAACGCCTAGTTCCATAAAAAAAGTCCCGTCGGATTACGTTATACAGGGTGCCCATTATGTATGAAATATAGTATATATCTCGGTAAATATCGACTGTATACACCATTTTTCTATATGAAAGTTGTTTTAACATTTTATTTCCCATAACAAGACAGCATTTCATTGTTTTTATTTCAGAAAACAAATGAATAACGAAAAACAATTGAATTTTTTTAAATAGCAATGCACACTTTTATTAGGTTCATTTGATAGAGATTTTTTAGCGCATTTTTTAAGAATTAAAAAAAATATGCTATTGTTTGCGTTTTGTTCGTCCGTCCGTTCGTTCGTCCGTCCGTCCGTCCGTTCGTCCGTCCGTCCGTTCGTCCGTTCGTTCGTCCGTCCGGACCCATTTCTGCCGTTTCGAACTACTTCTAGGGGAATGGTCCTAGAGTCCTGGAATTTGTTACACTTCTAAATAGCATTATGCGGGTTACTCTGTAATTGGGCACATGCCTGTTGAGGGCCCAAAACAAGAGAGGGATAAAATTAAATTAAATTAATGTTGTTGCAGTAGGTAGCCTATATCTTGAAGGTGTGCCAGACGGCATCAAATTTCGCTGTCTAAAAGGGGGCTCCCCACGAATTATTTCTTGAGATGCTGTTTTTGAAAACGTGCATAACTTTTACATACAACAACCAATTGGTCTCAGATTTTGCATATGGATTCTCATGCGACTCTTTTTCGAGATCAGTGAGCGACGTGGTCTGAGAGGGGAAGGGGGTTAAAAATTAATTTTATCTCTCATTGGGGGAGGGGGGAACTTTAATTCGCAACTTTGTAGGTACTTGTTAATTAATAATTAAGTAGTAAGGATCTATAACTTTAACTGCAATTTTAAAATAGAAATAACGACTGTATACGCCTGTGTAACTTCGTAGATAGAAGTTATTTATGACACCCATTTATGAGACCCTCGTTTATTACTAATATGCGTAATGTGCATTTTCCAGATTTTTTTAACAAAGAAGAGTTAGTTTCTTACGATCTTAAACACATAAACCAATAATTTATGACATTGGGCATAAACAGAATTCGATTATGAGACTAAATCAATAAAGACGAAAAATTTAAGCGTGGCCAATCGCTTAATATGGGGAATGGTTAGTTTCAGTTTTAACTTGGAAAGAAAGCGTTCGGGAGGTAGTCAAAGACATTTGTAGAAATGTGCAAATTAAAAGAGCAACTTTCTTAGTAACAAAGACGTGGAATGTGAAATGTGATCAGGCATTTTCTTAATTATATTCAGAATTCATCCTAAGAATACTGCAAAGGTAATATCTTTTCATTTCTATTGAATAATTGAATTGAGCCCGCCCGCTTCACGCTAATTGCTTGGCGTTTCTCCTCGAACTTCCCGCTACTTTTCCTTTTTGAGTGACACCCGGCACGCTAATCGTTTCCGTCAATAATAACTAATTCATTGACGGTTATAAATCGACTAATAAATTTTTTTCTTCGAGAAATTCCCCTAAAAACACTAATGACATTCGGAATCAGTAGCAACTTCTACAATTCCGCGATGGATATATTCAAATCAAAACGAAATCCATTCCTACCTACCATTCTAAACACGTGTGTAATTGTCAGTTAGCTACTCTTTAGCCACCCGTCACCTACTGCTATCTTTCAGCAGATTTCTTTTGTGTACCCGTAAGAAGGAAGATTTTGACATTAAAAACCATAATGTATTAAAAAAATGTTTATTAATAGATAAATATAGCACAAATTTATAAATAAGTAATCAATTGAAAAATACTAGTTTAGCTTTACTCCCAATAAAAAGAAGTACAGCGACAGCCTGAAGGTTCTGGTCCACATTGCGTGAGACTTCCAGAAAGAGCGGACTTTCCACGGCAAGCGTTCCATATTCCACAGGATATGGTGCAGCCCAAACTGAATCCTCCCGCTTCCACGCTGCTCAAATGGGCAGTGAGAATCACCATCATCAAGAAAGCGGAAATTACGAGTACGTTCTGTAAAAAATAATGAGAGTTTATTTAATAAAATTAAGAGAAAAAAATGCAAACCTTCATATTGATTGAGGAGGGTATACAAACGTTGCGAATTTACGATTGACTGATACATAAAGTCTAGGTATCTTTGCTCTTATATCAAATGAAGCGATGTAAAATTGGGTAATTTGCTAAAGTTAAAAAACTACCGGATTCTGATTATGGGATGCAGTAAGTATGTGTGTCCCCGTTATCTTTAATTGAACTGCTCATCTTTATTTCACATTACTATATCGTTGATAGTACAAGGTGAATTTTTATCTCCCAAATTATATCGGAGGCGGTTATTGACATGATTATAACTGATGATGGGTTGTGTAACACATTTGAAGGTTAGCAGTTCGTGATGAATTGTATATTGGTATAACCCCAGGTCTCTTTAACGTTTATATATGACGTTAATTACTACGAATATGATTTTGGATTAGCCTTGATGTGACCGTTTACTCCGCAAATAGTCACCTCAATACAGTATAAATCTCTTTAAACTTTTTAATCCTTTAATTTCATTAATTAGTAATTAGTATTTGAAATCAAAAACATTTCCGCATCATACTTACACAGTGTGATACATTGAGAACCGCACAAAGCCATTTCAAATTTCAAACCCACGATGAATGCTGACTATCTATATCTTCAAAAAGAGACCTCGGAATAATAAAATATTTTCAGCTTGGTGGCACTATGGTTATACCGGAAGTTAATGCCAACTTGCTTATTTTAAATTAATAATCCCACATATTATACCATTTGTAGATTTTACGACATTCTATATACATTTCGTGCATGTTTTATACCTAAATTTAGTCCTTTTTGAGATATTTTAATTTTTATGTTAAACATGACGTTTGCAGCCCAAATAATTGCCAAGTTTTCGGAAAAGTTTCTCTTTAGTGGACTGTTGAATCGTTAAGCGTATAGGAGCGCAGATCCTTTAAAATACGAGAGGATAACGAAAATTAAGTATTTATTGAGATTTTTGTTATTGTAGCGAAAGGCGGACACCCTGTATATGAGAAACAATTGAATTTATTAAGTAAATCTGGGGAATTATTTACAAAATAAGCACAGAATTGTTCGGTTCATTTGAATTATGTATCTCAATGTGTTTTTTCCTTTTAGAAATTTTGTAATTTCATAATTTCTGTTGAAATTTGATAGCTTTTGTAAATAATAATAATAATAATAATAATAATAATAATAATAATAAGATGTTAGAAGTAAGACACAATTGGTCATCTGCGATAAGGAGTTTTGTCAGGCGAAAATTAATTAGTGCACGGGTTCTATCACTGTTAAGAGATAACGAAGATGTAGGTGTTTCCAAGATTGCGCGTTTCAAATTGGAGAGGTAGGGACGTTTGGCGGCTTCCGTTGCCATTGACGATTTATTTGAAATTTTTTAAAGGAGCATATTTGAAGGAAAAAGGGTGTACATTTCTTTACGCCAAAAATCGGGCAGTTCATAGGTTTATAATAAGTTTGTGCAGAAGCAAATAACGAAAGTGGTTTAAGAGCGTAACGTTTGTTGTCCGATTATGGAAATGTTTTGTCGATTTTAAAAAGTAAGCATTTGCAGTACACAGCGAGGCCTTTTTTTTAAGGTCTTATTAAAAGTTCCTGCCAGCGAGTGTTTATGTGCCAGTTTTAGTACGCCTAGTATCACAAACCCCACGACCATAAACGACCAAAGTATTTGGATTATTGAGAAAAAAGTGTAACTACTGATAAGATTTTTTAAGTTTTAATTGTCGCCCGACTGCGTGCGGAGTAATATGCCCAAACAAGTTTTGTAAGCATTTCTTTCATTCAGGGATTTGTTTTATTTTTGATGAGTTTCGGAATAAATTTTTGTCATTGTGAATCCATTAATTGCGTGTTTATTCGAATCCATTGTGCGACCCACATAGAGTTTTCATGTGAGATTTTTTTTTTCTGTTCGTGCCCAAGATTTATTTCACGTGTTTTATAGGTAATCATTTTTTTGGAATTTTCGGAAGTTGATCGAGGCTACCTAGTCTGTTGAAGTCAATATTAGGATTATTCTTCTAGCAGATACCGGATGTGTACGAGGAGAGAATATAACATTTAAGTTTCAATTTTGATTTGTTTGAGCTAGCTGGATAGATGTTTTGTGGGTGGTGTAGTGACCGAACATCATTGCACACAGCAGTATATTCATACTAAATTCAAAATATTTGAGCGGAATGTTAGGCTGGCAGCTATTCTTCATATTATCCAAACGCAAACAATCATCTTTCATATTCCAACCGAGGAATTTGTTATCATCAATGGTGCTCTGCTCGCGTAGGTCTGTGGCGTCTCCACTTCTCTCTGTTAGTAGATCTTCGTTTCAAAAGACATTATTCTATTACTGAAGTCAACATTAGGCTACACAGAAAAAGTAATATTGTAATAATCATATTATTTTTATCTGGAGCTTGAGAATTTGCTCCTCTTCAAGTGATGCACTATGCAGGTGGGTAGTGTGAAAATAAGTATCATGATTATCTGTATTTACTAAGCTAGCCACGTTCGCTTACTGGCGCTAACGCCACAGTGTTGTCAGTTCTCTTCTAAAGGCTAGTTTCCACCGGGTAGCACGTATTATTTAGGTGGTGGAAATGATTCAACTAGGAAAATCGATATTAAAGTGAAAAATATAGGCCGACTTGGCGACTCACCTGCGGGGATTTGATTAGACTAGCTGGTAATCAATTCAAAAACGCCCTTTACATTTTAGTATCAGTTTATCCGAGGAACAGTGCAAGTAAATTCGTTTTGTTTTCAAATATTGAACAAATTTGTGTTTCAAACGCAACACTAAACGCACCCAAAAATCAATAAGTAAACACAACTCTTCAAGAAGTGTTTTAATTGAACAGTGTTATAAAGAAATTCAACTGAGTTTTTTTTAAATCAAAGCTGTATTTCACATGTTGAATTTGATTCCGTAGTAAAAATACCATGCGCAGGGTGTTATCAATTTTGTTTTATTTTCTAGCCCCAGTTTACTGTTGCACTACAACCAGTGGGTTTTGGTCCACATTTTGTAACAGCCCCAGGAACAGTCGAGACTGCATGACATTCTTTCCATATTCCACAGTTCAGATCAAAGTTTCTTTTCGCTTCCACGATGCCAAAACTTGCAATTGCAATCACCATCATTACCAATGCAGCAACAATTATAACACGCTGTGTAAAGAATTAGTGTTTAACAATAAACAAAGGGCAAATGTGTACGAGTAATAACGACTTACCTTCATCTTGGTCAAGTAAACAAGGTTTAATAGCGGCGAGTGTCAAGGAACTAATAATTCGTTTGCTATTCCGCGCTTATATGTATATTGAGCAAAAAGGGGTCAAACAGATTATTTACTATCATATAAGTTTAAAAACATGATAAAAGAAATGGAATCCATTTATAGAATTTAAATAATAATACCCCCGTTATGTTGTTTCTTAACTGAAGTCTCTGCTTATTTTAGACAAATGCAATTGATAAGAAGTGTAAAATGTGGTGACGTTGTGAGATGGGTATACTGAAACTTGAAAGCTTATGAGATTTGCTTATTGGTTTCTACAAGAGAAATCATATACATAAGTTTTTGTCTTACGTATGAGAGAAACGTTACGGTAACGGAAGAATGGATTGGGATTATTTAGTACATGATTGACCCGAATCCGCTGCAAACATCTGGTTATAGTATAAGCAATCAGATTCCTAAGGTGTTCATCGTAATGTGGTAATCACATTGCTCATATTAACACTGAAAATTTACTGGGTTCATAAACACACGTGACAAACTTTTTAAAAACACAGAACCAAAATTTAAGGCTAAATTCTGGTCTCAACTGACAGCTGCGGTAAACTTTTTACTACCTAAATCAACACAAATTTCTCTGAGTACTCTATCGTGGAATGATAAAATTAAAATACAAAGTAAAATACAAAATAGAAAAACAAAAGGAAGTAATGAATCCTTTCAACTAAATTGAATATAATTAGCTGCTCATATATTTGGGAAACTTCAATGCTAATTCCAAATAATTGACGTTAGCCGGGCGCATAATTTTGCGCGGCTTAATTTTACCTAATAATAATTAGAGTTGGTCCGGAACATAATTTCGCAAAGACCGAGGCAAAGATTATATGTTAGATTAAACAAAGTAATAACATGGGTGCAAGACATAATTGCGGCAGCTTAAATTTTAATTAAGTCAATGTGTCAATTCAATTAACTATTTGTAAATGAAAAGGAATTACCTTGAAGTATTTTTGTAGTAAATTTGAACTTAATATCATACGAAGGCCTGGCAATCTTGAAGTTTTATGCAATATTTAATTTTTCCTCGACATCTATAGGTACTTTTTGAAAAAGTCACTGAAATTTACCCAGGAATCGAAATATATAATAATAAACAGGGGATTCCATTAAAAAAATGCAATTTTGATATAAACCACCCTGTATAAGAATTGCAATTGAAAATGTTTTTAAGTTGTAGCCTTAAGAATCCCTCAACATGCTCCGACAATGAATTTTAAATATGTGCTGACCCAAATAAACCCACGATCATCCACTAATGCACATGCCTGTTGAGGGCCCAGGACAAGAGAGGGATAATAATAAATAAATAAATAAATAATCGCCCACCCTGTATTCCCTTTTTCTTCTCAACAAATTACATTAATATGCTATTTTTTCTATTTCTTCTTTTTGGCACTTCTGTACTCCTTCCTTACTGTAGTCTTCAAATGTCTCTGAAAAAGGCCGGTTAGGTGTGGGCGTTCCCTTTACTTTTGGAATTTTTAGTGAGTATGTGGATTTTACTATCCAACTCTTTCTATACTCAATGCTTTTTCATTTTATAGATTTATAGTTAAATTGCTAAGAAATTTTGTTTAAATTTGCAAGTCTGCTGCATGCAATTCCGCGGCTACCCGTTGCTATTTTGCATATAGGAAAAGAAATTATTCACAAACATAAATTCTATTGAATGTTTATTAAAATAAATAAGGGCACTTAAAATACTAATTTCTGTTTACTCCCAATAAAACGAATTACACCGACAGCCTGAAGGTTCTGGTCCACATTGTGTGAGACTTCCAGAAAGAGCGGATTTGCCACGGCAAGCGTTCCATATTCCACAGGATATGGTGCAGCCCAAACTAAACCCACCCGCTTCCACGGTGCCAAGATGGGCAATGAGGACCATCATCATCACGACAGCAGAAATCATAATTATATTCTGTGAAAATAATTGAGTTACAAAAGTTAAGCGTGCAGTTTGGCTCGTTACAAACCTTCATGTTGATTGAAATTTGGCGATCGTTGTATAAACGTTTGCAAATGGTAACTGATAAATAATGTTTGGGATTCAATGCTTTTATATCCAGCAAAATGATGAAATTCGATAATTTTCTAAATTGTAAATTTAAAATAACCTACCAGCTTTTATTTTTATAGGATGTAATAAATAAGTAGGTACTTCCCCGTTATTTTTCTTGCGCACCAATCGTAAGATGATCGAAGTCGCCTTTTATCTTAAATTTCCCAAACATACGGCAGCGTTTATAGTATCTGTATAGTAGAAGGGGACTTTGTTACTCCCAAATTTTATCGGTTATTGACTGATTATGTTATGACACATTCATTCAGTAGTCAGATTTAAAAAAAAACAAAACGTTAACGGTGAAAGTACATAATTGAATGAAATTAACAGGGTATTGAATTAAAAAAAATTATTCCGGGGCTGTTCAAAAACTTTTCCTTCCCTCAATTATTCACATTGACCGGTTATTATGAATAATCGCCACATTAATTACTTTGATCGTAAGGCTGTGTATACATTATCCGAACCGAACGTGTAATGTAACACGTAATGTAACAAATTCGTGTAGTTAGGACGGTGCCCCGAGCACGAAACGAGCAGGTTCGCAACCTGCTCGCCCGCTCCACCAAAAGTCGGTTTTTCTGCCTGGTATCTGCATGGGGTAAAATTCATCCCCAAGTAAAACTAGTTATTTGCGTGTTGCAAAAATTTTTGTAGATAGAAGTTAGGAGACTTAAAAAGAGAATGAAGGAAAAGGGAACCTTTCGTCGCGTCAACGGTTAGCAACTAACAAGTAGGAAAAGAGTATATCATGCTCGCCAGGTCACAGAACACCTGATGCCGATGTACGTCCAGTCATCCTATGCCAAAAAAAGGCAAATAGAAAAAAGGTGTGGTTGAAGGTCCGATGATCATTGTGTAATAAAGTCCCGAGCGATTTCGGGGCAGCTGGGGGGAGGCGAGGGAGTTGAAGGTACAGTTTTGCGGTTTTTCGGCTATATTTTGAAAATGGTGGGTTGTAGGACAAATTTTCTTATCAAAATCCAAAGCTGATACAATTTTCTACAACTTTGCTTCAATACTTTTTTTTCCAAAAAAGCCTCGTTTTCCAGCTACGAGCTCTTGAATGTGAGCAATTTTAAAAAAACTCACGTTTTCGGTCCTTCAAGAATCAATGACATGTGTAGGGTTTATGACGGGTGGTGTGGGCTATAGAGCAGTAGTTGCAGTAATGATACTTGATTTGATATACGACATGGGACTGAAGGGATGTAGTGATTTTTTTCTTGAGGTTTGAGAATAGATTTCTGGTGGAATTGTAGGTGGTGGAGATAATTTCACAGTTTACGGTTATTCTAAATTTGTTGGGTGAGTCAATTTACGTTTTTAGGTATTTCTTAGGGTATAGCACCTCCTTGTTCGATCTCTAACAAGTAAAATTTTATTAAAGCATTAAAGCCGTTATTTTGGTATAATGAATGCAGATTCTTCGTGCGCAACTGCGGCTCTGCGATCCTATTCATGCATGTCTTGAAGTCTAGGATGACATTTTTGTTTTGATGTAAGGGATGACTGAAATGATAATTCACATATCGAATCCAGGCCAGTTTAATGATATGTGATAAATCAAATGTCCAGACTCCAGAACGGCAATGTAATTTTCCACATCTATAGTAGTTCAAGTGGAGATGATTGCGGTTTAAATCGATGAAAAGGGTCGTCATAGTTGTAGATAGATTTTTGTGCATACCAAGCAATACGTCGTTGATGTGTTTATGGGTGAAACACAATCCTTTGACTCAATCCAAGAGTTCTAGACCATTGCAGATAATCCAAGGAAAGGTATAGTCACCTAGAACGCTTTCTTTCATTCATTATTTTTGTTTTTCGCTTATAAATCAAAAACCATTAGCCCTACAAAAATACTCCTTCCTAGTATTCTTCTGAAAATGACAAATATTTTCGGGTCCCAGGAACATCTTTTCACAATACAAATTTCATCATCTAAGTGTTCATTATAATTGACCTGCTATCTTTATTTAGAAATTTCCATTATTAATTGTATTGCCACCATTGCTCTTTGGCATGGTTAAACCGTCCTGTTTCGACATTACAAAGGTGGGAGATATGAGCCATCTTCATCATCACTGAAGCAGATATCATGATTGTCAAACCAATAACGTTGTCTAACTAATACCTTCATCTCAGAGATTGTATGCTACGCGTGAATGATGACTCTCTATTTAATTATAGGTTGAGAATAAGTAAATCCCCATTATCTGTTACTATAATTGAATTAAGATAAATCAATCTCCTTTTATCTTGTATGAGTTTTTGTTATTTATATTTTGTTATTTATAACTTAAACAGCAAAGATAAAGGGGATATACTTTTTTACACTATCCAATCACGCCTACCACTTATAGTAACAAGGGCACACAGTTTAATATAAAAGGATTAAATCACGAACATTGAATATCAGTTTACTGTTTACCCACGAGATCTGCACCTCTATCCTCTACACCAAATATGAAGGTAAGATAATTAGTTACTTGCTAACAAGATCGCATAATTTTTTATTTCCTAGAACATTGTTGTGATTTCTGCATTGGTGATGGCCATGGTCCTCATCGCCCACTTTAACAACGTAGAGGCAGGAGGATTCAGTTTAGGTTGCACCATATCTTGTGGAATCTGGAACGCATGCCGTGGCAAGTCCGCTTTTTCCGGTAGTCTTACACAATGTGGACCTGAGCCCTCAGGTTGCCGCTGTACATCATTCGCTTGGGAATAGCTAAAGAATGACTAGAGTTTTATATTTATTGTTGGATTAGTAAATTATTTTTGTAAAATAAAGAAAATATTTTAAAAATTATCTATTCTGTTATACTTACCTACTTCTCGGTCAGCAGTAACAAAAAAAGATGTTATAGTTATACACTTCAAGAGTACTTCCAGCATCGAACGCGGTGTACTTGTATGATGTTTAAATTTAATAGTTTGCTATCCGAATTGTCAAGTGTTTTGACAAAGAATTATTTTACACTGTACACTTACAAACATGTATCCACTGACTCGGATCCGAACCGGAGGCCTTCCGTGTTGTAGTAATCGCCTCCACTTCTTTAAGCGAGCGTGAAAAGCAGTTACGAATTTTAAATGAAGGTGTCATACAGTCAAGCCAAGTAAACAAGTCCGTCAAGAAGGCGATGGTTTGGTGTCGCTGTATTTTAGAAGTACAGTCTGTGTCAATAGTGTTTGGCGGGAAACTTGTTCTATTTTGGCATTTTTTTTAATGCAGCTACGTTTGAAAACTGGAGAAAGAAATTTAGTACAATAATTACAACCCAAAATAACAAAATTTACCTAAGTACTACCTTAGTGTAATTCTATTCTTTACACTATGGTACTACTAATGACAAAGCAGTGTGTATTTAAAACTAATTAAACAGTATCATCCGTCACTTTCCTCTTCACTGATTTTAGAACCTTCGCCTGACGTGCCAGTGATTACCGTGAAAGATAAACTTTTTACAGCTTCATCTAACAATCCATGGCGTTGCCACATTTATTCTTCCAATCTCTTAATGTGGATTATGTCGTATCCAGACTTATACTTTTCGAATTGATGATGAGATGCGCATTTTCAATTCATTTCAATTGATTTCATCCTGCTTCAGTCAGTTTTATATACACCAGGTTCATCTTTTGTTAGCAAGCATTCCATAAAATGGATGGATATAGGTTTCGTCAAAAAATGTGATCTTTACTTTCAATGCGGCCAATCTTCTTCTTCATTTTAGTAACTAAATTATTGATTGTAGAGACTTTGTTATGGATCATGTAAATTTCATTCTTCAAGACGCGTAAATCAGAATTATCCAATGTTATTTTGTAGGAAGTTGCACTTCCTTGCTTCTTTGATGGAAATTTCCATGTCCTATATCATCGGCAAGTTTGACTTCGATCTACAGGATAACAATACGTATTTATTTCAGACGAATATTAATGAAATGCACATTACCTAATCTGGGTTATGAATTTTGTTGGTTTGCCGGGAGCAGAGCTGTCGCAGCAGCAGCTAGCTCTGCTCCCTTTCCCAAAGGAAATATCTACACACCGGCAGCTTTCTCTTTTCCAAAGAATTCCACGACCCTTTTAATAACATTTCTGGCTTCGGAATGCACAATTGCAGAGGTTTGCTTCTCTTTTCTTGCCGTACGGATAAAATTGGTGCAACAAGCGCATTTTATAAACATTTAATATATAAATGTGTCACTGTCACATTTTTTATGGACTGTACACGCCTGCGTTGTTGGTATTGGCTTAACGTTTTCCCGCCACGAAATTTCTAAATTAGTTCGCATATTTTCCGAGGGACTTGTTTGCTTGGTGGAGCTGTATGTTAGGAGATGTGCTTTCGTCCAAACCAATGCTTTTCATTCAGCCATTTCAATGTCAGCCTTTGGATCAATTTAATTCGATTTATTCAAGAATAAGGTAAAACGCAATATAAACACCGTCTCAGTCTCTTGTTCTATGATGCTAATTTGGCGGCACTTCTGATGGCTTCTTTAATAGATGAATTCAGATGTGGGAGTGCTACAGTGTCCACGGAGGTCGACTCCCAGACTACGGTTCTTCCTTTCTTCTAAGGTATTGCCATCCTCGTAAAAAATCCCGGGGATTCCAGAGTAGAAGATAAGCCGACATTAAATTGTGAAGGGCAAAGTGTCGGCGGTGTCATCCTGCGCTTTTTGAGCTTAAGATAGAACACGATTACTCGAAGAGTCTACTTCAAGTTAGACGTGTAGGGTTTAGATAGATCATTTCCAAAATAAGTCACGTCACCAAATGACGACTCAGGTTATTTGAGTTCCCGAAACCCCATCTAATTCAGCAGGGCGCGCTCAATCGAATTGGGAAACGTAAACTATGGCAATCCCCCCCATTTTATACTGAAGGCTAACAAATTAGCTCCGTACTTTGGTGCCGGAAGTACTCCTGAAGTGTATGTATAACATCTTTTTTTGTTACTGCTGACCGAGAAGTAGGTACTAATTTCGAAGGTATATTTTTTATTTTGCAAAAATAATTTACTTATCTATAACAATAAATATAAAATTGTAGTCATTCTTTTGCTATTCCCAAGCGAATGATGTACAGCGGCAACCTGAGGGCTCGGGTCCACATTGTGTAAGACTACCGGAAAGAGCGGACTTGCCACGGCATGCGTTCCAGATTCCACAAGATATGGTGCAACCTAAACTGAATCCTCCCGCCTCTACGTTGTTAAAGTGGGCGATGAGGACCATGGCCATTACCAACGCAGAAATCACAACAATGTTCTATGAAAAAAGTAATTATGCTACCTATCTTGTTAGTAATAATGAATTATAACTTACCTTCATATTTGGTATAGAAGACTGGCGTACTTAGCAGATATGCAGACCGTTGTGGATGAACAGTAACTGATATTCATTGCTCGTGATTTTATCCTTTTATATTAAACTGTGTGACTTCGTTACTAAGATAATTTGGTGGATAATGTAAGTCCCGAGGTAAGTCCCCTTTATCGTTGGCTCTCAGCATTGCATAATAGTAACATGTTGCCTGAACTCGTAAAGCTTTATTAAATAAAAAGATATAATCGGCAGGTCGAAAAACCCAAACAAGATAAATAAAAAAGTTTGTCATCTTAATCGAATTATAGTAAAAGATAATGGGGATTCACTTACTCCCAATAATTCATTCCATTCACGTATGACCATTCCATAAACGCTACCAATCTCAAAGATAAAATTATTAGTACTTTCGTTCGATTAAAGAACGATAATACTTCTATTGTTTATAGACATGAAGGGAAGTATTTGATTGCAATACTACTTTTGGCAGAAAGTTACCTCCCAACAAATTTGTTCGAAACCCGTTTTTACGAATATACTATTTAAGGGCATGCTGGTTTTTTAACATCATAGAACCTCTTAGTAAAAAAATTGCCTACCGAAAGCAATAGATGGGTTTCAAAACCCTATGGTCGATTCTTAATGTCCAGAGGTTTACTTCCTTAATTATTTTCAATTGTTCAAGAATACACTCTCAACAAAAATCAGTTTCCCTTCCAGGCTTCCAGTGGTGTTGAATTGTGGTAAACGGAAATGTAAATAATCCACACCTGGTGTGCCATTTCTCCAAAAAGCTAATAATTAATTAGTTTATGTCATACTTGATCATTATTCAGTTATAATAATCCTAAATCAAGATACATTAAATGACAAATAAGGCACTCCACCATGACAACCCCAATTATGCGTAGCAACGGGCGTTATTTTTATAACGCCCAAGGGCGTTATTTCTGTAAATCCTATAAATATGGAATAATGAATCTGTACGAACTTTTGTATTTTCACCTAAATAAAAAGAACTGTGTTGATGTCGCATTATCCTACTACTATTCTTTGAAGTAAAAAGAACAATTCTGGAACTGTCCAGAAAACACCGCACCAGCTTGGCCCAGACCCATAAATTTTCTCTCCTCAACCGATTCGTTTCTTTTGGGTGACGTATCTTTTTCCATGATCGACATTGCTTTCGTTTCAGTATAGGTGCTTGTATGCACGCCAGCTACGAGACAAGCATTGTTCTGCTTCAAGCGATGACTGTCATCTATATAATCCTTTGCCACTGATTGGCTCTGCCACCCTCCCAATTTCATCAAGTTGGTCATACTACCTCCAGCATCAGAATGGAGAGTGGCACTTGTACGTCGTAGGCAATGTCCTGTAAAACCTTTAGCTTCGGGCAACCCCAAATATGTTGCAATTTTGCAAGGAATGCTTCCAAGTGTGTTTTTGCCCACAGGCTGAGACGTGCAAAGATTTCCCCGCAGGCTTAGGAAGAATCTTTCATCAGACACACCTTCAGGTCGGAGAGATATGTAATTCCGTATTAACTGCAATGCTTTCATTTCAGATTCCTCAATAATAATGAAACTTCGTCCCTTATCAGTTTTAGCACAGATCTACACATACACAGATTGCTAACCTTATACATTTTTTGGGAATAGTAGATTACATACCGAGCTGGGAGGTGGTTCATTACCTACCCCGAGGGCTTAAGGCTTATAAGCGCGAGGCGTTGGTTATGAACCACTGACCAGCGAGGTTTGTATACTATTTTACTCACAATCGATCATTTAAGGTAAAGTATATAATTCAACAAGGTGTTACTTTAACTGTCAATAATAGTGACACCGCCAATGTAACCATTAATGTTTACAACAATAGCAAATAGTTTCGTTCTTCTTCGTAATTTGCTATTGTTGTAAACATTAATGGTTACATTGGCGTGTCACTATTAGTATAAGTTTCATATAAGGATAATATGAATAGCATTTGCAGGTAAGGAAAGTGACAGATGCTAGCCGGGAAAGTGACAGCTAGCCGGGAAAGTTACTTTCCCGGCTAAGGTGAGTAATGAGTCGCTTCGCAACCGCTATGAAGGTTAGGAATTCAGATAATACTAACCGATTGTGAGTAAACAAATTTAGGTATACTTAAAAGCGCCCTCTATTGCGGAGCAGTATAATCATGTACCGTTTAAAACTGTAATATGACGCTTATGGATTTACGCATTAGATGTCGCTGCAAAAAATTTAAAGCGGTAAAGTGTGCATATAATCCAGTTTAATTGTATTTTTACCAGGAAAGTTGTGGGGTAGTTTTGATTTCTTTGATTCTATATGTTTTTTGGGGTGCTGAATCCGAATCTGAGGTTTGCTAACAAAATTTCATGACGCAACATTGAAAAAAATACAAAAAAAGTTGAATAAGATATTTTTTTAGCAGTTTTGTGCTTACAACTCGAAAACTATCAACTTTTCGAAAATAACCTCCCTATCTTATATCTTATCGGCGTGGTAAAGAGTGTAACGTTAATGATGGCAGAGATATACATAGTTTGTAAGTATGCCTTTGCGGTTAGCAATTTGTCAAGACCTTTAAAGCCGCAAATAGTGTCCGCCAACTTCAAAAAACCTTCACGATTCTTTAAGAACCTGCCCTATGTTCGTGTGTATCTGTGACCACAGGGACCCGCTTTTAATAACTTCCTTACGACGAATGAGTAGCTTCAGTGTTAAATTAAAACAATTATGGCTCAACGTACCTCCTATCATATCATACCACTGTAATAATACGAATATTAAGGAATTCGAATTGTGCAAACTTTAGCGCTTTAATTTTGTTTCAGCGACATCTAACGCATAAATCCATAAGCGTCATATTACAGTTTTAAACGATACATGTTTATACTGCTCCGCAATAGAGGGCGCTTTTAAGTATACCTAAATTTGTTTCCCAAAAAATGCATAAGGTTAGCAATCTGTGTATGTGTAGATCTGTGGTTTTAGTAATAGGAATGTCAACAATTATGTGCGTTCCCACATCTCGTACATCTGTAAACTTCATTTTCAAAAGCTCATCTCTTCTGCATGCGCCAAATATCCCCATTAATAATGCAGCCTGTAAATACACGAAGTCTATACCTATATGCAAATCTTATAAAAATAATACACCATACTTTGTACATCAGATACTGCGGATCGGGTGCTATGGCTTCATTCGCTTTTGCGGCTCGCGCAAGAACGTGTGCAGGTAAATGAGACGCGTCGTCTGCCATTTTTCAGAAAGTTTTTAGTATGTTTGACAAATATAATATCTATCTCCATAGTTACGACCATGGATAACTTAATTTTGATGATTCTCATTATCTTCTCTTTCTACCATCTGTCACCGCTAATTCTTGGAAAATCATCAAGTATGACATAAAACGTTGAAGGCACCACGGGCGTTATGAACACAACGCCCACGGTCAACGCTCCCGTCCGAAGGTAAAACCTAGTAAGTCAATTTTTGCTTAAAATTAGACTTTGAGACGATCTGAAAGTACTACTTTTTTCCTTTGTAGAGGTATAAACTTTGTAGATCACTTCCAACTAATAAGCATTCTACATTCAATGGAATTTTCTAGTAAGTGTCATAATCTATATCTTTTCAAAGCAAGAATATAGTAAATCCGATTTGCAGTGGAAGAACCTATCATTTCACTTAAACTATGGCATTTACTGAATAAACAACCTCACCTCCAAATGGAAAAACACAGCATTCATTCTTACTACTTATTTCAATAGCGTTTAATTAAATTGAAGTTATTTTGATTTCTGCCGTTCAATGGAAGAACCTAGCAAAGCAATCTACCGATGGTCTTGCTTCCCGCCAAAAAGTGTAAGAACATAGTAAAGTCATATATTTACCAGAAATTAAAACCACCAGTAAGCATGATACCATTGGAAATAGCTAGCAAAGTACCTTACTAAATTTTTCATGGCTTATAGTGCAACATTTTCAATATTAATAAAACCGTAACTTGACATACTACATATTGGTGTAGTAAAAGCATCATAATTCCTGTTAAAAAACATCGTATGTTCAATATTTTGCAAAATACTAAATATATTATAAAAACAATATAATAATCACAAACATAGCGACCTAAAACACCATAATGCCCATACTACAATTGTCAACTTTAATTGTCAACGTTATGTCAATACATTGTACTATTAATTGCTCTCTTGAAAAGTTCATAAAAATGAGTTACTGGGTTTTACCTTTTTACGGGAGAACGTATAACCCTCGGGCCGGAGGCCCTCGGGTTCTACACTGTTGACCTGGGGCGTTATTTAGTTCATAACGCCCTTGATACCTTAATAACTATAAGAAATTTTGAATCTTCCTTGCTAATGTTTTGTATGGTTTAGAATGATTTTATCTGTATTGTTTCATATTGAATCTACGTGCTATTTCGCTCCATAAATCCAATAATTCCAGCTATCTGTAACGATCCAGTCACTTTTTTTATCGTCACGTTTTATTAACGATCCTCGAGATTATATATAGTTTTGTATTGCTGTCTATCTGTCCGCCTGTCTGTGTGTCTGCCCGTGTGCACGATAACTTTGTGTAGAAACGTCCGATCAGTTTGAAAATTGATACACATGTTCTTCAGGAGATAAGAAAGGTCGCTATTGTTTTTTGGCTACGTAGACCAACGGGCCAACAAGTTACAGCCCAAACACTGCCTAAACCTCCAAAAAGGGTACAATTCTTGTTACAAAGAACATAATGAATGTCCGGTTTTCTGTGTTAGTGGTGACTATTCAGATGAATAAAACAAAATTGCGCATGCGCACCCCAACTTTTGTATTTGTGCAATCCCAATTTTGTTATCTGTTAAGATATTTAAATGCAATTTGGTATGTAGGCATCTCAAATAAAAGTAAAACTAATACCAATTCAAAAAATTTGTTTTACAAGCTACGCTGATCTGGTGGGATACAATCAACCCCTTAAGGGGTATTGTAACAATGATGTATGCGTGAAGATCTCGAGGATCGTTCGGTATTCAGTTGTATCGGATTTTTTCGGTTGTAACTTTATTATTATTATGTACTCTTCTATAGATATAGTCAGCAAAGTTCGCACTTTTTCTGAATCTAAATTTCTTTACGAAATTCTATATTCTTTCAAAAGTTTAGCGCCCTCCCTTATTAAACTTTGCATTGTTTTGAGTATCGATCCGATACCCTCTTGGAAATTTAGAACCCTCCTTTGTTAAAAATTACATTAATTAAGGAGAGACAACCGATTTTTAACAGATTGTCGAGGAGTCCAGTCTGGGGGGATAGCTGCTCTAAGTACCCTAAAGTAAATATATTTAAGCACTTGTCCACCGACCATTTAACATCTTCGCTTTTGAACGTCGCCAATTGCATACTTTTTGGATTTCATGTACAACATTCCACACCTTTCCTTTTTGACCGTTGATGCGAACAGGAAACTTCCACCGAGCTCTAAGCCCTAATGTTTTTGAGTGTGTAAAACCAGCCACGTAAGTTATATTAAAAGTAGAACACAACTCCATTCATCTCTTCAGTTTATTACAAAATATTCTCAAGAATCACAGTATTTTGGCGAAAAAAATAAATAAAACATTCAATAATAAATTATTAGGGCAACTGGTTCAAAAACTGGAACTTATTCCCAGTAAAACGATGTACAGCGACATCCCGAAGGCTCGGGTCCACACTGCTCCAGACTTCCGGAAAGGGCAGATTTTCCTCGACACGCATTCCATATTCCGCACGAAATTGTGCATCCTAAACTGAACCCTCCTGCTTCGACGTTACCAAGGTGGACGATAAGAACCATCGTCATCACCAAAGCGGATACCATAATAATATTCTGCAAGGGAAGCAAAGTTAGTGTGAAAATATATTGCAATTAAAGACTTACCTTCATGTCTTTAAACTTGGTCTCCTTCTTCAAGTGAGTGAAAGTATTTGAACTATAATAACGTAGTCTCTGGGACTAGATGCTTTTATATTGAACGGTCGCGTGGAGAATGGAGATTATTTGCAATTTAATTATAGATTGAGAATAAGTAAATCCCCAGTATCTCTTACTATAATTGGATTAAGATAAATGAATCTCCTTTTATTTTGTATGGGTTTCGTTATTTCGGTACAGACCACGTATTTTGTAACATGAAAGGCACAGATAAAGGGGATGTACCTTTTCACATTATCCAATCACGCCTAACACTTATAATATCAACGTCACACAGTTTGATATAAAAGGATTAAATCACGGACACTGAATATCAGTTTACTGTTTACTCTCAAAGTCTGCACATCTGTTACGAACATCAATCCTCTACACCAAATATGAAGGTAAGATAACCCGTTAGTTACTTACTAACAAGATCGCATAATTGTTTATTTCGTAGAACATTGTTGTGATATCTGCATTGGTGATGGCCATGATCCTCATCGCCCACTTTAACAACGTAGAGGCGGGAGGATTCAGTTTAGGTTGCACCATATCTTGTGGAATCTGGAACGCATGCCGTGGCAAGTCCGCTTTTTCCGGTAGTCTTACACAATGTGGACCTGAGCCCTCAGGTTGCCGCTGTACATCATTCGCTTGGGAATAGCTAAAGAATTACTAGAGTTTTATATTTATTGTTGGATTAGTAAATTATTTTTGTAAAATAAAAAAAATATTTTAAAAATTATCTATTCTGTTATACTTACCTACTTCTCGGTGAGCAATAACAAAAAAAGATGTTATAGTTATACAATTCAAGAGTACTTCCAGCATCGAACGCGGTGTACTTGTATGTATTGTATAATTTAATAGTTTGCTATCCGAATTGTCAAGTGTTTTGACAACGAATTATTTTACGTCAGCCTTTGGATCAATTTAATTCGATTTATTTAAGAATAAGGTAAACGGCAATATAAACACCGTCTCAGTCTCTTGCTCTATGATGCTATTTTGGCGGCACTTCTGATGGCTTCTTTAATTACCCATCCATACATTCCCGTTCTCTGGCCGAAAAGGATCAAGAAACCCTGAGCCAGCCCGCCTCCGGTATCCCTCGGGGTTTCGAAGGAATGAAACACGTTGGCTTTTTCCTTTTTTCCTAATCTGTCAGTCTGCTTTTAATCCTGATGCAAGAATGTCAAGGTTAAAAGGAATAAAGTTGGTATACATCCCCTTAATCGTTAAAAAATGATAGTGACCGCTTTTTTCAGTACCTATGTAATTTATTTCGATTATCCTTTATAGAGGTTTTCTCAAACACTGTGTTTATAAGAGCTTCTTTATCCAAAACTCGTGCGAGAGTCGGCAGAAAATAGTTATTTGTTTCATTAGTACAAAAAATGTCAGTTTTCGGGACGAGGAAGATAGTTGCTGGACGACGCGTTAGCGGAGTCCAGCAACCTTCCGAGTCCCGAAACCGCATTTTTTGTACGAATAAAACATAAAATTTTTTCTCCAACCCCCTTTACTTCAAATTATATTCGAATTTAGATTCAGTCACAGTTTCACTACTAGTATAAGAACTTCTGCTTTCTTGTCCTCAAGTGTCATGCCACTCTAGTTTTTAGGTTAACTTATAACCTATTCGTTCTTACTTCTTACTTCTCACCTCTCGCGACTTTGTAGGGAGCAAATCTTGAGGTAGCATGTTCTGCCGTTTCTATAATCTCTGGCGGAGTGCAATCCATGTCGCTATCAGTTTCAGTCATTTTATTGTATACACAATTTTATTAATATTGTTATATTTTGTATTGAAATAAAAAACTTACCATACAGTTTTTTAATTAAAATTAATTGCAATTAACTTTTTCAAATTTTGAATTCAAAATGACAGATAATAGTGCAATGGGTCTGAAGTAGATGGCGTTACGCGCGACGGCGGGTTGTATACGTATTAAAATTACGTTCACGGAATATGTAAATTACGTTACACATCACACATGGTTTAAATAAAAATAGCGAGCGTAAATCATTTTCAATACATGTACATACGTATAGGTAACATCATTATGCAAAAATATTTGATTTGTATGTATAGGTAGAAATATCTTACAACCTGCAATGTAAAACGATGTCAATGTGACATATCTCCGTGATTGTAATTTTTTAATTGGCCAACTTTCAAGGTCAATTTCTTTTTGGTACTAGGACCAAAAGTATCCACTTTTTGTACAGTTGCCATGGTGAAAGTGATTAATCCGCAAAACGTCAATTTTAGGCTCAAAAAATAGCGTCTTATTCAGGTGATTGGAGAAAAAACTAAATTTTTATTCCGACAAAATCGTGGATGCAGGCGACTGGCGGCGCCGACAAGTCTTTCACTCCGTACACGCTAATTTGAAAACATTATATAATTTCCAAAGCGAGAAGCGCGAGTCGGCGCTGGTAACCGGTAAGCGAGAAACCTGCCTTCACTCTGTTCGTAACCCTAAGATAGAACACGAGTACCCGAAGAGTCTACTTCAAGTTAGACGTGTAGGGTTTAGATAGATCATTTCCAAAATAAGTCACGTCACCAAATGACGACTCAGGTTATTTGACTTCCCGAAACCCCATCTAATTCAGCAGGGCGCGCTCAATCGAATTGGAAAACGTAAACTATGGCATAGATAGGTAAATGTCGTGAGTTTGTAGGTGTTCGGATATATTCGGTGAAGCGGTGCACTGAATAAGGATGGGGTTCGGAAATTCGCGGCCGGGCTGTCTTGCTTCAATGAGGGTGTTCTCAAATTGACTAAGCGCGAGGTTATAATTAAAGTTACAATGAAGTCCCACGTATACTGTAAAAGTGTAAAGTGTGGCAACGAAAACGGGTAACGTCTAATTTGATTCAAAGACGAAAAAGGAAAGGAATGGAACTAACTGAATGTTCAAAATGTAGTCAAGACGGTGGTAGTTTTTGTATTGTGGAAGAACGATTTCTGCGCTTGAAAAGAGGAGCACATACAGTGTCGTACATGTGGATGTAAATTCTTGGTTCAATAAGAAAATAATCTTGCTCTTCTAGAGTAGAATGATTTTGCTATGCTGTCTTTCAAGATGAATTAGGCATATTTACTTTGGTCAAGTAAGCATCGGACAGAACAGATCGCAGCTTCAGCTGTTACTTTTAGCGACAAAAACTTAGTTAGGTATAGGTTAGGTATAAAGGCGGCAATAGTTTTCCCGTTTCTTGCACATAGTTTGGATGTCATGGATCGAAAGAGTATAACTCACATTAATAGAGACAATCCCCCCCAACTTATACTGAAGGCTAACAAATTAGCTCCGTACTTTGGTGCCGGAAGCACTCCTGAAGTGTATGTATAACATCTTTTTTTGTTACTGCTGACCGAGAAGTAGGTACTAATTTCGAAGGTATATTTTTTATTTTGCAAAAATAATTTACTTATCTATAACAATAAATATAAAATTCTAGTCTATTCCCAAGCGAATGATGTACAGCGGCAACCTGAAGGCTCGGGTCCACATTGTGTAAGACTGCCGGAAAGAGCGGACTTGCCACGGCATGCGTTCCAAATTCCACAAGATATGGTGCAACCTAAACTGAATCCTCCTGCCTCTACGTTGTTAATGTGGGCGATGAGGACCATTGCCATCACCAACGCAGAAATCACAACAATGTTCTATGAAAGAAGTAATTATGCTACCTATCTTGTTAGTAATAATAAATTATAACTTACCTTCATATTTGGTATAGAAGACTGGCGTACTTAGCAGATATGCAGACCGTTGTGGATGAACAGTAACTGATATTCATTGCTCGTGATTTTATCCTTTTATATTAAACTGTGTGACTTCGTTACTAAGATAATTTGGTGGATAATGTAAGTCCCGAGGTAAGTCCCCTTTATCGTTGGCTCTGAGCATTGCATAATAGTAACATGTTGCCTGAACTCGTAAAGCTTTATTAAATAAAAACATATAATCGGCAGGTCGAAAAACCCAAACAAGATAAATAAACAAGTTAAAAAGTAATCGTAAACGATTTACATAAAGCGCATTTCCACTTGCATTCATTTCCCATTTGTAAGATGCAACTTCTATTAAAATTGTAAAAATCCGGCCACAAATATGAAAGATAGCGATGCACATGCGCAATCCATTTTTGACGTGCTACTTCAATTTCAGTTTATGAGAAGAATTTCATTTCAATGCTTTTCTAAATAAGAAAGTTGGAACTGCGCATGCGCAAACCTAAATTTTGAAACTAATGTTAGATTTTTCTTTGTTCCAAGCGCCTAAGTATCAAATTTCATTCAAATACTTTTATAAGTAAAAAAGTTTGCAATTCGGTTTACAAATGGTCGAGATGCGAAAAGGGCACTGTGAATTTTGAATCGATTCGACTCAACTTTTGGCATTGCGTATTATTATGGCTAAATCTATGCCCATATTGAATTTCATGCAATTCAGTTCATAACTAATGGAAATGTAAAAGCGGTCGAACATTTCTAAACAAAGTTATCGTTCACACGGACAGATAGATGGACAGACAGACAAAGGAACAGACGGAGAGACCAACCGGCAGGCGACAGATAGCAATGCAAAATTATTAACGATCTCTAGGATCGTTAATAAACGGCAAAAGTGTAAAATTATGGAACATGTAAAAAACGGTTTTTTGTTTTTTTTACAGTAACTTTTTTTGTAAGCGGTACAGAAAAAATTCCTTCCTTGGTACAAGACTCGACACCATAACGAACCAAATAGCGAAAAAGTAGAACAATAGCTCTTAAGATAAAAAACTAGTAGCGTCGCAAAGTTAGCGGACGGACGGACGGACAAAGTGGCCACAATAGCGCATTTTTTTTTTATTTTTGTGGAAATGCGCTAAAAACCGAGAGAAGAGGATTACCACTTTTGCAGTTGAGACTCTTGGGCATTTCAGTGACACTGCCAAGCGATTAGGCAAATGCACATAAAGCTTTTAGGTGCCCCAAAAATCCAAACCTTCCTCAGTCATCGGATCAGCTTAGAAATTACACCTAAGCTGTCAGCATGAAGAGAACCACCCCTTCCATGGGTTCCCGTGAACAATTTTCTATTATAACATAAATCTTAATTTTATAATAATTCATTATTAAATAAACTTATAACAGTTCGTAAAGGTAAAAATTAAATGTTCTTATTGCACTTCACATATTATTTTTGAATAAACTGAACTAAATTGATTTAAAGAACGACACGGGCGGGATGATGAATGCGACCGAAAATTTCCAAAAGTAAAAAGGTTTTTATAAGAATAAATAATTCCCCGTGTTCCCTTAGAATTTGTGCACAATGAAATTAAAAAAGTTGACAGGTCAACCGATAGCGTTACTCAATGAAAGATAGCGGGGATGTATTTATTTACATCTTATAAATAGAAACTGGTAGCCTGCAACAAATTATCAGATTTACGTCACGTTACTTGTTATAAAAGAATCGAATCCCGAACACTAAATATCAGTTATTCGCAATCGTTTAAGGAGCGATCAGAATTGAGCAATCAACATGAAGGTAAGACAATAACACCCAATTGTTCTAAACCTTTTATAATTAACATATAACTTTGTTTTAACAGAATATTGTTGTAATTTCGGCTTTCGTGATGATGATGGTCCTTGTCGCCCATCTTGGTACCGTGGAAGCGGGAGGGTTTAGTTTGGGCTGTACCATATCCTGCGGAATATGGAACGCTTGCCGTGGAAAGTCCGCTTTTTCTGGAAGCCTCACCCAATGTGGACCAGAACCTTCAGGCTGTCGCTGTACTTCTTTTTATTGGGAATAACCCAAAATCAGTATTTTGCAGAAAATATTTATTTCTAATTTAAGATTATGTATTTTTTTAATAAAAATTGTTTGATTTAAGTTTTGTTTATATACCTATCGTCAATTCGCAATCATTAGGTAGACATAGAACTTTCTTTGAATAGACACAAATGTGGCCTTCATTAATGTGATCAATGTCTTCACGATGTTCTTTAGTCCCTTTTTAGCGCATTTCCACAAAAATAAAAAAAAAATGCGCTATTGTGGCCACTTTGTCCGTCCGTCCGTCCCGTCCCGTCCGCTGTCCGTCTCCGTCCGTCCGTCGTCCGCTCTTTTGCGACGCTACTAGTTCTTTATCTTAAGAGCTATTGTTCTACTTTTTTCGCTATTTGGTTCGTTATGGTGTCGAGTCTTGTACCAAGGAAGGAATTTTTTCTGTACCGCTTACAAAAAAAGTTATTGTAAAAAAAACAAAAAACCGTTTTTTACATGTTCCATAATTTTACACTTTTGCCGTTTATTAACGATCCTAGAGATCGTTTATAATTTTGCATTGCTATCTGTCGCCTGCCGGTTGGTCTCTCCGTTTGTTCCTTTGTCTGTCTGTCCATCTATCTGTCCGTGTGAACGATAACTTTGTTTAGAAATGTTCGATCGCTTTTACATCTCCGTTAGTTATGAACTGAATTGCATGAAATTCAATATTGACATAGCTTTAGCCATATAATACGCAATGCCAAAAGTTGAATCGAATCGATTCAAAATTCACAGTGCCCTTTTCGCATCTCGACCATTTATAAACTGAATTGCAAACTTTTTTACTTATAAAAGTATTTGAATGAAATTTGATACATAGGCACTTGGAATAAAGGAAAATCAAACGCCAATTTCAAAATTTGGTTTTGCGCATGCGCAGTGCCAACTTTTTATTTATGGAAGAATTTAAACGAAATTTGATACATAGGCACTTCGAATAAAGGAAAATCAAACGCCAATTTCAAAATTTGGTTTTGCGCATGCGCAGTGCCAACTTTTTTATTTATGGAAGAATTTAAACGAAATTTGATACATAGGCACTTGGGATAAAGGAAAATCAAACGCCAATTTCAAAATTTGGTTTTGCGCATGCGCAGTGCCAACTTTTTTATTTATGGAAGAATTTAAACGAAATTTGATACATAGGCACTTGGGATAAAGGAAAATCAAACGCCAATTTCAAAATTTGGTTTTGCGCATGCGCAGTGCCAACTTTTTTATTTATGGAAGAATTTAAACGAAATTTGATACATAGGCACTTGGATAAAGGAAAATCAAACGCCAATTTCAAAATTTGGTTTTGCGCATGCGCAGTGCCAACTTTTTTATTTATGGAAGAATTTAAACGAAATTTGATACATAGGCACTTGGGATAAAGGAAAATCAAACGCCAATTTCAAAATTTGGTTTTGCGCATGCGCAGTGCCAACTTTTTTATTTATGGAAGAATTTAAATGAAATGTGATACATAGGCACTTGGAATAAAGGAAAATCTAGCGCCAGTTTCAAAATTTTATTTTGCGCATGCGCCGTGCCAACCTTTTTTATCTATGGAACTATTTAAGTGAAATTTGATACTTAGGCGCTTGGAACAAAGGAAAATCTAACATTAGTTTTAAAATTTAGGTTTGCGCATGCGCAGTTCCAACTTTCTTATTTAGAAAAGCATTGAAATGAAATTCTTCTCATAAACTGAAATTGAAGTAGCACGTCAACAATGGATTGCCCATGTGCAACGCTATCTTTCATATTTGTGGCCGGATTTTTACGATTTTAACAGAAGTTGCACTTACAAATGGGAAATGAATGCAAGTGGAAATGCGCTTTATGTAAATCGTTTACGATTACTTTTTAACTTGTTCAAGTATTGACGGGTAGTTGTGGTAGTAATGATACTTTATATGATATACGACATGAGTCTGAAAGAATGTATACTGATTTTGTTCTTGAGTTTTGAGAAGAGGTTTGTGGTGGAATTCTAGGTGGTAATTTCACAGTTTACGGGTTCTTTAAATTTGTTGGGTGAGTGCAATTTACGTTGGTACTTTTTAGGTATTTCTTAGGGTATAGCACCTCCTCGTTCGATCTCTAACAAGTTACGCTGGTGTTAAGCATAGTATTAAAGCATTAAAGTCGTTATTTTGGTATAATGAATGCAGATTCTTCGTGTGCAACTGCGGCTCTGCGATTTTATTTATTCTTGTCTTGAACTCTATGATGACATTTTTGTTTTGATGTAAGGGATGACTGAAATGATAATTCACATATAGAATTCAGGCCAGATTAATGATCTGTCATAAATCAGATTTCCGTTCTATAGTAGCTTTTTGTGGATTCGCAATCCTTTGATACAATCCAAACGTTCTAGACCATAGCAGATAATCCAAGCAAAGGTAGGCACCTAGAACGCTTTCTTTTATTCATCATTTGTGTTTTACTACTACAAAACACCCCTTCCTAGTATTCTTCTGAAAATCGCCCATATTTCCGTGTCCCAGGAACTTCTTTCCACAAAATTTCATCATCTAAGTGTTTATTATAATTGACCTGCCACTTTTATTTAATAATTTCCATGCTTAATTGCATTACCGCCAAATTCCTTAGCCAACCCAGATACACGTAAAGCGTATATCTGGGGTACCAATATCTACAGTGCCCTGTGGTATGGTTGAACCCTCCTGTTTCGACATTACCAAGGTAGATCGTAAGAACCATCACCATGGGTGTCTATTCACAAAAAAAATCTGGATCGTTCTTTAAGCGAGTGAAAGAATTCGAACTAATAACGTTGTCTAAATAATTTTTTCGGTTTTGAGCTTTGAATATAAAATATATTCAAAGGTTTTGAGGTTGTACGCTTCGCGTGAATAATGATTCTCAATACAATTATAAAATGACAAAAAATAAGTCCCCATTATCTCTTACTATAATTGGATTAAAATGAATCAATCGTATTTTATCTTATATGGGTTTTTGTTATTTATGTATAGCAAAGATAAAGAGGGGATATACTTTTTTCAATGAACTCTAAAAACTTTTTTACACCATTCAATCACACCGACGAGATAGTAACAACGTCACACAGATTGATATAAAAGGATAAAATCACAGACACTGAATATCAGTTTACTGTTTACCCACGAGATCTACACATCTGTTAAGTACCTACATCAATCCTCTACACCAAATATGAAGGTAAGATAACCAGTTACTTACTAATAACATCGCATAATTATTGTTTATTTCGTAGAACATTTTTATGATGTCTGCATTGGTGATGGCCATGGTCCTCATCGCCCACTTTAACAACGTAGAGGCAGGAGGATTCAGTTTGGGTTGTACCATATCTTGTGGAATCTGGAACGCATGCCGTGGAAAGTCCGCTCTTTCCGGTAGTCTTACACAATGTGGACCTGAGCCCTCAGGTTGCCGCTGTACATCATTCGCTTGGGAATAGCTAAAGAATTACTAGAGTTTTACATTTATTGTTAGTTTAGTAAATTATTTTTGTAAAATAAAAAATATCTTTTAAATTATCTATTCTAGTACCTACTTCTCGGTCAGCAGTAACAAACAAAAAGAAATTATTCCTTCAAGAACGCTTCCGGCAGCAAAGGCGATATACATGTGTGCACGATGTTTAAATTATTTGCTATCCAAATGTTACAAATGTTTTGACACTAGGTATACACTTAAAAAATACATGTACCACAGACCCGGCTTCTAACCGGAAACTCTCATACATACGAATTTTTAGTGAAAGTGTCATATGTCAGACATGTTCTTTCGTATACATTACATTAGGTGTAGACGAAAATCAAAACAATATACATACGTAAAGACAGGCTACATTTTGCAGCACCTCACAGATTAAGTAAAAAAAATTCACAGATTTCGCAATCCATGCAACCATCGGAGACATTGCAAATAATAATCGTATCCAGGAGTGGATGGGGAACCATAAATCGGTCCGTGAAATATACCTACTCAACGCGCCCTAACTGTTGATAATTATTTTACAACAACATAAATGCTTCTAGATTATTGTTACACAATCTGTTCCTTAATCGATTTTTTATACATTTCAGAATTGCGAAAGAATAAGTTAACAGGTAGGTACTGATGATGGGCATAAGTGAGTGCCGTATATTAGAACGTAAATTTAAGTACGTAATTTATTTATTCACAATTAATTATTTAATCAATTAATTAATTTATGTCTTAAAATGGATTAATTTATAACAGTAATTATAACCGCGAACTATTCATTACTTTGGCGTTGAAATTGGAACTGACCGATACGCATTCAATTTGCTTATGTAGCAAACGCCGCTCTTTCTCGAAGGCTCCCGAGTATTCTAGAATGTTCTTGAACAAACACGTCGTATTTCCCGGAAAGATTGCGTCACATCTGTCTTCACTCTTTATCGCCGATTCATCTTCTTTCATGGCGCCTGGGGATTTCTAGAATATTCGCTACAATGTTTCTTGATATAAATTCTACTGGTAGTCGCATCTAGAACAGTTATGACAACTATCACAATCGGGCATTTTTAGAGAAATCATCTACATTTTGTTTTTTTATCTGTATCGTTCGAAAGCAATGTGGTCGACAATTTTTATACATTTTTTTTCAACAAAATCCGACAGGATCTTAAAATTTCTTCTCGTAATCGAACAGGTGTTGCAAGATCATCCAGTAGATGATTGGGTAATACTTCATTTTTAATATCAGGGTTAAAAAGGAAAGATCCATACATAAATCTGTATTCTTTGTGAAAGTCTACCTTTAATAGATTCAATGGCTTGATTTTAAGAGTCTGAACATAGCAAGATCAATTATCTTCCAATTTATTATTTATTAATATCTTTATTAGTTATTTCATCTTTAGCGCATCTTTGCAAATTTATGTGTAAAAGGTAGCTTTTAATCTCACTTGAGCCACCTGGCTCGCTGGCTGGCAACAAATGCGGGTCTGTCGAAAAACGCTTGGAGGAAGACGAGGAATGTACATACATGTACCTACCGGCGGCGTAGTGTAATTAACAACTTAATGGACGGGGCTACATGATATGCGGTCGGCGACATTTGGGCGCCATTCCCGAGCCTGTTGTACTAACGTGGTGATTTTTCCTATCTTCTCCTACAGTTTTGGTCCGATTGCTTTGCAAGGCCCCTGCCTTCGAGGGATAGTCGACTTTGGGCACCCAAAAGTTTCTTAAGAGCTCGAATCGCGGTCTCTCTTTCTCTCATGTCGCCAATAGAAGCTGTAACTATAAGAAGTGCCCCTAAAATTGAATACTATTTTGTGGGGGATTTTTCGTAAAATCCACCAAAATGTGAATTGCGGGTGAAGGGGACGTCGGAGATGGGTACCGACAAAGGGAATGTGGTTGCCTTCAACAAGATCTTATTGATCGACACGAGGACTTTGATAACTTTTAATTCGCAGGGATCTTCCTACGAATACCCTGGTGTTACTGAATATTATAACGATCTCGACAACATTTAGAAAACACGTGACGCTGTCCTTCTTCGTCCCGAATCATGAACTTGGTTAAACGCACTCCCGCTTGCTGAACTAGGAACTATATTAGACATCAAGTCTACCTTCCGGATAGTGGTCTCCTTGATGGGATGGGAAATGCCTTTTCTAAACCCCACGGCTAACTGCGGACTTGAAGTAGATTCTTCGGGTATTCCTGACCTATCTTGGTCGAAAAATGCAGGATGACATCGCCGACACCTAGCCATTTGCTAATTTACCAAAAACTATGGCATTAAAAAACAACGAAAAATATAGCAGGAGAACATTTGCAAGTTCGATTCTGGAAAAATTACGTTTACCCAAAATCGTCATGCAACCAGGGAGAGTTTAGATTTCATGACATAAGCAAACCAGATTGCTTTTTCTGCCGCCTGTCACTTTACCGGCCGCACCTGTCACTTTTCCGTCCCCACCTGTCACATTGCTAAATTTCTGTAATTATTTATTTTATATATTTATTTATTATCTCTCTCTTCTTCTGGGCCCTCAACAGGCTTGTGCCCTACTACAGCATAATGCTATTTAGATGTGCCTCTGCAGAAGGTCTTAAGTTGTTCTATACTACTCCGGTATTTACCTTACGAATTAGGGAAACTGCAGGAAAACCTAATTCGGAGTAGCTGGCAGAATGCTCGAAACTGGTCTAAGGTAATTCCCATCTCTGCCACAGATGAAAAATTCACCTCAACCCAGGTTCGAACACCCGACCTCCGGATTTATAGTCCAACGCTCTACCACTGAACCATAAAGCCGGATAAATAAGTGACTCCTGTCATCACTGACAGATTGACATTAATCAAATGTTCTGTAAGTATGAAAATATTATAATATTAAAATACGATTTCGGGTAAAATTGAATACAAAACTCGTCAGTAAAATGACATTACTTTACTCGGAAATTTAATATTTCCTCAGTAATGTGTCATTTTCCTGACTTTTATGTAAATAACTATTAAATTTGGGCAGTAATTACAAATTACTTACCGGCCGATAAAAAATTTTTTCATGCGTTTATACTACAGCAGTTCACGTGCAAATGGTTTAACTTCTGCAATGAAGTTCTCGAATTTTTGTCATGTAAGGAACAAAATCTACACGAAATCGTTATCTTAGTTGCTCACTAATCGCTCGTTAAATAAATAATAAGTTGCAAAAGAATAATGGCTTAAGTTAGTGGTTTTTCGTGACGAACGTAACAGGAATTGACCTCTAACGTTTTAAATATAAAAGCGCCCTCGAACAAAAAAACTTGTCATAGTGTGTCAATGTACTGGAGTGAAAGAATAAGCAATGAAGGTTTAAAATGTAAATCAAAGTGATAAACATCCCTTAATCCTTTATGTTTTACAGAATTTTGTAATGGTTGCCGTATTGGCGATGGTGGTGCTTTGCATTGTTCATCTTGAAAAGGTGGAAGCAGGCGGAGCATTTAGTTTAGGCTGCACTATGTCTTGTGGAGTATGGCACGCGTGTCGAGTACAATCAGTGTCCTCAGGAAATTTGGAAAATTGCGGAAAAGAGCCCTCAGGTTGTAACTGCAACTCATTCTATTTCGACAACTAAAGTATGAAAGATTAATAAAGTTTGCACATCCAGCTTAATTTGTTTACCTATGCTTTTGCAATATTTTTGTTTCTATACAGAATCGCCTGTTTGAATAGTTCGAGGGTAGCAGCAGGGAACATAGAAAAACACAAAAACACCTAAGTATTGCTTTGAACCAATAGAATATCGATTCAGTGCGACAAAAAGAAGAGAAGAAACACAAAAGAATTATGTAAATTGTGGAAGTAACTAGTTCTCTATTTTGGGGTCTGTAGGGTTCAAAATCTCCAAAAAACGCAATATTGGCATATAGAACATTTATCGCGATTACAATACTTTCCTTTATACCCACTTTGTAATATAGTCCTTGGGTTTCTCCGGTAGTCCTAGTGAAGGAGAAATACAGCTCCATCAGATCTTGTGTAGATTATCGTCAGATCAACAACGTGACTAAGAAGGACAGCTATCCGTTACAGTGAATTGACGACACATTAGATACTGTTGTTGGATCAAAAATATTCACAACGTTAGATTCACAAAGTGGTTCTTAGGATGTGGAGTTAGCTCCAGAAGATAAGGGAAGACGGCCTATAGCCTTGGATCAGTATTATGGCAATTCACCGTCATGCCATTAGGATTGTGCAATGCGCAAGTCACTTTTAAGCGACAAACCGAATCGGTTCTTAAGGGATTATCCTGGAAGACTTGCTTGGGATGAGGCCCAAAATGTGCAATCTCTTCCGACGCCGCGTGTTATATTTGGAGCAAATTGTATCTTGCGAAGGAGTATATGTTGACTCGGTAAAGACAGTAGCGATCCAAGATTGGTCTGAATAAACACCAACTGAGAAGCTTCCTGGGTTTATGTACGTTACAGAAGACGTTTTATATGGGGATTTGCAAACATCGCGGAGCAGTTTCAAGTGGAACAACAATACTTTAGAGTTATAGGCAATAGTCAAGTCTGTGCAGAAATTCTTGCTAAGGACCGATCATACCGTTTTGAAATGGCTACTGATTCAAGAATCCCGCAGGTCAGGTAGCAAAATGGATTGAACGTCTGCAAAAGTCTGACTTTGACATCGACAGGATGGAAATGTTGATGCTCTTTCAAAATGACCGTGTGCAGAAAATTGTGGACATTGTCGACGAGCCAAGGAGAGACGAGTTGGTCCAAACAACTCAGGTGGCAGATGAAAAACGCGAACCCGCGGAACTAGCTAAAGACCAACCAGAAGAGCCTGACTTAAAATTGTTCGCGGAATGTAAAGCAGCCGGGGAATAACCTTTATGGGACCAGGTGGCATGTAGAAACCATCTCTCAAATCTTATTGGGCGCAATGGGGTTCTATTATTAGGGACAATGATGGCCTTCTCAAGCAAAATCTACAAAGCGAAGATGGTCGCGAGGAAATAAAACAGCTCTTGGTTCCTAGATAGAAAGTTTAACAGAACTCTGGAAAAAGTGTGAGTAAGAGTTTACTAGGCCAATCTGAAAGATGATGTAGCAGAATGGTGTCGCAAGTGTGTTGTTGGCGCTGTTTGGTCCGCAGAGGCGCCCTAAAGCACCCATGTAATAATACAATGTTGGAAGTCCCTTCGAAAGAGTTGTAATAGCCACAGCGGGACCATTTTCAAAAACTGATGGAGGAAACAAGTACATTATGGTTGTGATGGACTGCTTCAGCGAATGGGTGGAGGTCTACGCTTTGCCAAACCAAGAAGCGGTCACCGCAAACGATTTTGTGAGATAATGGATTTGAGGATTTGGAGCTCCTCATGAAATTCATTCGGACCAAGGTAGGAATTTCGAGTCTCTGTTATTCCAGAAGGTCTTCAAGGCTATGGGTATCCGAAAAAAAACAGGACAACTCCATTACATCAACAATCCGATGGATTGGCGGAGAGAATGATCAGAACAATTAATAGACATCTTTCCCAAGTTATCGCTGACCCTGTCTCTGACCGTCAACAAGACTGGAATCAACATCTACAATTATTCCTTACAGCTTATCGTTCTTGGGTGCCCGAAACTACCGGACAGACTCCTTCAAATATTATATTGTAAGAGAAATAAGGTTTCCAGGTGACCTGATGCAAGTCTGGATTACGTGTCCCCGATTATCCCCGAGTATGTCAGCAACCTCCATTGGAAGATGAATGAAGTTCACGATATGGTACGTAATAACATCGAAACAACCAGTGACTGTATGAAAGAAGAGTATGACGTCCGAGCTAATGCAGGTGGAGCTGGAGATTATGTCTGGTTTTTTAATCCCAAAAGAAGACGTGGGGAGGTATTTTCCAAAGTCACAAAAGTCGTGGGAGGGCCTCTGCGAAGTTATAAAGTGATGTAGTTTACTAGATCCCGAAACCGCCTCGAGTCAAACCAAAGTAGTTCATTTTAAAAGATTGACGTCGTAGATAGGTGTAGTAAGGAAGGGCAAGTAAACAAAATGGAAAGACTACGTATGGGACCGGGCACAAAGCTCGTTTTGGCGTAAAAGAAAGTCTCATCTAACTAAAGATGAGCAAAGGAACTACCACGGTTTTTAAAAAGAGATATGAAAGAGTAGAAGGGTTACGTCGGCAAAATCCTAGAGTTGGAAATGTACTTAGTGTCATAAAAAGGGATCGGTCAATATTTCACTTTGTAACCAAAGAACAATCACATGAGAAGCCAATGTACGAATCAATTTGGTTTGTTCTACAATCACTTAGGAATCAACTTGTAGCTGGGAGGATCCATAAAATTGCGTTGCCTAAGATCGGCTGGATGTTGGAGAATATTAACCCCTGAGGTCTTGTTTCAATCAAGATTGTGTTATTGTATGGAAATCCCGTTTAAAAGGTTGTGGGGGTTGCAACCCCTAGTACAGAGTTATAGTTGCAAAAATTATTTTTGCATAGAAATATACCGTTTTTGAATTCTTTTCAAAACATTTATTTCACAGAATGGAGGGTACAAATTTTCGTTAAAACGTCTGGTATGATATAGTAATTTTTAGAAGTTTGAATACTGAAGGAGTAGATTTCCATGTGGTCTGTGCCCTATCATGTGGAATATGGAATGCTTGCTGTGGAAAGTAGACATTTTTAGAAAGTCGTGGACAATGCGGATCGGAACCCTTGGGCTGTAGCTGTACCTTCTTCCACGCGGATTATGACAGATTATGATTATGATTATAATATTATGGATGATGATTATAATATGATTAGGGATTATGGAATGATAGTATCAAATATTATCGTTCATATTCAGGGTGTCTCAAATAAAATTTGTACTGCTTACTAAATCTATTTTCCGGAAAATATTATGGCCACTGTTCCCTCTACAAGATGCCAGTTTTAAATTTTAAATCCGACGTTTCGTCTCCATTTAAGCATCATGAACTGTCTTATGGAAGTCATTTTTACTTTTTGTGTCATTTGATATTTATTTCGAAATACCTTTTTTAATAACTTGGGTAAAAAATAAAAGTGATTTGCAAAATGTTGTATTTTTCCTGATATCTCCGAAAGTAATCGAAATTTTTTGTTTCAAAACTGCATTTTGTTAAACATCAAAATACGCAACTTTGCCAAATTTAAACTACCAACCTATCTCTTACAGTTTCCGAGATTTTCATGGTGGCCCTAGAATTTGAATGAGCTTGTATAGTTACTAGTCATTTTTAGCGGATTTTTGAAAAAAAATACGCTATTATATTCGGTATGGCTGGCTGGCTGTGCGGCTGAGATCTCAGTAATCACAGTAGGTAGAGACTTCAAATTTTCACTAAAAGCTTTCTGTTATAGTGTAGATGTGTAGGCTCTAGTCTATTATAAGTTAGATTACTTGCGAGATCGATAATTTTAAGCTTTGCTAAAAATAATGATCTGAATTACCAAAAATGCGCTTACATCATGCATATATGCTGATTGACTTGTTTGGTTGTAACTCAATAATTTGCTTAACACCTCACATAACTGTTATGGTACCCCATCGTAAGAAAAGTCAAACATGAGAACTAAGTAGACAATGTAGCTATACTAGCTTGGTTTATCGGCTTGTTGTCAATGCTGAAGAGATTTTATTGGATTAAATTTGTAGTGCCAGTGATATTACTTAATGCATAGATCACTTGTTTACAACTACCGAACCACATATATAAATTTGTACTTACAACTGTAAGGGATGCAACTGGTTGGTGGAATACCTACACGATGATCCTACACGTAAGGGAATTGCTATAAAATCGGCAATTCTCTTGCCCGTTTAGCTACTAATAACGAGGTATTGACGATTAAGCTACATGCAAAGCAGATATGTTAGATCCTTCTATGTAATTCGGACGAACGCGTCAATACCCGATAATGAGAGGTGGAGTAGATTAAATGGCAACGTGCACTAAATAATCCTCACACAAAAAATTACGTTTTCCCTTAAAATAGTGGAATAAATTGGTGAAGGGGGAAATAAACGAAAACCATTTAATAACACGCAAACCCAATAAAAAAGAACAAAAGTTTGAAACAAAAGCTAATCAGGAGTCTTTTGTGCGAGTCGCGAACGCCATTGGTGTTGAGCTTTGGAAGCACAGAGCGTTATTTTGTATACAATATCATCGCTTCCTTATCAAGCTCTCTGCCACGTTGTTAGCGATCCCACAGGACAAATAAACACCATTGTCCTCGTAACCATGGTGAAATCATGCGACAGTTTGGAGCGTTTCAGGAACCTATTATAGTCTCGGGACTTTATTCTTGACTATTCCTATATACTTACATGTTTTATTTTTCATACGTTTTTAACCACTCGCTGTCGACGATCGATGTACTTATATGCGTACGAGGGTTGCATAATGCTTAACTATTTACCTTTAGAAAATGAAGTGGCGCTCGTTGCAGCGCATTATGCAGTTTACGTGTTGCTTTCTCGCAATTTGAAATACAAAATCAATTCACCCTTCAGTGGCATAAGCCGCGTGGCGGGTGGATATGTGATGAGTAATTTTATCCATCATCTTTTAATACGTTACAACCACCAGGTATTCTACCACCCATTTCGCGAAACGTATTTTATTATTGTTCTAAGTCTTAGTAAACTTAAACAAAACTGAAATGTAAACGAAGATAGTATGGCTCACCCAAAATATGGAGATGAAAAATAAATCAGAACTCGGTTCCGATTATAATAGTCGAGGGTATTTACCTCTTGTTCTAAGAGCTTAATTGAGTTTATGGGACGCGGACGTATCGATAGGGTAAACACTTTAAAATCGAATATCTCTCATACGTGTCGGAAGAGGGTACTCTCAAAGTGAAAATGGAATTTCTGAACGAGGCGTATTTGTCGCTGAAGCCAAAGATTCACATCCGAATATCTCGAAGATATATCTAAAGGTGTGGTCAAAACTTCAAATCCGAACATCCCTAAAGGATTGTCGGATGGAAAATGAGAGGTCTGAGCTGCGGGCATCGGTCGGTACAGTCCTAGCTTCAAATTTGAAAACCTCGAAAGCCGAGTGTCGGAAAATGGTAGTCTCAAATGGATAATGGAAGGTCTAAAAGTGACATATCTATATATCGGTGGGGTCTAAACTTAAAATACGAATATCTCGAAAAGGAAGTGCATATTTGAGTACAACTTCCATCTTGCTTTCAGGGAAAAGTCTGTAGAAAAATTAAGAAAAGAAAAGATAGAGAGAGGCGATTTTTCACAAGCGATTTACTAAAGCGTATTTGTAACTTGGCGAATCTCTGCAAAAGAACATTTCTTCACACCAATGATGTTTATAGTAAAAGTACACAAAATGGTTACCAAGATCACAATGATACATAACAGCCTTTCTCTGGCAATTCAATTATGCGTTTTGTTGTTTCACTAACAAAATTGCCAAATAAGCTAAATTTTGCGAAGAGTTCTTTATTTACTTCTGTTATTAGGATCTATTTTGAAAACTGTCACCACGTTATAGGTCACTGAAAATGACTTCAAGAGGCCAAAAAAATGGATTTCATCCCAAAATTTAATTGCTTCACTTTTTAAAAATTTTTCTTTTACATATGCTTAAACAACTCGGCATACCCAAATGAACATGAAACTCAAAAAGAAGTTGGCAGGTATCCCTTCAACTTTAATTTTACAATGCTGTGTTACCGTCAACGGTTTGGTGCCAACTAAAAACTAATCTTTCTTTATTTAGACTCAGCAACCAAATCTATGTATATCAACACATATTCAACCTGCTCTTATCTACGTTACAATGACGTCTACAATTTTTTCTTAAATCTTAATTGAAAAACTATTCAGAAAACGAAAGGAAGAATATAAACAGATCAACTCCGCAAATGTAAAATTTCTGTCCTAGTCAGTATTTTTTAAAAACTCAACAAATTAAAGCAACTTGTGTGTAGGCCTCAGAAACACAATCTTAACGTTCATTTAAACTTATCGTCTGCAGTAAATTTGCCCGGGAAACTCGCTCCGGTAAATTGACCGCCGGAATATTCGTTCTCATAAAGATTCGCTCCCCAGAATATCCGTCCTAGGGAAGATTTTCCTTTAGAATATTCGGCTCAAAGATTCGCTCCCAAAAAATTTGTCTTCCGGAAGATTCTCCCTCGGAATATTAGTCTCCGGGAGGTTCTCCCATAGAAAAATGTCAGATAGAAGATTCGTCCTCTAGAATTATTCACCCGCGAAAAGTTCACTTGTAACGCCCCGTTGTTTCGTTGAAAGCACCTTTAGTTTGAGTACTTTTTTGCGAAAGATGTTATCTAAAGTGGAAAATTACAGAGGCATTAACCTAAAATTGTCTGAAATATATACCTAAACGTTTTGACATGAATTGAACACTGATGTATCTTTTCGTGGTAAAGATATTTTCATAGGATTCCTTATTTGGATTTTAGTTTTAGTTTAAATGACTACACTTTAAAGATATCTGTTTTAAAATAAACGATCTGTTGATGTGCGACAGAGATAAAATTGTTCTGCGCACCTCCAACTGTTTATTCAGGATCTATTTATGAAGTTGAAATAAGTTTACCTTATGTACCTACCGGGTGTAACAATTAATTACATACAAACAATGCGATAGAAGAGACCAAAACAAGAATAATTACCATTTTCCGGATCAACCGAAGATCTAAAAGGTGTCGTTTGGGATCTGTGCCCTAAAAATTCCCAAAATTTGATTTTTCTTAGAAACCACAACAGATGGAAGTACGGAGCTTGCGGTTTTGCATAGGTTTTTGCAAATTTCCTTTCTGATTTTGTAAGAGCAAGCACCTTCAAAATAGCAGCCTTAAGCCTTCTAACACCTAAACGGGGGTACAAGGATAATTTTTATCTCGACGAAATCATCTACAACAACAAATTATTAGTCGGACTACAAAACTGGCCAGAGTGTGATAAAACTTGACGAATGCCGTAACGAAGCACCCATTTTCCGCTGTGAGGTCCACCAGCTTTCCGGTACATGAATTACGGTATCGAAACGTGATAAACTTGAGGCACTTCGCTACGAGAAACTGTAGCTTTTGGAACTATGTAGTTCTTTACTAGGAGAAGGAAAGGAAATACTGATGCTGTAACTAATTTTTCGTTTGCAACCGTTCCCGTGGAGATATTTAAATTATCTTTGCGGCATCCGAAAGCTCCCTTCGATTGGAAGTGGGGGGAAAGTTAATATTGTATGGTTTCAACTCCGTTAATTAATTTTAGTTTCCCAATGTAAAGCGAAAACGAGTATTAAAACTGCAGTTTATTTCATTGCCCCAAACCAGAAACTCCATGTAACTGTGGGCATAATTGAACTACCGAATTTCGGAATTTCAACCCAGCTATTTAGTTGAGAATAATTAACTTAACCGTATATTCATGAATTGTGTTGCAGAAAACCTCGTCTGATTAGATTCTGGATAGTGTCAAATAAAGCGCACTTAACTAACATGAATTTCAAGATTAGTCATCGATTTTTAGGATTTCAAGGAGTCTGGTAATTAATTAAAGAAGTTTTAATTTTTGGACGTTATCACCCGAGTACGCCGGCCGACTGGAAATTCCGATTCCCTTTTCGCATCTTAGGAATTCTGTATAACGTAGCAGCATGATTTAGAGATCTTTTTGGCATTTTACGTTTTGCTTGCGTGCATTGTAGGTCGATTTAGTTTTTCTACGGACACCGCACAGTTATTTACAAAGGGGGTTTGTTTTCCTTGTTTGGTTTTTTCGTAGCTACAAAGTTAACATGCTTCCGTTCCGATTTGAGAAATTGCCACCACAACTCAAACGTATCTGCTCCAAATATAACAAGATACAATGAAGCGAATATGATTTTCAGTAGGGGAATTTTTTGACACTCGTATTCGGAAACACGACTTTTAATTCGGCTCATATTCAACAGCACTGATCCTTGAACTTGTGTAGAAATCGACTGGCGAAGGTTTTGACATCACCGTCTCTTTCGCCGTTCACGAGTTAGACGAGGAACAGACGGACGAACAGACGGGCAAAACCATAACGTAAGGGAAATTTAAGAGTGTGTAACTGGAATGGAATGCAAATTTGAACAAATGTAGGTCTGATTCGGGTGATCTTATTTCCAGCTTTAGATTCTCCGGTGCGACTTCTGCCTGTATAATATAAATCGAAGCAACTCACTTAAATGAATCGTTTTATTTCAAACAATCGTAAATTTAGAGGGAAGTATTGATAATTGAAGAAGGGCCGAAAGCTAAACAAACGGCAGTCTAGCTCTATAGTTCTTTCGAAGAATTTATGAAACGCGTGTTGGTTCACACATCACTCCTAGAAGGATCAGCCACTAATCTTCCAGCAAGGGCAAAAACAATCCAACGGGCGACTGTTCCTAATCTACTAAAACCCCAGATTACATTGTCTACTTGATTCCAACTTATATATTAGAAAAAAATAGAAAGGAGGAGCACACACGCTGCCAGTTTTAATTATTTACGTTCACCACTCTCATCGTTTAAATTATGCAATGTAGAAAATCCAAAGGAATAGGAACCTTTGAGTGATGTATAATTAATTTATTAAATGCAGTCGTTGCAATTAAATGCACGGTAACAGGTAACGGTACAAAAGCTCTCTGAAGCTTAAATAGTATCTATTCCAGGAGATGAATACGAGAGGTAAGCAAGCTTGACTGGAGAATGATTGCAGCGCGGTTGGTTACATCTTCACTGATCCGTGAGAAAATAACGACGGCGGAGAGGACTTACACACAGGTGCTCCTAACCTATAGGTGTGCCAGGAATATTCAAACGTAAATTTGCTCAAAACATTTTTATGCCGTTTTTTCCCCTTAACAATGCTGGTTGGTTTATTACAGAAAACCGAACGACGTTTGTTAGAAAACCTCAAACGGCAAAAGAAAAGATTCCAGTAAACGAGGGAAAATTAAATTTCGGTCAGTCATTTGTTTTACAGTTGATATTTCTACAGTTCTCTGAGCTTTCAGAAATATATCAAGTGCACGTACGAATTTACGGCCAAAAGGATATTTTCACAGTATTACTCACATTACGAAATCTACGGGCCATTGAGTTTTATTATCTTAATACTCATGAAAATTTGACGCTACATCTGACATATTATGACCGTCTATATAATTTCCATATAATATGCCAGAAAATTTTAACTTTTATGTTTATTAATTTTCAAGAATTTATAAATATATATCATAATCATATATCAGTAATATTCCTCCTTCATCATCATAATCATAATCATCATCAGGTAGGCCAATCAGAGCTGGTAAACTTTCATTTGTAAATATGATCGTATTTATATTTTATTGTTCAGTTGTTCGATACAATCAAGTCGAACGTGGTACCGTTAGATGAGTCTCAGTGAGACATATCGTGATCTCTTTGAGAGTACCCACTTGCGACATTCTGTTTTCTCTAGCGATCCGACCACGTCGAACGTGGGACCGTTGAAGAAGAATATCCACGACTTCCCGACACTCTTGAGATATTCAAATTTGAAGTTTTGTCTCCATCAACAGATGTGTTTCGTCAACACCTTCATTTTTCTTTCTGTGAGTACCCACTGTCGACATTTCCGTTCGCGAAGTATTCGCATTTGAGAGCCTGGGCCTACCGACAATTTGCATTTGATTTTCGAAAATGGGTTTCATTGATGTTATCCATAATATCAAAATTTCATATAAATCGGTCCATAAATAAGAAAAGTAGTTCTGCACATGCGCAAATCCATTTTATAGTATGTCCACTAGATTCACTTTTTTAAGATGTACTTTATAAATAAATTACCTGTTAAAGGGGACTAATACAAGTATTTCCCTAAAATAAACCAACCCGAGGGTGCAAAATTGGGAGTTACGTCTCCCACGGTCCCAAAATTTGAGTTCCCTTTTAATTCTTTCTTAGCGAGCATAATACGCTGACGAAAGATGCCAGTGGTTTTACCTAGATTCCTGTGTATATACCTTTTCTTAGTTTATAAAAATTCTTACAAAATGATTACCACAGGTGATTCAGCAGAATTTTGGTCGCGTCAACGTTTAGGAGCAATTTGCGAAGTGAATTTTGCTCCAAACGAAATTTAGAGGTTTTCATTATAATAATAATAATAATAGCCTTTATTCCCCATAGGTCTCATATCAAAATTTCACATATCAAAATATAAAAAACGATTATAGTTATTCATAACAATAAAGAAAAACTTCTAAATTAATGATCAAATGGCAAGATAAGAACTAGAAAAGGAAAAGAAGAAGAAGAAATTTAGTAGTACGTATTTATGAGGAATCACACGGTGCCAATTCAAATTAGTAGTTAAACCTACCATTGGTCTTCCATTGGAGCCGTGAAAAAAGATAAGAATAGCAAGGTGAAAATATGCCTATTCTAACTTAAACTAAAATTCTGAGATGTTAGGTCGGCGTCGGAACTAATTTGCAAACAATTATTTGTAATTTATCTTTATGTGACTGATGAATTGATGATGTTATTATGCGTCATTTTGAAGATGTAATAAAGAACGGAACAGTTTTTTTTTGAAGAGAGGAAGAGATGAAGCTTTGAGTTCAGCTGATAAGTTATTATAGACTTTATAAATTTGGTACTGAAAGGTGCGTTCGTATAGGGCAGTGGAATGCTTTGGTGGAGAAATTAAACCGCGGTATCTTAAATTTATATTATGAACATCTGTTCTGAAGCGGATTTTATTAAAGAGATAAGCTGGTGTCTTTGTGGTCAGTACTTTGTGGCAGAGTGTTGCAAACTGAAGTCTTCTTCTATTGCTCATATTCAGCCAGTTCAAATCACGCAGTTTATGCGAAATGCGTTCGAATTTACGTATACCATAAATCATTCGCATGCAACTGTTCTGTACTCGCTGAATGCGTCGTACCGTATCTTGCTTTATAGACGACCAATATAGCTCGGAGCAGTAATTGAAATGCGATAATACAAGAGAGTTACACAACAAAGCTTTTGTTTTTATTGGTAAAGATTTCCTATGTGGATATATTAACTTTAAATTGATTAAACTTTTCTTGAGGTACATATTGATTTGAGTATCGTATCTAAACGAATTGTCCATGTGCAAACCTAAGTTTTTCACTTCGGTTTTAATCGGTATGTTTGTGTCGTTCAAAAAAAAATTTGCATGCTGGTTGATGGCTCGGATATTATCAGTATTTCCAAAAAATATTATTGAAGACTTCGCCGGATTTATGAACAGTGAATGCATACGTGAGACAGCTTCGATTGAACGTAGATCATCATTTATATTACGAACAGCAGCTATGGACTCATCCACGCGAAATGAATGTAGGATTTGGGTATCATCGGCGAACATTTTCATTTTGCAATGCGAAATGTATTCACTAAAACGGGATGTGTAAAGAATAAACATAAGAGGGCCTAAAATAGACCCTTGGGGAACACCCCTAAGAGTTGGTAAGAAACGAGATCGGCGTGACATAATTTTAACGCATTGGCTCCGTCCACTTAAATAGCTACTAAACAAATTAACCGCAGCTGTTGATAATCCAACACTTCCAAGGATACTGAGAAGAACATCATGGTTGAGTGTATCGAAAGCTTTACTGAAATCTAAAAGCCCTAGGACAGATACCATCTTCGAATCGGTGGCGGAGATAATTTCATCCGTGATGTCTATCAAAGATGTAGTACAACTACGATGCGGTCTAAAACCAGACTGATGGTGGGGAATAATATTTTTACTGAACACATATGACCTCAGCTGCGAATTAATTACCGTTTCCACTATTTTAGACATTGTAGGAAGTATGCTTATAGGCCGTAAATCTTTGAATTCCTTAGGGCACTTGATTTTTGGTAATGGTGTTATCACGGCTTGTTTCCATGATAGCGGATATTTACCAGACTGCAGGACTTCGTTTATGATATGGGTGAGGTAAGGTAGAATTGTGGGACAAAATAGTTTGATAATATTGATATTAATATCGTCGTGTCCGGTAGCTGTAGATTTAATTCCCGATATAATTTTGGCGACATCAGCTGTGAGGACTGGTGAGAAATTGAATTGATCCTCATTGGAAAACGGATTATTCTGTTTGTAGAAGTTGACTAAATGGGCTACATCGCGATCATTTGAGTTCGGTATTGAGCTTAATAGAAAGGTATTTATAGCTTCAGGGTCACTTAGATGGACAGGCAATTCAGAGTGCAGATTATTAGATGATAGAAGCTCTTTCAAATCTTTCCAAAGCTGCTTACTATTATTAGCATTGATCTTTTGTTCAAAGAAAGCTGTTTTTTCATGTTTCAGCATAAAGTTTACCTGATTTCGCAGATTTTTGTAATAAGACCAATCGCTTTGCGACCTTGTATGCTTAAATTTCTTTAATGCTTCATTTCTGAGTTGCATACAATTTTTGACAGTGGGTGTTACCCACGGCGCATTTCGTTTAGTTACCTTTATGTTTCGAATGAGCGTATGTTTGTTAATTAAGTGTAATATATTATGGCAGAGAAAATCAACCTTATCATCAACATTGCTAAGATAAAATACGTTCTGCCATGGAACTCTATGCACATCGTCATTAAACTTCACTGCATCCATGTAAGTGAAATCCCGGAAAGATTTGAATATGGCTGGATTATTGATAGTAGCAATATCTAGATCGCAGAAGATTGTTTCGTGATCTGAAGTGATACCGTTATAGTGAACACCTGATGAGCTTACCCTTTCTGAATCGTTGACCAGAATTAAGTCGATTAACGTTGACGATTTTTTAGTGAGCCGTGTGGGTTCGCATATTAATTGCTTAAAGTTAATAGCATCTAACATTGTGCTAATATATTCTGTTGCAGGTAAATGATTACAACTCATATCAATGTTCAGATCACCTAAACAAACAACGAGATCGCCGCTACTGTGCATCAGCGTTAGTGAAGACTCCAATTCGTCCAAAAATAATTTGTAATTTACTGTTGGTGACCTGTAAGCACAACCACAAGCAACACTAAACTTACCAACTTTAATCGATAACCATAACTGCTCAATTTGACTATTGCTCTTAACGACATTACATTTAAATGATTGTTTAACATAGATGCAAACTCCTCCTGCTCTACCATCCCTATCCTTTCGGTATACGTTATAGCCATTAACCTCAATGGCTTCATCTGTTATTCCTGGATGACACCACGTTTCACCAATTGCAAGTACATCATAATTGTTCGCATCTAAAAAACTTCTAAGATCATAGAGAGAGGGTACCAAAGATCTGATATTAATGTGTCCTAGACGCATACTATAAGAAAACTACTTAAATTTAATATTACGATAACAATCCATGATTGAACAAATTTACATATTATTTATTTCAATGTTTACAAATTAATCCTAACAAAACCCGAACAATTGGACAGCCTTGAGTGCGATGTATTCGACGTTGATATCGCAAGTTGAAGAACGATAGCTCGATACCACAATTTGCAATATAGCTTGCTTAAAGGTGAACTCATTGCAGCATTATTCATAATCATTTATAGCAGAAACTGTGCAATATTATATTTGATTTATGTATGGTTTAAGTCACTCAAATTATTAATACGCTTGATGTCGTTAGGCCCCCTTTTCACAAATATTTTACAATCGCTAGTCCAAACGCATTTCGACCCATACCTAGTAGCACATTCCTTGAGTAGCTGCTGCCGAGCCTTTGTTAAGTCTTCCCGAATAACAATCGAACTGCCTTTTAGTTGTTTCTTGGATCTAAAGATTAGATTTTTTGCGTGACGTGAGATGAACTTTACGATGCTGGGGCGGTTTTTTCCTTCTTTGCCAGGTAATCGATGAGCAATATCAATCATATCTGTAGTAATATTGAGATGCATACGTTCGGAACACAGGGTTGCGATCACCGTGGGTACATCCTCTTTATTTATCTCGGGGACTCCAAAAAACCTAAGACTATTGCGTCTGGAATACTGCTCCGTCTCGTCCTTATAGACCCTCAATGCTTCTTTAGTTTCAGCTAACTCGATTTTGACTTTTGATAACTCGGATTCGGTTTGGCTTAAATCATTCTCGAGTCGTACCACCTTCTCCGAAAACACCTTGATTTGGTTTTGGAATTCCTCTGCGATACAAGCACGAATTTGTGTTGACAGGAGTGCTATGAATGATTGGGAAGTAACGACCTTGGATACGACTTTTTCAACGACAGCGTCTTCATCTATATTGGACCTTGTATCAGTAGGCATCTTAACGAGCGATTTAACACAGTTTTGAAAAATATTAAATTTACTGCAACAGAGCGACCGAAGCACGTCTACTCGCGACCGCCACACATCACAGAATCAATTATGAAAATAAATGCAAAATTACATTAGGTTAGAGTGCATTAAAATGGAACTACGGTAGTAGATAATAATAAATAAATAAATAAATAACTTTGTTTGTACGTGTGATGGAGAATTTTGAGGTGGCAAGAGCGGATAAGGTTTAGCAATTTAAGGTAGGACTGAAGATGATTCCGAGGTAAGAAATCTTGTAGGTACCAAAGATGGAGGTGCCCAGATTATCTCTCACCTCGCCCGTCGTTAGTATGACTAGGATTGTTTGGGTTTTTATAGGGCTGATAGTGCTCCTCTAGCGGTTGGTCCACTAGGGGAACATGGCGGGCAATCTTTGCTGCACGGAGACAATTGGCGGGTATCTTGGGACCATTAGATATAGGATTCGGGCAAGTGAGTCACCTTGAAGTGCGCCGGCTAGAGGAGAAAAATATGAAAAATAGAGGGTAGGGCCTGGCTCCAATCCTGATACTCACAGAACTATCAGCAGGCTGCGAAAAGATTATTCTCGTCAGGAAAAGGCCGAAGGTGGCGGATCCTATGGATGGATCCGGCATGCCAAACTCTGTCGGAAGCTTGTTTTATGATAAGCAATACGGTGAGAGTGGTTGAGTTAGCGAATGGGAACGAGTTGGAGAGAAACCGTACCGCTTGAAAAGAAGAATGCCAACAGGTTTGAAATATTCTCTGAAGCGGGTGGAAAGAATGTGGTTGCTCAAAGCTAGATCGGTCGGTAGGAAGCAGGTTTGGTGAGATCTGTTGCAAAGTGGGGTTGAGAAAAGAAAAGCGTCTGGAGGTAGGCAACGATTGGATTGGTCTGTGTTCTGTCAGTTCTCCATCCTTCCCGATCTTCAGCTAACCTTTTCAGACCCAAGCAAGAGGTGCAGCCCATGTCTACCATTATTTTGTCTATATATTTCGACCTGGGCCTGCCCCTAGCATCGGTATCTTCCACAGTACCTTCCAGTAATGTCTTCAGCAAACTTTTGTAGCTTAGAATATGTCCAATCCAGGTGTCTTTTTTTTCTTTTTCAGAGTAGTCCATAGACACGGTCCATCTTCTCCAATCCTTTTACGACCTCTTCATTTCTCACTTTGTTCATCCAGGGAATCTTTAATAATCATCGGTAATACCACATTTCTAGCGCCTCTTTTCTTCTTTTCTCTGATGATCATTGCGATAAGAAGCTTTATCAGGTGAAATTAATTAACTCACATGTTTTGAGATAAAGTGTTAGGAAGGCGAGTTTTATCTGTAGAAGGGGGGACGTTTCAGGCGTTACGTCGTGGCTCGCATTTATCTAATCTAATTGTGATTGGCGGATTATTTGGATTAAGAAAAAAACTATAAGTAATTTAAGATTTTGTTTATCTTTAATTGTCGACCACGTGCGTGCGGGGTAATACGTCCATACAGGCATTGTAAGTAAAGAGAGTTTATAAAATTCTAAGTTTCAATTATGATTTGTTTTGAGAGGTGTTATGTAGGTGGCGTAATAACCACATGACATTGTACAAAGCAATATAAAGGGTACCTTAATCGGGAGTACAAAAAATAATTTGTAAAAATTGTATTCGTTTTAAGAGCATATGGCTCACTTCAAAAATAATCGCTGTAATAAGTTGCCAGTGTATTCTTCAAAACATCAATAAATGTGGCCGAACATTAACATTAAACCGACTTTGTAGTTCAATGGTCGAGCGTTGGGCTATGAAGGGTGTTCGAACCTGGTCTGAGGTAAGAATTTTTCATCTGTGACAGAGATGGGAATTTCTTTAGACCAGTTTCGAGCATTCTACCGCCTACTCCGAATTAGGTTTCCTGCAGTTTTCCTAGTTCGTAAGGTAAATACCGGAGTAGTATAGAACAACTAAACACCTTCTGCAGATGCATTATCCGGATCACTCTGTAATTGGGCGCAAGCCTGTTGAGAGCCCAGAACAAGATAGGGATAATAAATAAATAAATAAATGACTAATTTTGTGTAATATTTTGCATATAATATTTGTTACTTCGAGCTTTTCAGTTTTCATAATTTTTCACTTTATAAGCGTATATTTTTTTCAGGACCGAAAACCGAACCCAAACCGTTATTCCTTCAGAAATGGAAACTTATTGAGAACCGGAACCCTTGTTATTTTTTTCGGTTTTTTACGGTTCTTAACAGGTTATTGCATCCGCATTTATTGAAGGAAATTCCATTTTTGTAACTGGTACCGGCTGACAATCTGTCACTTTCGGGATCTTGACTTTTTAAGGACTTTCAGTTCAGATTTACTATCTTTGGACGTTTCAAACGTTTTGAAGACGACAGAATTATTACAAATTTATCTGGATAATTGGAGTCAATTAAATACGTGTCATTTTTAGGCAGGGGTTTTCAATTGTGTTTTTGTTCTCTAATGGACTATGTCGCCTTTCAGTCGGGCGTAGGGATAGGCCTACATCCGTTTCAACAATACGGATATAAACTTACGTGTCTAAATAAGCATGATCGTGGAAAATGCTTAGGTACCGTTCTGATTTTTAAGATAATTAACAGTCGTTCGGGAATGAGTAGCCAGAGTAAACAAAACATCTTGGCCAAGTTTTTCTTTTGCAATATAATTACTTCGAATTTCCTAAAGAGTTCTAAAAAGGAAATGTGATTGGAAAGAGACAGCATCGTAAATTTTTAATCAATATATTCAAAATGTTACGTATAATTTCATTTGACAAGCAACCTAGTAACTGTGTAAGGAAAAATGTGAAGGAAATTTTCAGGAAAATGGGGAAGTTCTATCGTAAGTAGTTCTGCCTTTTTGTCATTAAGAGCTAGCCGGTAAAGTGAAAGAAATTTAAAGGAAATTTCTATTTTTTAATAATGAATCCATATATCGGTAAGGTAAGAGAGATCAAAACCCTTAAATTAAATAGGAAATCCCTATTTCACAATCTAGTAGAAATCCCTTATTGTTATAAACCTCAGATTTCTAAATAATACTATGAAATTCCAAATTTATTTGAATATTAAAAATATAGTGAGAAATTTTAGTCAACATGGCGCAAGTGCAAACGTCCCCTTCTGTCTTCTATGATACCTGCCGTACTTATACAATTTGTTCCGCTAAATCTAAATGTTGAAAAAGTTCCTTCTTCGCCAAGATATTATTACAACGTGAATCTTGGTACACCTACCTTGCCTTTGATATATGGGCAAATTAAAATTAGAATCGTTTCGATTACGTACATTGTAGGTCCTGTGCGAGTAGTACCTGTTTTTTTTCTGATAACGTTTATAACCTAAGGGTAGATATAATAAATTCCGCATCCATTAGCTTTACCCTGACAAAGGGATAACAGTTTATGCACGATAATATTATAAACGACGATAATGTAAATTTCATTTTGGGAGTATGTGTAGAATAATAAGCTAAAGCTAACATCCCTCATCCAAAAGTCATCCATCATATTATATAGCGATAAATTAAAAATTTAAATTTTGGTGGTCAAAAGGAAATTCCATCTAATTTTCTAACCCATAAACCGTAATGTCATATAAAATTCTGCAATTATAATATAAATAGGTGTCATTACAGCGCTAATAACGAAACACAATCGTTTAGTGCCGGCTTTGCCCCTGGGGTGCCGTGTACGTAATTTATTAATAGACGGTATTAGAACCACCATGCGTATGTCATTTATTTTGCTCATTGTTACACCGAACAAAGAATAGGGGACGGTCTTATTATCGAGCTACATAGAACTGTTATATATAAGTTCCAATTTAAGAATTCGTTACGATTCGTGTTGTTGGGATTATTGCGTAAATTGTAATGGTATCGTTGCGCAAATGGTCGCATATTTGATGATCCATGAAATGATAAAGCGGCAGTGTAAGCTAATCAATATTTTTATGGATAACTACTTGCTTCGTGCATTCGTTTTTAAGGATTACGAATTAAGGTTTCAAGGAGTTTTCATTTTCCTTGTACTGTCACTAAATAGAAGCTTTTAATTTCTTAATGATAAATTTATTATCCGTGCTTCTAGATATTTTGGCTGGTGCGGAACGAATTCCTGCAATAAGTATAGTAATGCAACGTTCTTATACGTAAACTCCATATGTGTGGTTTGGACTGCCAGTTTCTTACCTCAACTTTGAAGTGTACCAGCTTCTTCGGGTGGTCTCCAATGTTCACCTCTGTATTTTTAGCGCATCAACTTTCTTATTTATGGAGATACTTTTGGCGCATTTTTGAAAAAAAGCAGCGTATACAGGTATTCACTTTGACTGTTCGGTCGGTCGGCTGCAACGGTTTTTTAAGTACCTATATCTCTCGAAGGAACCATCGTAGAATGCTCGGGTTTGAAGCGTTAGCTTTGTGTCACAGTTCTTTGCAGATTATACCTACTTCAGCTCTAATAAAACCTCGATCTGTTGCACAAAAACGCGTTTAAGTATCTCGACTCATCGAGTACTTTCTAACTTGTTTGAAATGTTAACCACAGATGCTTCTAGCCAAGACAAACATATCGCAGATTGCAAACATAAGAAGCTGCATGGGAAAACTGCGTACATATGAATAAGGGCAAAGCGTTAGGTAATGGTATTGCAACCGATAAACGCTATCTTAGTACGCATTGTTAGTAGAAAGTATGTCGTTATTTCACGGTTAAAAAAAGGTCTCGGAATTTTTTGCACCATTTTGTTTCAAATATGTGAAATTGCGGTTTTTAATTTCCGACCTCATTTTTGACCCTTCCATCGCATTGCTTGACCACAAAAACGTCGGTCCAGATCCGTGGACAGCAAAAATCGGGCATTTTAGACGGAGAATACGCCAGGGTAGTCCTAAAACCGCCATATTGGCCAACCAGACTATTTTCCCATGATTTTTCCTGCCGCCTGTCATTTTATCGGCCGCACCTGTCACTTTACCGGCCGCACTTGTCACATTGGTAATCTCTATAATGACTCCTGTCATCACTGACAGATACCCATTAATCAAAAGTTCTATATGTAAATTTAAATTTTGTATTGAAATATGATTTCAGGTAAAATTTAATACAAACTCGTTAGAAAAATGATGTCCATTAACCTAGCAGAGCAAGGTCAGCAGAACACAATCAAACATATTACATAATTAGGTGCTAATTAAGTGCCCTATTCCCGAATGAAATGCTCCTTTTTTAAAAAAATGATTACATGTTCTGCCAGGTTCATATGAACTCAGCACCTTAAAAACCCAAGAAAATGAAAAGTGAACTAGCTATAATTAGGTGCTAATTAGGTGTTAATTAAGTGTCCTATTCCCGAATTAAATGCTTCTTTTTTTAAAATTATGACATGTTCTGCCTGGTTCATATAAACTCAGCAGAGCACTACCTTAAAAACCAGGTTAAAAACCCAAGAAAATGAAAAGTCTTATTCCCAAATTAAATGCTCCTTTTTTTTAAATTATGAACCTGGCAGAACAAGTAATAATTAAAAAAAGGAGCATTTAATTCGGGAATAAGGCACTTAATTAGCACCTAATTATACTTAGTTCACTTTTCATTTTCTTGGTTTTTTGAGGTTGTGCTCTGATGAGTTCATATGAATCTGGCAAAACATGTAATAATTAAAAAAAGGAGCATTTAATTCGGGAATAGGGCACTTAATTAGCACCTAATTAGTACCTAATTATGCAACATATTTGATTGTGTTCTGCTGACCTTGTTCTGCTAGGTTCATGGACATAGAAAAATGACACTACTTCCTCAAACCACATTCGAAGCAGAACCATCTGCAATTATTGTTAGGAAACTGTGACGGTGCAATCTACCACTTTGTAGAATCGGAGAAGAAAAGGAACACCGACAATTGCAAAATCTTTTGCAAGATTAATCGAAGATTAGTTAATGACGGGATTTAAATAGACGAATAGCCCCAGCAAGAAACCTCCTGTTTTGACATCACCAATGGATATATTTCTTGCAGACGTCTCAATCGCCCTTTGTAAGTACCCTCCTCCGACAATCCGTTCTTGAGGTATAAGGGAATATACCCGATCACGATAAGAGGTCGAGGAGGAGGGCTATGGTTGGTAGAAATTAATTCCCTTCGTTAAGACCTTTCATTAGAGTACTATAAAGGACAAAACTAGTTCCCTCCCCGCTCCCCCTCCTCTCGCTACTTTGATAAGAGGACAGAAAGAATGGCATTAGTTGGTAGAAAACGGCAGAAGTGGGTCCGGACGGACGGACGGACGGGCAGACGGTCGGACAGACGGACGGACAAAACGCAAACTCTTACGCAAAATTCTTAAAAAATGCGCTAAAAATAATTTTTCACTTTTATTTATTTATTGCAATTTTAATGTCTACTAGGCAGTATTAATTTAAATTATACAGGCGTGGCACCCCAACATTGCATTTTTTAATGGAACACGCTGTATATTATTAGATATTTCAACCTCACCGTTTGCTTACTATTTTGAAAACCTCTATAGATATTTCTAATCCCGATACAGCATGTATAATTGGAAATAGTTCAACTTTTACTTTTGCCTGGGACACCCTGTATATGCAATTAGGTAAACTAATTAACATCGCAATAACTAATTCGCGATTGAGATTAACAGTGAAACCTCTGGTGGCCGCACATTGTAATTACTATTGGTGGGTTAAGACCGCCATTTTATGTAAGTAAGTAAACAAGATTGTAATTTTTACGGCTGTAAAAGTAAATACACTTGCAAAAATGGCATTTGCAAATTACACCTTAAAGGCCAAGGATAGTTTAAAACGTCACATTTTATCACGTTACTTCAAGAATTTTAAATGTGATCAATGCAATTTTGCAACCAACAATAACATTAATTAATTAACATTCAAGGATGTAATGTGCAGTCTGTATGAGGTATGCCACAAATAGTAATAAAACTTTACTTTACATAGGGATTTATGTGTATTGTTTTTACCTATGTCTACTTTTAATTAATGACCACATCGCTTCTGAAGGGCGCCTAATTTTATGCAACCAAAATAACTTCTTAAAACAAATAAAGATCTGGCTGTCACATTAATTAAGTTGAATACTGTTTCTTTGGGTTCCGTATTTATATTTTCATTCGTGTGCGATGTTTTCGACTGAAGGAGAAGTTGATAATTCAAATTCGTATAGTCCCGGAAACAGTTTAAGGAGCGTAAAAGACTTATTTTCCGTTAAACCAAAACAACAGTATTCAAACTATAAATATGACAGCCAGATGTTTATTTGTTTTAATAAGTTATTTTAGATGCATAAAATTAAGCGCCCTGCAGAAGGATTTTGTCTTGTAAAAGTAGACATGGGGAAAAACACAAGTAAATCCCTATGTCTACTTCTTAATAAATATCACTATACACCTGTATATGATCTCCCACACGCCGTTTTTAAGTTTACAAATTTACTGGTAATTGAACAAAAGACGACAGGCAAAGATACTCACACAATATACAGAATAATGGCAATTAAGACACTGAATTAAATCTTTAATCCGTTTAGTTACCAAATCGCCTAATTGCAAAGAAGAACGAATTAAGTGGTATTTAAAAATTGAAAAGAATCCTATCAACTTATAAACAGTTTTTACTGAAGTTTTAAACTGGCTGAATATTGAGGCATGTGGGCTCATACATATTAAATGAAGTTGGGGCAGCGGCAGCGCTTTATTGCTGAATAATTGAGAAGGATATTCTCGCAGGTGCCATTGCTGCTGTTCTCGTGTTTGATACTGTAATGCTGTATCGTTATACGAACGACTTCCTGTATTATTTAGTTCATATTACACTTTGCATTTTCTAGCAGCATGTGCTAAATGGCTTCCGATTACCATATCTTGAATATTCAACGCATCAAATATGAACTTGGGCCAAAAACTTATTTTAGATGAATAGACTGTTGAGAAAATCAACGGCGGCGGGACCTTAGGGGGAAACTAAAGTGTATGGTTTGCACTCATGGAAATCACATTTTAAACGTGCCGTCTCTTAGCATTTTGCGGAATTGTTAATTTTGTCAAATTTAGTTGCTTCTTTTACTCTCTCCGTTTTCCATTTCGGTATTTGTACGAGTGCACAATCCTATGATGTTATAATATGTAGGTAAATATACTACAACCTCCAATAAAATTTCATTAATAAACAGGGTAAATCCAGGTAGGTATGTAAATATAGATCAAATTCACATTGTGGAATCCAGTCTAGAGGAAGAGCTATTATTATTACTATTTGCGTGCATGGAACCTTTGCTTGCAGAAACAACTTCCAACTCAACTTACTCACTGTATAAGTTTGGGGTTGGAATAAGAATTGTTCCTGTAACAGAAATTTCTTATATTTGCTAATTTTGATTGCGTATAATTACTCTTTCTTTTATTTATTTTCCTTTGTCCCTTGGGATACAGGTGGAAAATTTTGAGAACATTGCTGGATATAATGGAGGTCAGATTTCATGGTTGTTTTTGTGTTTTCCCTTTCAAAAATATAAACGTTCAGTATTTTGATTTATAATCTTGTTTCATCTTTTCAGATCTTCGCATTTGGAGCAGGCTACTAGTTTGGGACCAATTTCAGATGTTAACTTATTGCTGAGTTAATGTTAATGGTTTCTGGTGCCCAAATGCAAAAAAAGTTAATTAGTCAGAACACAACCCCTAGGTAAAATCCAAAGCTTCACTTATGGTTGCTCGGAAAGAAATTATAGTAGAAAGGAACAACATTTGAAATGAAACAAGCAATTCAAGAGTTAGCTGCCTCTCAGTTACACGCAGCTGAAGGCAAGATAATTTACAATATAGCGAGCAACTATACAATTACAACAAAGTACATTACATTTGGTTAGGGTTACAGCACAAAGTTTACACGAAAAACTTCACCATCAGCAAATCTAATTCAAGACAAGGCTTTTATTCATATACAGGCCATCATTTATTAAAAGCTACTGATGCCGTGAGGAGTGTAACGTTTGGCGCGAGTGGTGGAACGTGAGGCGTAAAGGCATAAGTACATGGTGGGAGACGTCCATCGTGGGATGCGAGTGGTAGGTCGTGAGCCAAGAGGAGTATGGTGTTAGACGTAAAGCGTGAAACGTAATGACTAAGGTGGAGGCTTAAGGAAAGATGCGTAAAACGTGGGCCGTGGGGCCTGGAGCGTAACTATAATAGTGGGAGGCGTTAAACGTGCGCGTGTGGCTTTGATTAATTACTACGGGGAGCAGGTAAACTCCGGGAGTTTATCAACACAAGGATGCTTTCCGTTCATTTATTTTCAGGACTGAACCAAAGGGACTTTATTTAAAAAGAAATCTTGTACTACCCTTCGTGGTTCCTTGTGGCGCCTATCGTACCAAAGTACAAACGCAAAAGATCGGGTAACGTAAAGCCCGCAGGATGGACGATACCAACAAAAAAGGCAAGTCAGATGGGTAAACTAATCAAAACTAAATATAGAATTATCAGGTCGGGCGCTAATTTATAATGAAATAAACGGAAAGTTCCGGGTTCTAATCTGAAATGGAAACGGAATGATAAATGAAGGATCGATTATGGATTAATATGAATTCTGGTCAGAAGTGAGATCTAGATATTAGTTTCTGGCTGGTAAGTGAATTCGGGGAAGAAGTGTCTTGGTGAATTACAAAATCATGCTCTTATAGGGACAAGGAACAAGTGGGGAAATTAATTTAATTTCAAAGAATGGGAACGACGACAGGAATTTTACAACATATAAAAGAGGGTGTTTACAAATAAAATTTCGGCGTTACCCATATTTTCTTACAATTTAAGATACCTTTAATTAACATGTCTTATCTAAACACCACAAGACCTTTTTTACGTGAACGTTTTGGTAATTTACTTTACTAAACGAATCCAAACAAAAACAATTTTAATTTACAATGGCGCTATGAAACAAAAGTCACAATACCATTTTGTTTTTTGAAATTCACGTTTGCTGTCGGATCCTTAACGAACTAGGTTTTTCGGTAGAATGAAAAACTGCTTGCACCTCTCCGGTGTCGAGTTGATCGAAGATTGAGAACGCCAGCTGCCTTAAAATCGCTTTGAAATTGTAGACTCCGGGGAAAATTTTAAAAATAACGAATGGTTGGGGGTTGTTTTAATGTTATTACTGATCAGGACCTTTCGTCACCTTGTGTAATTTTTTAGTTTACAATGGCTATATAAATCAAATGTCACGATACCTTTTTTGTTTATTGAAATTGACGTTTGTCGTCGGATCCTTCACGAACCAGGTTTTTTCGGTAGAATGAAAAACTGCTTATGTCTCTCCGGTGTCGACTGGATCGAAGATTGAGAACGCCAGCTGCCATAAAATCGCTTTGAAATTGTTGACTTGAATTTTAAAAATATCAAATCGTTGGGGGTTGTTTTAATGTTATTGGTGATCAGGAACATTCGTCACCTTGTGCAATTTTGTAACTAGCGGAAAATGTATTGAATACTGATGGGTTTCGTTTCTTTGTCGTACACTTAGTTTTAATTAATGCAAAAAATGTTCCTTCACAAATCGAACATGATGCGTTGATATTATGTCTTGAAGTATTTACGTAAATGAACGCGGCGAGACAATGGACAATTATTCTTAGTTCGAATCTAAATAATTGTTCTTACAGCGCGTACCTACTAATAATGCTCATTTACAAGATAGGAAATTCGCATTACATTTTGCAATTCAATTGCGCTATTCGAAACCCGGATTTCCTCTTTTGTTTTTAATTCTAAGTCACCGTTACCATAATTTCTTAATTAGGACACGAATTTCACCAAACTTTGTTACGCTCTTTTAAGACAAAGGTGGAATATTTATCGCGATGACTGAAAGGGTACAATACTTCCGCTTCCACTACACAAGGACACTAACATGATTAACAAACCCTGAACTTCCGTAACTATCGGAAAGTACGATTCCCAATCAAAACGGTTTAACTTTTTCGGAAAGGAACGTTAAAACGGCCGCTTCTAATATAATGTGGAAATTAAAGCGTGGTCATCCCAACGACCAAAACGCTGATATTTATTATTATAGGGACCTACTGGTCGCTTTTAATCTCAAAACGTGAATCCCTTTCCAAATCTTCTCCCCCTAACAATTTTTAATTAACCACACCTTTATTCATCATCAGTACTAAATAAACCTGCCATGTATTTCAATATGCCAACTGGAAATATTCTCATCGTCAGAAAAAGGCTGTCCTAATGCGTTCTGGTTAAAAATGTTGATAATTAAGCTTTCCTTTTGTCGAAAGTGCAATCCTGCTGCTATGCCGTTGTGAATGTAACTAAAATCACTGACCTGAGATAAACTTGCGCTATCGCGTTACCGTACCATCCTGAAGTTGTTAAGACAACAAAAGGGACATTCAAAACAAAGTACGTAATAGTTATTTACATAAAAGTCCGGAAAATGCCACATTACTGGCGAGGAAATATTGATATGCGAGGTCCCTTCGGGGCCGAGTACTTTAATTTCCGAGTCAAGTATAATGTCATTTTACTGACGAGTTTTGTATTAAATTTTACCCGAAATCGTATTTTATTATAAATTGTCAATTTTCTTATAGAACTTTTCATTAATGTCAATTTGTCAGTGATGACAGGAGTCATAGACGTTTAGCAATGTCACAGATGCGACCGTTAAAGTGACGGTGCGGTCGGTAAAGTGACAGGTGCGGCCAGTAAAGTGACAAGTGGCAAAGAACGTAGTCTGCTCTGCCTCTGTCATGGAAATTAATAGTTATTTAGCAATGTCAAAAATGCGGCCGGTAAAGTGACGGTGCGGCCGGAAAGTGATAGCTGCGGCCGGTAAGGTGACAAGCGGCAGGAAACGTAGTGTGCTCTGCCTCTGTCATGGAAACTCAAGTTTCCTGACAGAAAGTAAGCATGAAAATGAAAATTTCAGGACGATTTTGGGTAAAATTTATTGACAGAAAGTAGGCATCAAAATGAAGGTTTCAGAACGATTTTGGGTAAAAATACCTTACTACAATCAACCAGTCAGTTCCTTTACATCAATAAAGATCAATATTTGTTTAGAACATACATTAGAGCTATGGTATGTTACAACCAAAAAAATTCCCATTTCTCCTATTTCTACAAAAAAATCGAAAAACTCAAATGCAAACTAAAAGGTTTTGTACCTCCGGACTCCGAAACAATGTCTTTACCTTAATATCACTTCATAATCACAACCTTTCAAACATTTCATTACTTTGCAACAGTGTAAAATTCTCAAAATCTATCTGATCTTTAGTGTCTGCAGTCCTATTTATTAATTAATGTTATGGTTTCTTATATACAAAGTTGAGCAACAAAATAGAGATTGTCATCGAAGATTGCTTGTGGAGCATACTGCAATGTTAACATCTCGTGTAGCTAACACGACTGAAAATGGTACGAATAATTAAGATTTACACTTTTGAGTCATATACAGAGTGCTTTTTTTTCACTTTCAATGGTTAGAAATACAGTCGCTTGTATGAGCAAAGTTACCTATGCTGAATTTTATGCTGATTAATCTCCAGTTCAAAGTTTCTTGTAGCTCTACAAATAGCAAACTTACGTCCAAAAAAACGCAAAATGATATTTTCGAAAATGCGCTGGCGTTCATTTATCTATTTTCGAAGATAAAAAATAATGTTAACAAACCTTAAATGAAAGTGATTTGTTCTCAGCTTTCTGAAGGTGCTAAAAATTGTAGTGACTCCTTTTATGCTTAAATTATTAGATATAAGGTAAGTTGGAAACATGACAGAAGTTTCTAACAGACATCAGGTCCAATGGATTGCGGTATATTATGTATTTAATAACTGTAGGTAGACTGATCATCTTTCCAAATGCGTTGGAATTGGTTTATACTATCTTCCCCTCAATAATTAATTGACAAAAAGTGGTTTACACGATTACGACCTTGGCGGTGCCATACAGCATTCATTCAGTAATACAATAGCAATACATATATTGGTATATTTTATAATTCTGGTCTGACGTCCTGCTTTTCTACTATTACAATTGTTGAGCTAATCTGCGGCAATCTCCTAGATTGCAATTCCGCGATTCGAGTAGGTAAATAGAGAAGAGATCCCAATAATTAAAAAAAGGGAAACTATAGTATGAGGGGGGCCAACACCCGATAATTCTACAACTAGTTACACAATAGAAGCGATTATCTATATAGGAGGTATTGTCGCGGTTTAGCTGAAAAGCTAAGGGAAGATCACTATTAATTTTATTTGGCCGACACTTTACAGGGCATTAATGAAGTCCCTTGTGTAATATTGTCGTCGCGTCATATTTTATATCGAGTCCGTGGGGACAACATGTCACTCGATAAATTGGTTCGATGTCGGCTTGTGGTTATTTGATACGCAGATGTAAAAGATACGGTTTAAGTAGTTCTCAAATCAAACTTAAATCGTACTAAAGGGATTACGACGACTACAATAAACGTAATCGCGTTATATAAAGATAAGTTCCTCCCGGTAATTCAACGTTGAAGGCGAAGCGGCAGTAAAATGTTTGGTGGTTGTGTAAATGTGTAATTTATATTAAAAGTTAGTTTTAACACGTAACAATAACCGAGCGCATTTCGGTCTAATTTTGTCGTTTACGTTAATTACAGATATTTTATGGCAAAGATACAAATCATTTAATTAAGGGACCGAGCCGAACTATGACAATGACAAAGCTTTCGAAACCTGAGCGTCTAATTGCACAAATTGTATCTAATGAATAACATCAAGTTTTGTTCGGATCATAAGGGAAACTTTAAAAACGAATACTAATTGCTAGCAATATTAATCACGAAATTAAAACCTGCCTGCGCTCAAGTAGAGAATGTCAACAAACACGAAGAATTGTAACCAGGAGCTGGGGAATCTAAAAGATTCGAGTTTGCAACCCAAAACCATAATTCTACCTGTATGACAGCTGTTATTATTTAATTGGGAATAGCACTAGTCTCTGTTTAGTAGACTGTTGATATTTTTAATGTAAATACAGGGTGATCAAAAACAAATATTAAAAATTGAATTTTAAAAAATCACTTTTGGTTAGTCATGTGTTGCCATCTGTGAAACTAATAGGAGAATTTTTCAACTACTTTACCATCGCGTCACCGTGTAGAACATTTCTCGTCTCGCGTGCAATTCGTTCAGAATGTCGTTGTTCCAGATGATTGACATAGTTCGTAAGTGACAATTTCGTGGTAAATATTTAATAATAGTATGCGGAGTAATCAAACAACTGCATTTCAATTGACTTGTTCAATTACTGTTGTCATTATTCCACATAACGCGTTTTTGTTTGTCAAGCAATGGTCAATTAGAACTTGAGTCGATCTGATCTGTGCTACAGACCGTATCTGTGGTTTCATTCGAACACACCCTGGATCTGAACCATGTGTAAATTGACAGATTGCAGGAATCTGCCATATCAATGACCTTATAAGTTTAACAAGGGACAGCGTTAATTATTTCTTTTTTAACAGAGAGGGAGAGTCATATCTATCCGTTGACGGTCTGCGGATTGAAGTGCTGGTGCATATTGTCATCCATTTTGACGTTATCGCTGACGTTTTTAAAAACAAAATTTAATTTCTTTATTTCACCATCATTTTTGAACATTTTGGTTTCACAAATAACTACTCGGCTGGCCACAAACAAGATATTCAAAACTGAGTGCAAAAACACACGTGACAAACTCCCTAACATTCCCCAAAATTACTTCCATTAAATCTACCCGAAACAAATTTTATATTCTCAACACACCATAGATGAAAAAATGTCACTAATTGCTCCAAGTCAAAAACTGCAAAATTCTGTATACAGGGTGACACTTTTAAAACTTTCAATGGGCGATATCGTTTTTTATATCAGAGGTATCACAAAATGGCCAAAACCGTTTCGGTAGAATCGAGGGGGAAGCAAAATGGTCGTATAAAGAAGGAACCAACTTCAACCTCGTACCCCCCGCCACCCCCATGCCTAAATTTTGAATTGTGACGTATCACTTGTGATACATCATTGGAAAGCTCTTAAAAAATGCTTTTCAGAAATACCATACACTGGTACATTTAAACTGCCCATTCACAATTTATTACACTAAAATTTGAACTCCGCAAATAAACAACTTTTATTTAATAAAATGTTCAAAATGTTCACCGTTTTGTTCTAAACAATACCACAAACGGTTTTCAAATTCATTTCTAACATTTTTAAACACTTCCCTGGAAAGTGAACGGCACTCCCTGACTATCCGGTAGCGAAGATCATTTATGGAAGCTGGTTCAGTTTTGTACACAACCGATTTTAAATGACCCCAAAGAAAGAAATCCAATGGTGTCAGATCTGGAGATCATGCTGGCCATTCTATAGGACCTCTTCGTCCTATCCACTGTCCCGGAAATTTCTCATCTAAAAATTCACGAACAGCCATAGAGTAATGAGGAGGAGCCTCATCTTGTTGAAAATGTATGAAATCTTCAATCAAATTCATGTTTCCGTCAATTGGATTTATTTGATTCTCTATTTCATGAGTGATGAGAGGCTCGACGGTATTTTGTAGCATGTTTAGGTAAGTATCTCCAGTTAAATTTCCTTCGATAAACAGAGGACCAATAATGCTATCACCTAAGATACCTGCCCAGACGTTAATTTTTTGGGGCCGTTGAGTATGCCCCTCGCGAAAAAGATGAGGATTTTTATCGTCCCAATACCGGCAGTTATGTTTGTTCACATTTCCATTTAAAAAGAATGTACATTCATCACTAAAACAAAGGTTTTTCACCAGTTCCGGATTATTTTGAATATTCTCGGTCATTATTTCACAAAATTGGACTCTTCGATCGGAGTTGTCTTCGGTTAGTTCCTGTACAATCTGCATCTTATAAGGGTAGAATTTGTGCACCTTAAGAGTTCGTCGTACAGTTTCTCGCGAAAGTCCGGTCATAGTCGCTGCTTTTCGAATAGATGATGTTGGGTTTGCACCAAAATGACCTAAAACTTCAATCTGAGTAGCTTCATCCATTATTCTTGGTCCGTCTCTTTTCTTATTTTCCACTGACCCAGTTTCTTCAAATTTAGTCACTAACATTGCAACATAAGTGTGACTGACACGTCGTTCTGGGTGTCGGGCATTAAAAACAGCTGCTGTTCTAAATGCAGATCGCGCTTCAGAACCATAGATGAAAATAATTTCAACTCTTTCGGCTAACATGTACACCATTATGAAATCTTTAGTTAAATTCAAAATTTGTAATTTTCTTGCCAAGAAATACTAAAAACGAGACTAAAATAATAATAACCGATCAACAAATAAAGCAATAGAAAATTATTATTTACTAAAAATTGCTGTCATTGTTTTTCCAAAGCATCACTAGATCTAAGAAATTTTTTTTTATTTCAAACACTGACAAATTCATCAAATACTCAAATTACTCATTTTTATTACATAAATTGTGAATGGGCAGTTTAAATGTACCAGTGTTGGTATTTCTGAAAAGCATTTTTTAAGAGCTTTCCAATGATGTATCACAAGTGATACGCCACAATTCAAAATTTAGGCATGGGGGTGGCGGGGGGTACGAGGTTGAAGTTGGTTCCTTCTTTATACGATCATTTTGCTTCCCCCTCGATTCTACCGAAACGGTTTTGGCCATTTTGTGATACCTCTAATATAAAAAACGATATCGCCCATTGAAAGTTTTAAAAGGGTCACCCTGTATATCATCAAAACAACTCCAAGTTTGTAGCATCCGGCTCGAAGGACCATATGTAGCACTTGACAGGGACCGGAACACTAGTGGTAACGCGAAACCAAGTCGTTGTAAAGACTCGAAGCACCAAACGAAGTATCCGGCTCGAAGAACCAAACGGCACACAATAAAAACACATTAGTTGGAAAGTATATTTGTTTCAATAGCATGGTGCATCGCCACAAAACGCTCTAATATTGCGAGAATACAAATTTCCTGGAAAATGGAAAATTTTTCCGATAGGTACTCTCACACGCTTTGATGTAAATTTAACCACAATATTGCGTTACGACTTGAGAAGAGTTGGATATTTGCTGCGTATACAATTGCGAATTTTCACAATTAATTAAAGACCAAACGGTTACACATTATACATTATAGGCAAAATATATTTGGAATTAAAGTACAGCAAACACTACCTATGCTTTTTAACAATTCGTTTTAGCGAAGAGGAAATCGGCAAAGTAAGGGCGTAAGTAAAATATTATAAGTGGGTGCGAATGAGAGCGTATGAAGCAAGAGAATAGAATGGAACAACTTTCAAATCCTATTTGCCAACTATGTATCCTACAAATCGCGAGAACAGCTCTGGGACCAAAAGAGCTTTCAACGCATAAATCCTGGCTGCGACGTGTAAGGAGCATGGCTCATGAGCAGCGATGCCCCAGGAGTTGCAACCACAAGCAGAGTGCGCTTTAAGAGGTCGCTACCGCACTCCTGATTCACGCTCTCAGACCCATTAAACATTAACACTGCAGGCAAGGATTGCTTTAATACCTCTTCCTTCTCCACAAACCTTACTAAAATGTAGAAACGGAATTAGATAGCTTTCATTAATTAAATTGCATATAAAAGTCTCTATCGAGGGACGCACTTAATTGGTAGACGCCATGTTAATCTTTTATTTAATGTAACCCCCGTGTAAATTTTAAATTATGTCTTCCATTGCGAGTGATTTCAAATACGAGGACTTTTACTAAAGTTGTAGCCATTTTCAGTTTTTATAAAGCTTTTGTTAAGTAGGTTAGGTGTTATTATGTACAATTATGGAGGATTACACATTAGTTTATTAAACCAATGATTAAACATAAAAATTATTTGCATGCTATCTTTCTAACTTAGAGCATTGAATAACGAAATATTTTCATTCAACAAAACTATGAAAGCGTAATACTGATTTTAGTCTTGCACCGTCACTTATTTGATTAGGCGTCCTATGATTGTTATCTATTTTTTCCTTCGTCCAAGGCCTTAATATGACTCGTCTCTTCAATAGGGCGGCACAATTCAACAGCTGAAATTCATAGCATTTTTCTTGTAAACCTTTATTCCGTTCGCTTAGTTTGGCCCATGTTTTTTTATCTTCATTATAACAATTTTTAACACATTTTAGTTGACTAGTTTTTGCGTTTAAGTGCTCATAAAACCGGCTTGACACTAGAAAACGCCCATGTTCCTAAATATTTTCTAAACGTCGCGTCGTCTGCACTAGGTCCATGAAATTGTTACTATCCATTCAACAAAATACAAAAGTGTTATGTCTATAATTTTGAATTGCTTAATTGATCGAGATATTTATTTTATTTTATTTTATTTATTTTATTTATTTTATTTATTTTATTTATTTTATTTATTTTATTTATTTTATTTATTTTATTTATTTTATTTATTTTATTTTATTTTATTTTATTTATTTTATTTATTTTATTTATTTTATTTATTTTATTTATTTTATTTATTTTATTTATTTTATTTATTTTATTTATTTTATTTATTTTATTATTCACTTTCAAAAGAGAGGAGAGAATACTTACCTAAAAAGGGAAACAAGGCAGACTAGGAGAACGACATAATCGAGGGTTATTTTATCAATGCTCTCAAAAATATTACAAAAATGTCACTGTGGTACGAGTAAATAGATTTGCTATATCAATATTTGAATTTAAATTGATTTTTAAGAAAAGGGGAATCAACACGTAGTTAGAGCAAAAATTAGTATCAAAACAGGCTTCCGCAGAAAATAACGGAGCTATAATGGTTAAGTGAATATCAAACAAGTGTAATAATTACAATTCGATTGTATCAAAAACCAGCATGTAATCCAACGTTAATCAAAGTACCTTTGAATCCTGGTCTTAGCGGCCGTCTGAATTTAGCAGGGCGCGTTCTGATTAATTTACAACAGATCACAACACCAACAAAGAAACAAAAGGGGTAGAGTGAATAGCGCGGCATATAAAATATTGCTAAATAGAAATGCTAACTTCTGACACGGAGGCAATCGGATATATAAAACTGTAATTAATACTCAAAAAGAATCAATAATTCGAACGACTTTATACAAGCAAAAGCAAAATTTTGATCGATCATGGATTATTCTTACAGTTTGGGTATAACGTCATAAACATGACGCTAATTTGAAGAAAAATACCCTACTATGCACAAATAACTAAGTTTCGATTCAACAGCAATGTGATGTAATTAATTCAAAATGTAGGCACAATAATATGAGCAAATTCTTCGGAGAAAAACAAATAACGTAACAAAAAAACGGTAGATATCAGCTTCGGACAAAGTCCGGGTAACTTCAAAACCGATTCACAAAGCAACGGTAGCAAATATTGGTATAACACACCTAATCTGACGGATAAGATGTAATCAAAATAACAGAATTAATCTTCGTAGCAATCAGAAAGTAACGTAAACGAAGTCATGTCTCGATATCGGTAAAGTCAAATCTGCGGTAGCGACAAAGACATAGTACGTAGTATCAGATATAACAGAGAGATTTACAAGATCATTAATCTCCATAGGGGTTTCGTTAATACTTGCAGTTACGAAATCTTGAAATCTCCAAGTATAAACAAGAGAGGGATAATAAATAACAAATAAATAGATGTATGCAAGTAGGTTAATTAATTTCACCGGATTCTGTGGGTAAGGTGGAAATTCATCCACGTTCGTCACTGTCGATCCTGTTGAAATGGTGGGTCCAAGTAATACTGCGAAGTCATCCACGTACGACGTACTGCGTAGGCGTAGGGCGTAAGGAAAGGTAAATCAACGTAAATGGTAATCCAAAAGAAACTTAAGAAAAATCTATAAGTGGAGGTTGAGGGAAGGTTACACTTGAGCGAAGGTAAGGCCCTAAAAAACACACGTAATGAGAAAAATGCTGCGTAATAATTTAACATACCTCTATTGTTCATATGCAAATACAAATCCGTAAAAACGATTCAATGGAGCCACCACAGACATCAAAACAAAGAAAGAGAAACTAATCCAAAGGTAATATAGTAAAGCCAAAACAATAAATCCGTTTTTAGGTAGACACGAATTCAGAAAAGTGGTGGCGTACCAAAAGAAAACAATTTGCATATGAGCGATGCGAAGGCGCGGGGAAAGAAATAAAACTGTGCGAGCACGATAAACTTACAGAAATGCTAGCAGTAAGTGCAGAAATGTACAAAGCGAGAGCTCTAGCAACAAGACAAAGAACTAGGTAAAAGGAACCTCTATTACTAGAAGGGCCTCTAGCGGCAAAACAAAGAACTATTATAATAAAAAATCCATAATAACAAATTAACTTACATCTAGACTAGTGGATTACAAAGAAGATACCTAGACGGCGTAAGGATAACAAGTTAAAAAGTAATCGTAAACGATTTACATAAAGCGCCTTTCCACTTGCATTCATTTCCTATTTGTAAGATGCAACTTTTGTTAAAATTGTAAAAAATCCGGCCACAAATATGAAAGATAGCGTTGCACATGTACAATCCATTTTTGACGTGCTACTTCAATTTCAGTTTATAAGAAGAGTTTCATTTCAATGCTTTTCTAAATAAGAAAGTTGGCACTGCGCATGCGCAAAACCAAATTTTGAAACTGGCGTTAAATTTGCTTTTATTCCAAGTGGCGATGTATCAAATTTCATTTAAATACTTTTATAATTAAAAAAGTTTGCAATTCGGTTTATAAATGGTCGAGATGCGAAAAGGGCACACTGTGAACTTTGAATCGATTCGATTCAACTTTTGGCATTGCATATTATATGGCTAAAGCTATGCCCATATTGAATTTCATGCAATTCAGTTCATAACTAACGGAGATGTAAAAGCGATCGAACATTTCTAAACAAAGTTATCGTTCACACGGACAGATAGATGGACAGACAGACAAAGGAACAGACGGAGAGACCAACCGGCAGGCGACAGATAGCAATGCAAAATTATAAACGGTCTCTAGGATCGTTAATAAACGGCAAAAGTGTAAAATTATGGAACTAATGGAACATGTAAAAAACGGTTTTTTTACAATAACTTTTTTTGTAAGCGGTACAGAAAAAATTCCTTCCTTGGTACAAGACTCGACACCATAACGAACCAAATAGCGAAAAAAAGTAGAACAATAGCTCTTAAGATAAAGAACTAGTAGCGTCGCAAAACGAGCGGACGGACGGACGGACGGACGGACGGACGGACGGACGGACAAAGTGGCCCCAATAGCGCATTTTTTTTTATTGTGGAAATGCGCTAAAAATGAGGGTAAGAATACTAAATTTGAATGACGAGCGAATAGAACGTAATAAGTGGAACCGACGAATCGGTATTTCATAAATTTACGCAACAATTAATATTTAATATTCATTTTTGAATTTTGTGTTACATTACTCTTTCCAATTCCAACTGACGTACCCGGCTACATTGTCATCATTGTCATGAGATTTACCCCACATCATCCCCTGAGCATACCCGAGCAATTTAAAGGGCAGATATGGATTCGACGAGCGCGAAAGCCCAGAATGACGACTACCGAGTAATTTCTCGGTATGGTTAATTTTTCACCCCATTGTACCTCTGGTGCCCGGTACCCCCAGAGCATCCCTAGTTAATTACGAGGGTACATATGGACGCTCCCGAAAACCCTCGTATAATGATTTTTTAGTCATTTTATATATGTTTATAATTTTCTATAATCATTTTATTTATTTGTTTAACCAGAAACCATACAGAATAAAAATTCCATTTACATGGCACTGGGGCTCTGTACAAACATTAGGACTTAAGATCTAATTTGATTTATTATTGCATTTAGGGGATCGTGAAAAAGGTCTATATCACTCACTGAGGACAACTTATTTAAAGTGATCAAGATCTTAATAAGTGGAGAAGTTGTGTTGCTAACTGCAAAAATAGTATTATTTTGCCTTAGCTTAACAACCAGCCTTAAGCTTAATTTCTTGAAGTAATTCGGAAGAGTTTAACAAATTGTGTAAAATTTTGAAGACAAAAATTGTGGAGGCAATCTACCGTCGGGTTTCTAACCTCGTTATATCTAAGCCGAAAGTACTATTTAAGTAATTAAGCTGGGTACCGTAAGAGATCAAATGTGGATAATTTTGGGTTGACCTAAAAAACATTACTCGGATGAACTTTTTCTGCACTTTTTCGATCATGTCTGAGTATTTGAGAGTTTGAGGAGACCAGATACATGCAGCACACTCAAGCTTGGATCTAATAAACGCATTATATAAGGTTTGCATTGTCTGTATATTCGTGAAATTGAGTGTATTTCTGAAAACGAAACCAAGAAGTTTGTAATGATGCAATAATAAATACATTTTTGAGCCCTGTACGCAATTTTCCAAAAATGGTGTACAATATTGTACATTTTTCTTCGTATTATTGTGAACACTGTGCCGAAAACCGCATTTTGATACACGAACTGTTACAATTAATGGACAGGATAGCACATATCAGTTCGCGCTATAACGTAAGTTTTGCTGTACTCCTTTGGGTGATTACGTTACTGTATTAGAGCACAAAGGTTAGCCGGCTCGTGTGGCGCAGTTCAGTTAAAGCTGAACTGTGGTGCCAAGGGGCCCTGGTTCGAATCCGGGTTCGGGCATGGATATTTGTAAATGTGTAGGTAGTGGGTTGGGTTGGTAGAGCAGCTGTGGCTGAAACCCCGCCCACTCAAAAATAAAGACACAATTAAAAAAATCTCCAATTCATAATATAAAATTATGTAGCACCAGCAAAACAAATAAGATCGTAGGGCATGATAAGTGGGTATACGGTAGCATGAATTTGGCTGTAGATACCACCCATGATAAGAGGTACCACCTGCCCTTTGAGTTTTGTGATCATCTATTTTTCTTATATCTCGATCAATTGGCTACATCAACGTTTTTTTATTGGCAGAAATCACAAAGCATTAGTATACCACTTTTGCGTTTTGTTGAATAGTACTGATGCCCTCCAAAGAACTGGTTGCGACTCCCGAAATTAACTGACAAGATGGTTGCCTAAGTACAACTGAATGTTACATAAAGCTAAAACTTCATGAAGATATTATACTTGAAATTGAATATGATTAGGCTAAAAATTATGACAGCTAAGTCAGAAAAGTGACAATGTGACATCAGCTAACGAAAGTACAGCGCCAGCGCGCAATTTAAATTCAAAACCCAGTAAATAATTTGGGCGCCTATTAAGAAAAGAATACAAAGTGGTTAATATCTCATCAATTTCTCAGCGGCAATGTTTTATGTGCTGAATATAAAGTGCTACTTTATGCGGTAGAAGAGAATACGCGAAAGATTAAAACATATACGTATCTTGGCAACGGAAATCGTAATCCTGTCGAACGAGAGAGGTGTAAAATCATAAATATATCAAACGCAAAATTTAGAGACATTACCAACTCGTTTATTTTTAATGATTGAGTTGCTTTCAAAGCTTTTGAAAAGACAAATTACTCGCCCAATTATACTCCATTTTTATGTTCGGTGCGGAAAAACGCGTCGTTTGATGAGGAAATGTATGTCTGTGCTGATAAGAAAAGTAGTTTCGTATGTGAAGTCAGCATGTGTTTAATGCCCTACACTTTAAAACCCTAAGCGATTAAATTGATCCAGAATGAAATAACAAAGGATTCAGTCAGACAGTTGACAAGTTTAAATTGCTTTTCATTGATCGCCATTTAAATGTAAATGCCAAAGTTGCACTTGAAAATGTCAAGGAGATATGTAAATAAATTTCGAAAATTATTTACGTCCTTAGTTTCCAAATTTTGACATTACACCTCTCGTGCGCGCGTGCCTAATAAGAGAGACAAAACGAAAATGAATTCTTAATTGAAGTTTTTGCACGTTACAAAAAGTAACGAACCATTTTTGTTATTTATGTTGTACATCCAGCAAAATCGGACCCTTGAAAATCTCCGTATAGAGAGTGTGGAGGGTTCTTGTATAATTCAATTTCATGGTTGAATCCCTTCGCTCGCTTTTGCCCGATCGTTTTATACTCACTGCCCCCAAAACACGCTCCAAATGATCATTAATACCCGCCCGTTTATATTTAATAGGCTTATATTAAATAATCTAGCGGAAAATTGTTTAAAAATTGGTATTACTTTTGCGATTTCAAATTTATACGCGTATATATTGAATGTGGTTAAATTATACTTTGCCGTAAATTTTACGCGATTATCGCAATTCTATCAGCATGGCGATTTAACTTTCGCTAAGCTTATTACCTACCTAAGGACCTAAGACCTATTTACGTAAGTGTGGTGTCACACTATGCGTTTTTACCGCTCCCGCTAAAACGGATGCGGTTTGACCGGATGAGATCTACTTGTCACACTATTCCGGTTTAACGGGATGCGTTTTTGCTATATTTTGGCAGTCTAAGTAGTGTCATGTCTCAATTATTGTTAAAGATGGTTTATGCGCTTAAGGCGGAGGGGCTATTGCGAAAGCAGATATATCGTCAATATTAGATTGATCCTTTTAATTCAGGACGAGAATCTAATTAGATTCGCGAAGTTTTATGAAAAAATTCGAATGAACAAGAAAATTTTTTTTGTATATTACCGAATGTCCAAAAATTCAATTTCTACCCATGATTTCTCCCTTCAGTTTTTATCTACATACTCTTTAGATTGTTTTTCCCACAGTGCAGTTTTTGCATGCACGCATTCGATGAATAAACCGACATCAAACATTGTAAACCTAACAAAACACCCGGTTGCAACGCTCAGTGGGACAACTGATGACAACCAACGTGTAACAACACATGGTTTCATGTCATTGTGGTTGTCATGTTATTCTACGCAGCGGCAGCAGGATGCGGTTGCATCCGGTTGGTGCGGCGAAAACGCATATATGTGACTGGTATCATTTAATAACGTGTGATATTACCATCCCGTCAAACGGGAGCGTTTTAGCGGGAGCGGTAAAAACGCATAGTGTGACACCACACTTAGAGGGTTTTACGGAACTTACCCGGATCATTTCCAAATCGCCTATTGAAACCTCCCCATAAGCAAATAATGACGCTCTGGAAAGTGTCTAAAACCTTCTGAACAATATACAGTACACGAAGGGCTCGAGAAACCTTGAGAGTTTAAAAAGTCAGAAAAATGCGATCAAAAATGATCATCATTAGTCCAGTTTACATACAAACACACACACTGTATGATAATGTGACATTGTCTTAAAAGAATCCGCAGTCATTATGCTTATTTAAAAAATAACCCCCGTAGAGGTTGTCAAAAATTGCCTTAGCGGACGGTATTTCACGTCCACTTGGCGGGGTATTGGTATAAAGTTTTCAACTAGCAATAATTGCACCTCAGTATTCCTTCATTGGTTACAATATCGCCACTGCGCAAAGCTGACTTCATTATTCGAAAATCGTGAATGTTAGCTAACGCCGCCATCTATTCAACTAACAGCAATACTGGGGACGCCATCTAGCGTCAGGGATATTTGCCGCATGATATCAGGCAAAGATATAATACTACACCTTTGTATCAGGTACTTATTTTGTATCATTATCAAGTATCTACCAATTTTGTGTAGGTAATTGAAATAGATCGATTTATACTTTATAAATAAACTGTTTAATGCGTAAATATACTGTATATTATGATCAAGGCTTCTCCTAACAAATTTGGTTACACTTTTAATACGGTCATGAACCATCATGTCATAACAAAATATGAGTAAAAGAACTCGGAAGTGCAAAGAATTTAAAGAAAGGGAAGAATGTGAACAGTTTGAAATAAAGAATCTGGTGGTGGAGCAACCGGAAGAAATGTTTGTTAATTGTTAATATTAGGCAGGTACCTCAAAACTCAACCATATCATTATGAATTCTTTATTTTTTTATTCAATGACCACATATTTGCGATATTCATGACTCTTCTTCCGTTTTTGCAGATTACCCCATTTCGAATGCTTCCAACTGTTTATGGTTTTTCCAGGTTCTTAGAATTGTTATGGATTCAAGGACAATTCATTGTACCGTATCAGTGGAACCTACAAAGGACCCAAAATTACATATAAAAATTACATATAAAATGAATTCTTTGTATTCTTAATGCTTTGTTTTTTTTCCGAATCACTTTATATTCAATAGGAAATGCCTACACTTCTATGAGATGTAGGTAAATGTAGGTATTACTTCAAAATACAGATACAGTTATTTTAATTATTAAGAAATAATGATTGCAAAATTGCAGTAATACATATAGCATATATTATAACGTAAATTTAATTAAACGCTTTATTTATTCAACTAATTAACAATAAATTTATAACAGTCTTAAAATGAATTAATTTATCACAGTAATAATTATTTATCACTTTTTATAAGGTAACTCAAGCGGATCGAAGTTAGAACTGACTAACTGAACTGAAATACGCTACAACTTGCTTATACAATATGAAATTATATAATACAACAAACCCAGACAACAAACTAGATCCGAATGAGACCATAAATAAGGTGTTTGTATATTACTACAGTTTTTATCCACGATCGTCGTTACTAAATGAATAAACAGATCTTACTGTATATTTGAACTTGGTGTAAACGGCGCATTATTTGTAGGAAATTATCCATGGTTGTCAGTTTATTCACCAAACTTTCATTTTGAGGTTATGTCGTAAGATTTATTATTTTTATATTTTCCATAAAGAAAACATCTAATGGTTATTTTCAAACGTAATTACGCGATTTATTTCTCACGTGTAGCTATTAACAATAGCAGTTATTGGAACTTTCTGTACTAATTAACTAAAATATATGTTGAAGTTGAAGTGCTATTAACCATGACTGCTCCTATGGAACGAATACAAGTATTAGACTCGATTGAGAAAGATATAATAACATGTCTTCATACTGCAGGTAATTACTGAATAAGTGGAACTTGCTGTTAATTTTTTCATTTATAGGGCAAGCATTTGTGGAACTTAGTAAAGAAAAGTCCAGTTTAAAACAGGCCGAAAACCATACACAGACGTTTCTTAAAACATTAGGCGTTGTAGAGACTAAACTTACTGATCAGATTAACTATTTGACCCAAGTGTCTACGGGTCAACCACACGAAGGCTCTGGCTACGCTTCCCAGAAAGTTTTACAAATGGCATGGCATAGATTGGAGCATGCCAGATCCCGAGTAAACGAATTAGACAGGCTTAAAGTGAAACATTTACAGGGCAGAACATCACGTAATCAACAAGCCATTACTAATGGTATCGCGACAGGCCCAAGCAGCGCACCTACAGCGGGAATGCCATCTTCCTCGTAGAGTAGACAAATTACACAATAGATTTTTATTTATAAAATTTGATGCAAAGTACATAACAGGTAAAATTAAAAGATTTATCATAGGTGGTTAGTGTTATTTTTGTGTGATCCATTTTCTGTTATTCGGTTTTGCTCTTGGGCATGTTGCCACTTCATAACTTCGCTCTTTATCCTAGTAATGTCAGACGCATACGTGCGGCAGCAGCCACCTACCCACGTCGCACCCAAATCCAGCCATTTCGGGATATACGACACTAATGATTCGCATTTATCACGATTTATCCACCTATCTCTATTTAAATTAGTTTGAATTTGTGCCATCTACATTAACTTACCCTAAATCGACACTGTAAGTTTCGCCGCTGTTTGGATAAACAATTAATGGCACTGGATTTTTGGGACGATTTACGTTAAAGTCTTTAAAGAGTGATTCGACTAATTTGGGTGCCAAGCAGTTGACTCCCACAGCTACAATTTGTTCGGGGTTAAGGTCGTAACATTTTCTTGCAGCCTTCTGGAAATTATCTCCATTTACTAGACATTTTCCATCATGCTACAGTTAGAAGACGGATTAAGGTATTAATGACTGATATACTCACGTTACAACTAAAGGCGACCCAAGCTTTAACATCTGGATACTCCTTAATTAATTCCACGAGCATTTCAGCCTCGACACAACACGGAATTGTTTCAATACCAAGCATGCGAATGCCAGCATCCACCAACGCTTGAATTCTTGGTCTATGCCATTCTCTCATCACTTCTATTGGAGTTGTAGCACCATAGGCCCCCGTATATTCGGAGCCGTCATGCAAGGATGCCCCGTATGGTCCCACAGATCCCACAATGAGTGGCAGTCTTGCTGAAAATTGTTATGCTTACTTCGTTCAATCTGAAAATTGTATTACAGTTATCGGAAAACTCCTCTTGAAACCTATCACACGCAATTTTGGCATAGTTGACCGCTTCCTTGATTAGATCGTATCCTTCTTCTGCTGACAAATTTAGATACTTCTGAAACCCGGGGATGCTAGCTTGGTAGGTGTTGGTCATAATCACGTCGGCACCGGCTAAAATTAGACGTTTTAGACATTCCCAAGACACATGTATGATAAATGCACCTCTAAGAAAATCTAGATGTGTGTCAATTACTGCCTGCGGCTGCGTTTTTAAAAATCTTGCGCTCCAAAGTGGATCACCATCGATGTGATCCACAATGTGACATCCAAGTTGAGTGGCAAATCCTCCATCTAAGACGTGAATGTTGTCCGAGTTAAGGTTTGTAATATTGAATGGAGCCATGATCTGAAATAGAATAATTTTAACTGAAAGATAGTTTGTATCGCGAAGTGCGCCAATTTTAAAGAGAGACATACATATACACATTGTAGATAGGTACCTTTTCGATCACAAAGTGAATGGATCATATCAGTGACACTATCATGAATAAATCCCTTATGTAATCATATACTTTGGGAGTCCAAATAATCTAAAAGGCACAATGGGAACCTCATAACGAGTACTTATACACAATCAAACATGGCAAGTAGGTAACTGTAGCTACTGATATTAAGACTTTATCTTTCCACACTAGTTTTACAGATCTTTTCCATTTTTTGGACTTTTATGACTAAATTTTCCTTCGAAATTCAATTACAACTTAACCTAAAATTTCACGTCACGTGACAGAAGAGCTCTGCGCAGTGCCTGTGGTTCCTGTGGTTAGAGTCCCTCTAGTTTAAATACATTTTTGTTATATCTGCTAAAATAAAGACGGTTTACTCTTGATTAATTTTCAGAATTCGGCCCTGTATATTCATTGATTTGGGGCTAGTGATGTTAAATTACACGTTTTTTTTAAAGTGCGTAATATTACGTGTAAAATTACCAATTGTTTATGTTTTTTGTTTTTTTAAATATTCCATAAACCTTTTTGAATTTTGCGAGTGTTTGAAAACAAAAACACTGTATCCTCTTCATTAAACCAAACTAGATTCAAGGGTGAATCGTTTACGTTGGTATAGTACCGTTGATGGTCTGTAGTAGTACAGATCAAAATGTATCAAATAGGTATATTGGGAAAATGAAAACAAAGTTTGACGTTTTCAGTTTCTTGGTGGAAGCTCAGTTATTTCCAAAGATTTTTCAAAAATTTCTAAAGCGTTCTTTTAGTCACAAGTTTTGTCCTCATTTTAGCCTACACTGTTAACGTACAGTGGACTCTCGCTCCGCATCATTGTTTTTTTTGTAATTACGCGACTATTTATACTACTCCCACCGCTCTCATGCTCTTGTAACTTGTTACCTTCTGACAATGCCCTTATGAGGAATCATTGCTAACATTCCGCTCCACAAGTGTTGAATGTATCCAAAGGGCCTCTAGGTAAATGAAAATAAGTTTACTTTTTATGTTATTTTAAACTGTTACTAGAGGTAATTTATTTATTTTTGGTATGTACATTATTATAAACTTTCAAAAAAGCTTTGCTTAACACCCGGTATCGAGAAGCGTTGTAAGTTTGGTGATTCGATAGTAAGGGGTTTCTGAAGTTAATTATTAGCTCGAGTAGTGTGATATTTGTGTTTGCATTTTTGAGTAATTGTTTATTATACCACCGCTAAGCACGTAAGTTTTGTAATGAATTTATCAGGATTCAAACCGTTCAGGTAGGAATTTTTGGATGTTTTTTTTTGTAACCGCCGAATGCTCTCTTGCCAGGGAAGAAGCGAGTCAATTAATAATTTAATTATATAATTAAAGCGCCGTTAATAAATTATTAATCATTTTAGATTCCCATAATAAGCGAAAACCAGGATAGAAACGAGTTCCAAATCGAGTTATTTACACGTTATCAGTTTTGAAGACATACCGGAGTGTAAATAATGACAACAGTTGTTGCGCCGGGAAATTACAGTCAGGTCTAGGGATTAATGAGTATTGAAGTTTGAATGCGATTAATTGGGTATGACGTTTTGATGAGTTGTAGAAAAAACGGGCAGACGGAGTTCAAAGTTATCTCAAACTAAGCGCGCTTAAAAAATGGGAAGTCCGATGTCCATCTAATATTTTTCCGATAGTTGCTGGCCGAGCAATTAATTAAAAACCGAATTAATTTGAGTCATAAATACAGCGAGGAGCGGGAAATTTCCAACTCTACTTGCCCAAGCTCTGGATTTCTTTAAAAGCTAATGCTAGATTTTGTGGGTATCTTTTGCCATTTTGCGTGCCGTAAGTTAGCTCTTTTTCTGCTTCTGCATTTTTTCAAAGAAATGCCTCCATAAATAAAAAATCGGTATTGCGTAGCCTGCGCACGCGCACATCTGATATTTACTCAGTATGCGATATGTTTGCCGTTACTAGAAGTATCTGTGGTTAAAATTTGAAAAAATATTTCAGTAAATAAGAACGTTGACATCGGGCACTCTGCGTATATTAATCGTAAAGATTTCTCTTGTCTCAGATCCAGAGCTATAAATTAAGCTACTCAATACAAATAGAATGACTTAAATATATTAAAAACTGGAGGAGTAGTTTGGGTCTCGGACGGACGGACAGCCAGACAGACTGCCAAAGCGCACCCAATTTTGTTGTAAAATGCGCAGAAAGGAAAGGTGCCCACGTAGGCCCACCATTGGTTACGTGCTCGCATATCGTAGTTTTTTGTGTGTAGGCAATAAGGGTCTTGGGGAGTGGGGGACTCCACAACTCCAGACAATTGCATTTGTCATTAAAACAGTGAATATTTGCGCTATAATATGGCCACTCGCCTCCGTCCCCATGCACACAAATAGGGAAAATGAACTTGTACTGGGCCATTTCTGGCACTCAAGCCGATCACGTAACATTTTGTTATCATCTCCCGCACTGAGAGGGATTTAAAAGCGATATTTCAAGTTCACTTAAAAAATTACAGGGTGTAAGATGGGACTTTCGAGCTCCAGAGGGATTGAGCAAACAGAGAATCGAAGGTAGAAATTTAGATAATTATTGCCTCTATCTAGCATACATTGCGTAAAATGAAGGGATTTTACCACAAGTAGAATCCTTCGTAAATTAAATTGAGCAGGAATGCTGCACGCTTCGCTTGGTTAATAATAAGTAGCATAGTCACTGTTCGTGCTGCACTTGCATCTTATGATCTTAAGCGTGCTCGTGGTACCACCACCGGATGCGAAAGTAATCACGGACTAATTTAATTAATTTTCCTCCTAAAACACCGCATAATCAAATGGGGAATTGTAATTGCGGTATCTTTTGATTATAGAGTGTAAGTAAAATGGCATAGGTAAAATTCCAACTCTTTGTTAGGGATAATTATATTCTGCAACGTTTAATTAAAAACCTTTTCCCATAGATTATACGTGAAAGAAAAGAACGTAATAACGCGAACACATTTTCTAGAAAATTGGTGTTTCAGCAAGATGCATATTTTCCGCTTTAATTCCTCGAGGTAATACCCATCATGTTTTACCCATACGCTTGACATTATGGGTATGGCTAAAACACTCATAAAGGAGGAAGTTCTTTCACATTTTTATGGGAATAATATATTATAACGCCGTAACAAATTACTTAACTTTTTGCAGTGTTATGAAATTTTAACGAAACGAGGAATGATTATCATGCATTTAACGTCTCCTGTGGGGTTTTCGGCCTTATGAAAGAAAATGAACATGTTTGCGTATGCAATTTCTCCGCCTTTCATAGTGGGGGATTAATTTTTGAACAGCTTATCACGTCGACGGAAGCATAATTAACACCAGTTGCTTGCAAATTTCCTAGTTAAAAATCGAAAATAGACATTGTTTAAACATTAGGTATATCATGCACGGGTTCAAATGAAAGGCCCAATTTGCTTTTGTAATTATTCTATGTTTATGAGAAGGGCACGTACAAATACCGACCTTACGTTTATTGAAAAACAAATTATTCTACAGCCATGCATTATGTATTGACGCAAGATGCAATGCAAAATTCACTGGTGAGAACAAACCAATTTCTCATTCCTTGGAAAAATGTAAAATACACTGTAGTTTAACAAAAAGAAAGTCGTAAGGTGAAGCGAAATTGAACGTCATTCTATATGACATTGTATTTCCCCGAGGAATGCAATTGTTGAACGATTTAATCTCCTCCAAATTGCTTTGGAACATGCTACCTACCTATATCTTTGATCGAGACTTCGGTAGTTGCTAAATATTTGTTCGACATTTTCATTGAAACTTGAGGTACCGTAAGTCTGCTTATTAAAGATGACTAATTTATAGTGTAAGTTTCAGGTAGGTATAGGTAACTCCAACATTAAATCATTTTAGATCACATAAGCTTCATTCTTGAGATTATGTAAAATATGGACTCGAGACAGGACATGCATTTTAATTTTGTACGTTTTTTTAGGGGAGGAATATACAAATGTCTTTTAGTTTAGATCTTATTCGCTTTCTTTTGATGGCCTTTTTCGTATACAAATATTGTTTTAAGCCAGTTATAAACGTACATAACGTATTACGGGCATATAAAGACAAGCCTACTTTGGGACGAGACGCATTTTTCGAAATAGAAAATGCGATATCATTTTTTCCGCTTTTCTTTCTATGCAATCGTACAAGGACAGTAGAAATCTTGTTAATGTTTCCTTTGATAGAACTAGAGGTCGGTCCCTCAAGGAGCAGGTATAGCTGTGCCAAATAATTTCATGTTTCCTAATTTGATATTTTTTTTAGCCGCTCAGTTGCAAACCATTAAAATCAAACAATATTGTATCAAATACTCGAGACAATGGTTTCGTCCGAATTTCGTCGTTTTCTTTTCCTTGAGACTTCACTTAAAAATATTGGTAAAGTTTAACAGTCGTTGTATGCATTTTTTTAAAATTCAATGTCGGTTTAATTGCAATTTCTGGCGATTAACTGAATTTAGTGTGATGAAGACCCACTTTTCTCTCATGCTGGAGCCTATAATTTGAATATAAGTGGATGCATACGTAAGTACGACCATCTTCTTTAAGCACCTGGATATCTCGTGTGCTCTTTTTCGGATTTTTCCATCTGAAGCTACTATTGCGCTCCAGTGATCTTGGCCACGTCACTGTACCAAATATACTCTTCGTTGTGTTGGCAGCAAGTAATTACGCCAATAACATATGTTCAGCTTTTTTGAGCTCAAAACATAGCTTTGTGAACATTTCCAAATTTGGATCTTAGTTTATTTATTTATTTATTGTTCTTCTTTTTCTGGGCCCTCAACAGGCTCGCGCCCAATTACAGAGTGACCCGCATAATGTGTTTAGGGGTGCCCCTGCAGAAGGTTTTATACTATTCCGGTCTATATTCCGGTATTTAGCTTACGGATTAGGAAAACTGCAGGAAAGCGTAATTAGGAGTAGCCTGCAGAATGCTCGAAATTGATCTAAAGAAATTGCCACCTGTACACCTTTTCATTAGGCTCATTTTATAGAGATTTTTTTTCTCTTTTCGATGATGTAATATGTTAGTACCCTAATACAAGAAAATTAACATTAACAATAACACTAATATAAATAAGGTCGACAGATACAAACAGGGAACCGATAAATATGAGTGAAGTGTTCGCTAATGGATTGTCAAGATCTCTATGGCAGGGGCGAGGATTCTATAGCCGGTCCGTGCAGAGCGCAGTTGGAGGGCCAATTTTAATTCCACGCCAAAGAAACGTTATCAGCGAGGATTGTATAGCCGGTCCGGACAGAGCACGGAGAGGACTGATTTTATTTAGATTGAAAGCCGTCACCAGAACCCATCTAGAACTGGTGCACAAACAATAAATGTACACTCAAACCGGCTCGGGAAAGCGGACACGAGAGCGGAAGCGGTACGGATGCGGGATATAAGGCAGATTTATAAACTTTACGTTCTCGTCCGTCGTTGCAGAGCTTACTTCGGTTTAGTTTACAGTTTGTTCATGAAAGGGACCGGAATTATTTCTGTGAAAGATTTATGATGAATGAGCATATATCAAAATCTTATAAAGGATGTTAATACACTTCACACGCCAAAATGAGTAACTTTGACAGTTGGAGTTTGACACTAATTTGCGTGTCAAATGGGTACTCTTTTTCCATTAGTCAATATCTTCGGTGAACTACGAACTGCCAGCGCGAACGCGGGCGACAAAGTTTATAAATCGGCCTATATTCCTACAGCGGTAGGTATATGGGTGCGAACTTGAAATAAAATAACCTTACCTTAACCAAATTTGGCATTCTCGTGGATAGAACCAATGTCAACATTTTTTCTGAATAAACCTAGCATATAAAACGCATTTTCCGATCTTGTAAAAAGTATTCCCAAAATTCCTACCCTAAGATCTGAAATTTCATGCCTGAGCATATCCGTGAGATGGTGAAACCACTCGACTTAAATTTTGTAAATTTGAAAACAGATTTTAAATATTGTTCTTATTTATGTGGCCAAAAACTCTTACCCCTTGCGTTACGCAAACCTAGTTAATTGCTGTTGTAAGAAATTGGGTCAGGTTAAGTACGAAAGTATGTTCTGCACATTCAGTTTTCAAACTAAATGATGCAGAAATAACTCGATGGTACGAACCTAATGCTGAAAACCCCCAGATTCTGCCGTACGTCGTTGTCGAGATCTCGATTGATTTTTAAAGAGACATTTAAAGATGATTCATAAATTATCGACTTCAGGAATGGCTTACAGTGATGCAGGGATAGCAGTACAGTACCAATATAATGCCGAAAACCCGAAAGGTATATACGATATTCATTTGGCGAAATCTCGATAGATTCATAAAAGGCACCCTAACACCCGACAGTTAGTGAAATAATAATTTTCTTGAGAATCAAAGAAGCGCTAAAAATAATTTTTTTTTCAAAGTAGATACAAAGCATATGTCACAAGAAAATTACTTGATTGATTGCGATGCCATAATCGGCACACCTTTCTTATAAAAGGCTCATTGTTCTTAAATACCTAAGGAGTATACACGGATGCAGTGAGGTGAAAAATTAACAGTCCCGAGAAACTGCTCGAAAATTCTTACTTTGGGATTTTCGTAGTTGCCAAGTCAGATCTGCCCTCAAAATTACCCGGCCGGGATGTCCAGGGGTGGAGATACGAGGGAAACGGCGGTAATTTTTTAAGAGAAAATGATAATTGGGAAAGGTAGATTATTTTTTTATACACAAAAACCCCCGACTAACGATTTTCGATTAGTTTCTCGGTTTCGCGCCACCCCTCAACATCCCCGCGCAATTTAAAAGGCAGATATGAACACGGCGACCGCAAAATATATATGTTTATCATTTTGCAAAATATAATGATGCAATAATAAATATATTTTTTGCACTCCTTACGCAATTTTCAAAAAATGTTTCAACCAGTGTCACCGGAATTTTAAATGAATCAATGTGTTTCAGCGCGATAGAGTTAGATCACACGTTGTGTCAAGCACCACGTGCATGAAAGATATCTACTTATCAGCATTTAATAAATGTATTGTTTATTAAATGTTATCAGCGTCTTTTTAATTTTTTTAGGAATAAAAAAATAGCGCCTCCCCCTGTATACACGTTTATCATATTATAATATTATTTTTCAAAAACTGCAGCTTTTCTTGAAAACCTTCTCAAATTACTAGAAAAATATCGAGTGAGTTGTGATATACCGGGTGATATAAGCATGTAAGAAAAATTGGGTGGTAGAGTGGATCAAAACAAGCACTTTTTCCAAATAAACCGAGGGTCTTACGTGTTTCGATTAGGAACCTGCACTCTCAAAAAAGCAGTGAAATTTGTATTTCTTCTTTAATTGTTTTCTCAGCAACCATAAGAGTTACAAAGACCGGTGACACGTCTTTAATAGGTTTTCCCTTTCCGCAAAAATGTTTCAAAATTCCTACTACGAAAGGGAACACCCCAAATAAGGCTCCGAAAAAAAATTTTTGATTTTGACCAAATTTGGTATCTGAGGGTTTTTGAATATGAAAATCACGAATCACTGCAATTCTTGGCCGGGCAATTAACATTTTTTTCTCAGCAACCATAAGTGTTACAAAGACTATTCCGATTTTGCAAAAAACATTTCAAAATTCCTACCTGAAAGGATGGGGGTGCTAACAAAATTTGATTTCAACGAAATGTCTGGCAGTTTTTGAACAATAGAGCGGATCCCTAGGCCTAATCCACCTGACTTCAGCAATGTTCAAATACATTATAAGCATCATGGATAGAATGAGCCGCGCTCCGTCAAGTTGAGACCAGCTTTTCCCAGGCAATGTTTCCAAAGATGGTACAATGACATCTACTAACGCATTTATTTCAAGGCCTCCTAAGAAAATTATGCATAGGTATACCTAACGGTCACAATTTTTTTTTTTTTTAATTTATTGTTGCGCGCTTCAACTGCTAAGGTTATTAGTGCTTTTAAAATAACTTTACATTATGTTAAATAGTAAGTGTAATAGATGTAAAAAAATTAATGATATTCAATTCTTGTTCCTTTTGATTTCCGAGTGCCTCTGTGATGTTGTTCGGGATATTGTAGGTTCTTCTCTGGTTGTTGTATTTGCCACAGTCTATTATTATATGTTGTATGGTAGATTGCACAAGTCGCAGTTAGGGGGGTTTTGTTTTTGGAGTAGGTGATCGTGTGTCGTCTTGGTGTGTCCTATCCTTAGTGGATTCAGTTTTGTTCTTACGTGTCGAGGTTGGTTGTTCGTTGGAATCCATCTTTTTGTATCGGTTTTTATGATTCGCAGTTTGTTTGATTCTACTGCCTGCCAGTCATTATTCCATTTATCCATTATTTTGGGTTTGATGGAGTTTTTTACATCGTCCATGGTGCAGCTGTTTGCTATTTCATTTAGAGTTGTAGCTAATTTGGCTTTTTGGTCGGCTTCATCATTTCCTCGAATTTCTTTGTGTGAGGGGATCCATAGCACAGTTAATTTTGTATTAGTGGATTTTATTTTGGTAAATAATGTGTGTATGTCGTTTACGTGAGGGTTGTCACTATAAATGTTTTTAATGCTGTACACGGCACTTAAAGAGTCTGTTATGAGCAGATATTTATGTGGTAGGTTTCTATGGATGTGTTGGAGGGCAATTTTAATGGCGAAGAGTTCTGCAGTATGGATCGAACTTATGTCACTCAATTTATAGGATTCACTATAGTTTGTGGATACGAATGCGCTTCCTACACTGTTATTTATTTTAGATCCGTCCGTATATATTTTTTCGTAGTCAGGGTAGTTATTTAAAACTTCGTAAAACATTTGTTTATATATAGTGGAGGATGTTTGTTGTTTGGAGAGGTCGGAGAGAGATATATTTATTTCTGGTAGTTCAATAAGCCAAGGTGGAGTTTTTTCGGTACAAGAGTAAGTAGGTGGTAAGTTGATGGTAAGTTTATTCATAATTTCTTTTGTTCTAATAGGGATAGAGAGAGTTGTTCTTGGTTTTGATTTGTATTTATTTTCGTATAGAGAGTGTTGTAATAAATTATGGTTAATATGATTTGGATTTGCCTTTGGAGATATGAAATATTTAATAAGCTGCTGATTTCTTCTAAGATTCGGAGGAAGTTCTCCAGAAATACAGTATATACTCAGAAGAGGGCTTGTTCTGTGCGCCCCAGTTACCATTCTTAATCCTGCGTTATAAATTGCGTCGATTTCTTTTAATGTCTTGGATCTGCTTGTGGCATATATTATACTAGAGTAATCAATTTTGCTTCGTATAAGAGCTTTAAAGAGTTTTCTATGTGGTTCGTATTCTTGCCGGACATATAGATAATAAGGTCATCTGCATAAAGCAGGGATTTTACGGGATATGTAATATTTGTTGTTATATCATTCATTGCTATTAAGAACAATGTTACACTTAGAACTGAACCTTGAGGGATTCCTGTGTCTTGTGTATATTTATTAGAATGTATGGACCCTACTCTAACTTGGAAGGTTCTGCCATTTAGGAAATTTTTTATAAAATATAACATTTTCCCTTTATGTCCCAGTCGGTTAATGTCTTAAGTATTTTTCCTTTAGAGACGGTGTCATACGCTTTTTGGATATCTAAAAATATGGCAACTAACTGTTCTTCATTTATAAATGCATTTCTTATGTCTGTTTCTATCTTCACTATATTGTCCAAAGTGCAATGATTTTTGCTGAAACCGCTTTGGTATTTGTTAAATAATTGTTTGTATTCTAAGTAGTATGTTAGCCGCTGGCTCACCATTTTCTCAAAGATCTTGCACATTGTACATGTTAGGGCTATTGGCGGTAGCTTGATGCTTCGGATTTATCCTTACTTGGTTTCAATATTGGAATTATTATCGCGTTTTTCCATCCCTGTGGAAGTATTCCCTCTGTCCAGATCTGGTTGTATAATTTTAGTAATGCTTCCTTGTATGATTCTGGTAGGTGTTTAAGCATGTCATTGTGTATGTTGTCTGGTCCTGGTGCAGTTTTGTTACAGTTGTCAATGGCTGATTGTAGTTCGAGTGTTGAAAATGTTGAGTTGTATATTTCATTATCCGGTAATGTCTGTATTTGTAAGGTGTCGTTTTCATTATTGTTGTTTCCAATGGTTTTGAATTGTATAGAGCTAATATTTCTGCTATTTGTTCTTTTTCAGTTATTATTTTGTTGTGTTGTGTTTTTAGTGCTGTTATATCGAAATGTGAATGTCTACCTTTTAAACTGCGTATTTTTTGCCACACGTCTTTTGTTGAAGTTTGTATATTTATGGTACCTATGTAATTTTTCCAAGATTCTTCCTTACTAGTCTTAATTGTTCGTCTGGCTATAGCTCTTAGTTTTTTAAAATGAATTAGATTCTCGATGGTTTTATATCTTCTATATATATTGAAAGCTTTATTTTTTTCTTTGATGACATCGGCGCATTTTTTATTCCACCATGGAACTTTATATTTATAAGGTGAGCCTTTCTTCATAGGTATGGTTTGTAGAGCCGCATTTAAAATGTTTTGTGTGAGTGCTGAACATATGTTATCCACTGTTTCGGATCTAGAAGCTTTCGGTGGGTTATTTTGCAAGAGTGATTTGTATTCTTCCCACAATTTTAGAAAATCTTAAATAAGGCATGTAATATGTGATCGATGTAGAATTTTTGTCCACATTTGAAACTGCAAAAAAATAAAGCAGGTTTCATTTGAAAAAATCAACTACCTATATTACGTTCGAAGTTATTAAACTTGAGTATTAATTTTAAAACACCCTGTAGAAGGGCGATCAAAATTTAAATCATTCGCATGTAACATCACGTCAGTATTGTTGATTTTGGAAGACGTTTTGAAATTCAAGTCAACGGAGCCATATTTTTGGAACAATCTTGAATAACTTGAAAACCTTTGCTAGGTATAGGGAAATGTGGTATCAAACGAGGTAGATTTTCACGTAGATTTCAAAAATGCAATCAAATCTGGGGTGCTCCGACACGAGCATGATAATATTTTCTTTCGATAGAATATGAAAAACTATGTTGGTATGCACATTTTTAGATTTAAATTATTAATGGGGGTCTTTTAATACTTTTAGGTAACGGTCTGCGTGAAACACCTTGTATAATTACAGGAAAAATGATAGACGTATTAATGTTTCTTATTTTTCCATGTCCGTGATGGTATCTCTTCCATAATTAGGTAATTATGTTAGCGACACCTTTTGTGATTATGAGTATTATCAAAGTGTGGTTTCAATATCACTAATAATTGCCTAGCTTGATCGGATACCAGGATCCAGCTATGCTTCTGTATTGCAACAAATAAAAGGGGAATGAACAATCTCCCAATGGTCAAAGAACATTTCAACTATTTCTAGGTATAATACCCGAACGGAGTGTAGGTATTTTATTATCAATAAGACAAATTGAAAGGTTGGAACGAAATGACTAAATAGAAATTAATTGAGGTGAGGAGTTCAGGCAAATAAATGTAGAGTTTGTGGGACACTCTCAACTTTGTTACATCATGTGATTATATTGACCAATGTTGGTCACTTAAGGGAGAAACCCAGAAGGTGACATTTCTCCCTCACCCTCACATTAAGACCCCTTCAAGGGTTTCAAACGCCTTAAAAAATAAGACTTTGCTAATTGGAGACAAGTTTACACCTACCAGTTTCAAAATGTCCTCGCAAGATGCACCTATCTTTAGGTTTTCTTTGCGTTCTTTGAATACTCGGTTAGAATCATATTAAATGATGTATAAATAATTTCTATTCCGCGCTTGCTAATCAATTATCTACTGACCTTGTTAATTATTTTTCAACATTCGCAATTAGAATGCAACAAACTCAAGTTCATGGATTTACGATCACAATTCACCAACTTTGTCTTTTGATTGTAGGTAGGTAATAGTTTAAGTTGTTTCAATCAAACTAATCCAGGCAAAACAGTTTACATGTCAAACGAGCACAAAAGTTAACCTTTTTGTATATTGTTGCCCTTACACTACTTGAATTATTCATTCATTGAAGAACATTCGTATGACGAAGAACCAATAAACTTGATTGCCTACTATTGTACTTGCAGTATTATGTACATATTTATGATCGGAAGATGAGCTTTGGAATTTAACTGCTACGTTACAAAGAGCATTTTTCAAAGATCGGGTCATTTAACGATAAAGATAAAATATTCTATATGGCCAGTGCATGCATTGTTGTTTCACACTTTTAGCATTATCGTAGAACACGCGGCGTGTTACTGTTTGCTCTAATTTAAGACCTCATATATTTCGTACACGTGCCAAAACTAATGCAAAATGAAAAATGACGTGCTAAGACTTTTGGTATACACTTACTGCTCAATATTTGTTCACTTTAACAAGTTTTGCAGCACAGAGAACACGGTTATTATTGGACGCGCTGAACGTCCAACACGCGCTGCCGATAAACTACCGGATTAAACGATTTTGTATCTGAACAATCGCTTGGCTGCTTACCAATTTCATAATTGCCTTTCATATCTGTTTACAGAAAATATCGTGGAAAAGTTATTGTTTTTGATGAACTACCATCGCGAAGTTTACTCCGGCCACGCAAATATTTGTCAGGCTGTTATCAAAAGAGCACATACGAACAAGCGGAAATTGTAAATAATACGTCATGATAATAACAAATAATCCCTATTCATAGATATTTAGACGCGTACAAATGTTTACTATAGAATTAATTTAGTAGCACTGTTGCCAAAAAAAGAGCAGTTAGTGTTGTTCATAATTTTCAATAATTGTCAATAGGTCATACCAGGGGTCATACGATCTTAAATTTAATGTGAATAATATAATAAACGTGTAAACAAATATAGAAAACGAGCTCCTGGGTATGGCTATAGCATGTGCAAAACCAAATTCTGAACCTGGTGTTAGTTTTGCCTTTATTTAAAGCGTATTTGTATGAAATTTCATTTGATTGCTTCCATAAATAAGAAAGTGGGCACCTAGGTTGGCACTGCACATCATGCACAAAACCAAATTTGGAAGCTGGCGTTAATTTTGCTTTTATTCCAAGTGGCTATGTATTCTAATTTCATTTAAGGCTGGGATACTTCAAATATATTCTTTACATATGATTTCAAATTCCTAAACGAATACATACAATGGCGGAGATTTAGGACGTGTAAGATATATATTCAACTTAGGTCTGGGTATACATTAAACACTTACCATCTTTAAACTTGTAAAAAAAATCAATAATTTTGCGTGCCGCATAAACTCGACATTGTGAGGCTATAAAGTAATTATTTCTAATAATTTCGTAATATAATTGGTATCCACACCTAAGTTGGAGGCTTCTTAAATGATAACTGAAGAAATCATGTAAATTAATGCATTCGTTTGGGTACTGGCCTTAATCAAAATTTATTTGACACGATTTGGTATATTTAAGAACGGTTCGTAACTTTACTACACGTACCTAAATGCTCATTAATTATTCGAATTACTTGGGACATTCTATGGCAGATGGCTCTACTTTCGATTAACCTTTTACCTGATAATAAGTACGGTAATCACAGGTCGTGGGCGTTAAAAATTTTATTTATAGTTCCAAGGAATGGATTCCGGATATAACAGCTGTATATTCATATTTACAAAGATAATACTACTGTTTCTTCATTCGAGTTTTAATTGATTCCTATCCTAAATTATAGTAAAAATAAAAACTTCATAACTTTGAGTATGTTCGTAAAAGAGTTCACTAATTTTTGCAAGTTTGAAGTGAAGAGTAAAATTAGAATATAAGTACATACATGTATACCCAGGCGGCCAGACCTAAGTTGAACACAGTATTCGTATTCTATCTGTCTGCTATTAATTACAATTATGCATACGCAACGTCTTCTTTTCTTATGTACCTATACTTCCGCATGACCGGAAAAAAATGCATCGTAGGTATTTCTTTATTTGTGCAAGTCTACTAAAATAGAATAACCATGAGTTTTGTTTTATATTTTATTTAATACAGGAATGAATGGATTGACTTAAAATGTTGACAGTAGGTGGGGAATATCCTAAGAATCAAAATGTATATTATGAAATGGTACTTTCAACCCTAGGGAGTGGTTGCAATAGATAGAAAAATTAATTTTAATCACAAAGTGCTCTATAATTTTTTTAGTGGACTTTCAAAAAATAAAAAGTGCACTTTTGCGCTCTTGATGTCCGTCTGTCTGTGTGAGTCACAAAGGCTACGGAACTACACCACGTACACTCGTACAGATTTGGTATTGGTGTCATTCGATCAGAAACTATTTCACGTTTGTATTCTCGTTAAGGCATGAAATGTCCATAAGGGCTATCCAAATCGAAAAAAAAATTTGAAAGTGCACTCTTATTTTTTGTAAATACTTCGTGGCCTGAGGTATCAGATTTTCATAAAGAAAGTCAATGTTTTAAAAAATTGGTTATTCGCGAGATCCAACCAAAAATTATAATAATTTTCAAACGGACTGTCACAAAGTTTCAAAGTCAAATAACAGGAAACTGTGCGTTTTTTGAGAAACACTTATATGAAGTATTTAAAAAAACCTTTCTTCTTTTAAAAAAAGTATTTACCATAAAAACTGAGCGAATTATGATGCAAATAAGATCGATCCCTACTTTTTTCAGCGAAAACAAACCCCTAATTACCATTACCACCGTATTTAAAATTAGTCGTTTCCCTTTTTCAGTTTTCATTATTTATGTATTAATACTACATTCTAGAAGTTTGACCAGTTTAGAATACTTACGTAATTTTGAAATAATTTGAGGTAAAAGTGAAAAACGAATTCCTGCAATTTTGTGAAAAATATGCCTTTCTTCCACATACATAACTCTAAATCAACTGGAGGTAGGTACGTAAAAAATGCTACAGTATAAAAGTGTAGCTTTTTAATTCCAAAATTTTGCGGACATTTTCTGTACGACAGAAATTAAGTGAGATGTAGACGTTTAAAGCGTGACGACGACTACCTTGTTTAAGCCCTTTAAGCTCAACCCTTTTGAAACTAAAAGTTTTAAAGGGATTTAATGTAAATAGGCTTATATCTTTTGCAAAAGGCTGCAAAATGGGTTTTAATGTAGTTTCTAGCTTCAAAAATAAAGTGATTAAAAAACAATCACAATTTTTTTTAGAAAAATTCTAAAAGCACAAATCAGAGCATCATGTTGCTTTTAAAGGATGGTTCATTAAAATGAAAGAATTGCCTGCCCCTGAATATGTGTATGTAATGTAATTGTACGTATTTTTTCTATTTTTATCTACTAAAATAGTTTTTAAGCATTGCAATAAAGGGTGGTTTTTAAGGTATGAAAAAGTACAACATTAAATTACTAATATTTTAAGCAATCATTTGACGCTAAATTTCATGCTCTTTAACTTTAATGGGAATAAAATTTTATGTGAGATGCTCCGTTTTCGAGTTATAAGTACAAACCTAAAAAAAGTCTAACATTTTATGGTTTTTCGGTTCTCTATTGTCCTTTAGTTCCAGCTTGTGCATATTTAATTGTCAGAAAAAGACTAATTTTCCTGCTCTATAAATTATGGACAAAACTTGTGTTTGTATAATCACTAACGGAAACTATAAGTAGCATAGCTCAATTAAAAACATCATTTTTTGCGCGATCGGTCATTTCTGACTATTTACCATGTGTGTTTCCATGACAGTAAGTTGAATTTACCAGTTGCTATGATTACGACGACGTCAAAATTATTTACCGATCTAAAAACAGAACAGCAAAAATACTTACCGACGCCTTTTTAAAAACAATCAGTTCAATATTACATTTAATCTTTAATTATTGTTACATTAAATGTACAATTTGTGCTGATGTTTCGTATACAAAGAACACGTCATTTAAACCTGAAGCAATAGAGATCAATGTGTTTAAAGTTGTGCTTTCGTTTTTCTTAATACATTCCAATTACAATTTTGTTCTGTAAAATCTTCGACATACCATTCGGCCACCGGCGAATACCTCGCTCATAAAGTTATAACGGAAGTGCAAAGCTAGCAAACTACATCAGACACATGCACAAGAAATTATTAATTTCAGTTTTGACAAATAAACTGGTTACCTAGTGATGTACACCATACCACTTCGATCATTGCAATTTATTCTGCTCGCTAATTTCTTAGTGCATATTTATATTGGTTGTATAATTTTAATTTCGATCGCGCAAAAAATGTTATAAGCACGTCGAACGTTAAGGGTTACCGTTCTCAGACAATAATTGGAGTCGTCGCTCCGCTCCTCCTCCAAACAATTGTCTTCGAACGGTAAAAATTCCTTACCGTTCTCCATACTTAATATACTATTTCGTTGTGAGCGATTCTATTCAAACTTTTTACTTCACAAAAAATTTGCAATTATTTTATCATAATAACTGAAGTGATGTGTACATTGCAGTGTCAGAAGAGATATTGTTACATATCCTTATATTTAGCTTATTGGTTATCTACGTAACTATAATGTTTACTTGCTTATTAAAAAAAAGCGAAAGTGAAAACAATTTTAATCAACTTGAAAATTAAAGGGATATTACACATACTTGAAATATAAACCGGTTCATTTAATGTAATGTAAAGCCAACGCTACTGTAGAAGCGTGTGATATGATTATGAATACTACCCATTGTCAGACATACAACACTACACCTTTGTTTCATTTTCTACTACTACCAAATAAATTTAAATTTGAAATCATAAAAACCGCGAATCCTTATAAGGTGAAAAGAGACATCTATTTTGTAAAGGCCAAACGCTAACTAAGATTGTTTTTGATATTTTTTACCAGAGGCAGGACTTACTCTATGTACGTAAGGTTGAAAATGGAACAATTTTTACGTCTCCTGCCCCGCTTCCTTTTTGCCTAGAAGCTAATTCTTATACTCCAGCCTTAAATATCTCCATAAATAAGAAAGTTCGCACTGCGCATGCGCAAATCAAATTTTGAACCTGGAGTTAAATTTTTTTTTATTCCAAGTGGCCATGTATAAAATTTTATTAAAACCCCTCCATAAATAAGAAAGTTGGCACTGCGCATGCGCAAAATCAGATTTTGAAACCGACGTTAAAGTTGCTTTTATTCCAAGTGGCCATGTATCAAATTTTATTTAAATCCCTCCATAAAAAAGAAAGTTGGAACTGCGCATGCGCAAAACCAAATTTTGAAACTGGCGTTAAATTTAAGTTTGCAATTCGACCTATAAATGGTCGAGATGCGAAGAGGGCACTGTGAATGATGATCGAGTAGACTCAACTTTTGGAATTGGGTTTTATATGGCTAAAGCTATGCGCATATTGAATTTCATGCAATTCGGTTTATAACTAACGGAGATGTCAAAACGGCCTTCGTTATTTTTTTGTCTACATTGCTAATTCACGAACTCCGATCTACAAATTTGATAAAGAATCCACCAAACGCCAAAGCTACTGAACGTCTTTCATATCCATTTATTGAAGTAGTCCAATGTATCTTGGAAGTAAAATTTTGTGGATGTGTTGGTACAGTAATGCCCTCCCTCAGATATCTCAACTGTACAAAAAGTACTAATGTGTATGGTCCTCCGTGATTTAGTTCAATTTCATTTCAATCTCATTTTGAAAAGAAGCTTAAAGCTTCTGGTATATTAATTATGTACTACACTTGAGCATCGAATAAAAAATTTTTTATTCAGTGACTTGAAATAAACGTGGGACGTTACTTCTGACCAAAAACTTACCTACTTGAATAGTTTACATGTTGACACTCGATGAAAATTTGAGTTGCTTATTAATAAATTAATTAAATTATTAATTTAAAAAATACTTTATTTGACGTACGTGTTAATCATATCAACAAAAGCAGCACTTTCGCCGGCATAACAAATCACATAGGGATAATTTGATGGACAGTTTTGGCTTAATTTTTTTGCCTGAACACTTTGCGTGGCCGTACCCGGATTTTCCGTATCCGTCACAGCCACATTTTCCCCAATGGTCATCGTAACCCCATTTGCCACATTCTCCACATCCTCCGTAGCCTCCATATCCTCCGCATACGCGACAGCCGTAAGAGGCAGATATCTGCGAAAGATTATAGTAAATTAAAAAGGTTCTTAGCGGAAGTGCAAGTGAATAATGTTACTTACAATGCATGACACTACTAAAAGAACAGCGAATGTGTAGATCGGTTTCATGTTTGTGATCGATTGTGGATTCTTTGATCGACTATCATTTTTATACTAATTTTGTTGTTGATTATTTTGATATTCATTGGAATGATGCGTGGGATCACGTTTTGGAGTTATATTTAAAGGAATTAAGTTGCGACAATAACCTCTTCCTAAGTAACAATGTTGTACGTGACTTTCCTTCTGTAATTTATTTGTTTATTACAGAAAGTATGGATAGTTTTGCGTAAACATGGTACGCACTTTAAGGATACATTTTTATTGACTCATTTTATTTCCACACTACCTACTCCATGTTGTAGTATTCGTTTGCTAGATTGTCACTTCAGGACAGTGCATGACGCAGAATATGTTATTATCTATTTTGGAACATAAAATCTATGTACCTACCTAATCTAAAAGTTACGGTTCACGGTCCCAAATTCAGCAGAGGGAGACCTTCTTATTGATTTCAGACTTGCCCTTTCTTAACATTAGGGATTTTGGAAATGCGTTATTGTAATATAGTGTTCCGTTTAAAATAGCAGTTCATATCACATTTATAGACCGCTCTGTATATTCAAAAATAGCGTTGCGGCCAATTTTGTATTTCAACTTGGACACCCTGTAACAAAATTTGATACACAACTTTAATTCCGCGTATGAGTTTTGTATACAAAATTTTAACAAAATTGTATGTCAGTTATCACACATTCAAAATATTCGTTTATTATTGTGCCCTTTAATTGCGTTAAAAAGTTTATTAGAATATTTTATTACTCAGGGCGCGAGTAAAACTCTGTTTTCATTCAGGCTTTGAATATATTTATATTCACAGATTCAGGTCAGTCACTAACAATTTTGATTGCTTTGGCAACTCTGGAAGCAGAAGGCTTTGTAGCGCCAGCCCTACAATAAAAGATATGAAATGGTATGCAGATATTCTACAATATGGGGATAAAGCGGAAGCAAACTACTGTCACGTCCTGTGATGTTAGAACATAGGAACAAATACGCTTGATCAGACGATTATTACCTCATGCAAGTTATAACACGTTACATACACAACACGTGACCGCACGATTCAGATATTCATGCTGTCACGAGCTGTTCAAAATGTGACGGGAGAATACTTACCAAAAGAGATCCTTGTTCTGTTTCTGTGAAGCTAAAGGAATAAAATACTTGATAGGAATAGAACATAAACACTAATTTATTGACGTCACAATCGATGGTGGTTTAATCAAATGATCACTGTAATATATAGATCTGCTATGTCAATATTGGAATCTACATTAATGATTAGTAAAAAAGGAATCAACACGTAGTCGGAGAAAATAACGGAGCTATAATCGTTAAGTGAATACCAAGGAAATGTAATAATTACAATTTTATTGTATCGAAAACGTTAAATCAGGAAATCGACGAAAATAACTAAATTTACCTTTGAGCTTCGGGTCGCAACCTTGTGAGCTCAGAAGGGCGCGTTCTGCAAATCTGTAACAGACAACACAAACAAACAAATAAATCGTGCTGCAAATAATATTGCGAAATAGCAATGCTAACGTCTGACACTAAGTAGGTAAATCGTATACTAAAACTGTAAGAAATACTTAAAAAGATTGAATAATTCGAATGACGTTACACTAGCAAAAACAAAATTTTATCGACTACGACTGTCCTTACAGTCCAGATATAACAGCATAAAAGTGTCGTTAAATTCAAGAAAAATACTTTACGATACACAAGTAACTAAATTTCTAGGCAATAGCAGTGCAATATAATCAATTCAAAACATAAAAAAAGATAAAATGAGTCGATTTTTCGGAGTAAATCAAATAACGTAGCTAAGCATCGTAGATCTCGGCATCGGACAAAGTGTCGGTGACTACAAAAACTCATTTACAAAGTAACGGTAGCTGAAAGCTCAAATAACACAGCTAATATGAGGGATACAACGCAATCGAATTAACAGAAATGAATATCGTAGTAACAAAAGTAATCGTAGACAAGTACCAAGTATATTCTTCGGCAACGACACAGGTAGTGTAAGTAAAATCAGATGTATCGGGGCAATTTACAAGATCGTTAACCTCCAAGGTGTCGTCATACTTGCAGTTACAATTCACGAACACATATCGAAGTGTATAGGTCAACAAACTTCATGTAATTAAATTACTGGAAAAATCAGCCGTTTGGTAGAATTGAAGTAGAATTTTCGTAGCCGGTAATGCAGAAACATCCACGCGTCGTTCTCACTCTTGCGAAAATGGTGGGTCCAAATAAAAATGCTAAATCATCCACGTACTGCATCGGTAACGTGTAAATATCCAAAGCAGGTTAAACGTAAGTAAAAGGTAATTCAAAAGAAATAACGATAAGAACGTAAAGGAAAGAAAGGTGAAAAAGAGCGAAGGTAAAGCCCTAAAAATACATATCTACGTAATGAGACAAATATTCTGCTCCATCATAATGTTACATACCTCCAAGTGATTAAATACAAAACACTAATCCGTAAAAACGTGTCGATGGAGTCACCAAGACATCAAAGAGATCAATTGTTACTAGAATATTAGTCACGCGCATCACATGCCTATTGATTAGTATCTGTGTTAATTGTTATTAATATTAATAGCGCCTGTTAAATTTGGTTAGTTGAGAAAGTGGAAATTCTATTACAATTTACATTCCGCCGACTACTATGTTTAATTTTGAAAAGCACATTCATGTTAATGATTGTTCAAGTTACAACATTTCCGTTAGAACCTTCCTTTAGTTTTCCTTTAAATGAGATTCCGTTCGAAATAATAAGCGTATGATACAAGTCTTCAGATATTTTGGTCTTATGCAATATAGCAATATTTCGCTACTTTACCTTTTATGAAAAAGCGCGCACAAAATTTAATAACAAATAATCTCATTTATTCGTAAACGTTTAAAACGTTTTGATCTTTTCTCACTGATTTTCAAGCTTTACGTGACACACAACGTAGCAGTCCTTTGTGTGGGTACAATTCAGCCTTAAGGCATCCCACATCGTCATGAAAATGCCGCTGTTCATTTTGCAGCTCTTCTTTTTATATTTTTCATTAGATGAAGTGTCTTGTAATGAATAGTAATACATTTTAACGATTTGTCAGATTGTTTTAATTAAACTTTTCGTCTAATGCAGCTCTTGTGTTTTAACGACAACTCGCATTTAATTAATGAAGCACTTGCTTAAGTGTCCGTAATTCATGATACGCAATTCCGTTTTAAGCGATATCTGGAGATTTTGTGCAGATTGAAGGAATGCGAATGTCACTGTAGGCGAATACTAAAATTGTTTTGACGTATAATGTGAAGTGAAATGGAAAAGCTTGTGATGTCGCGGGTTAAATTGTTTCTGTTTTGTGGGGTAGAATGGATAGCACGACCGGTGCACCTGCATTTCCCCTGAAAGCTATACTTTCTAGTCACTACGATCAACTGTTTGCAATGGCTGACATTTACTTACCTACTTTTAATTTATATAAGTGACAGTTATGAATAACTCCATACACGGGTGTGGTTTGGTGCCAAACTGTGATAAGTCCGTTTATACGCAACGAATCGCTACAACCCTATTAGCAGAAGATCAATCTATTCATCCTTACGCGATAGTTGATTCACATTCGCAAGCAAACTCCAGTAGGTGTGATGCAATAGAAAGGAAACCTGGCAGAGCAGAATCAGCCGACACAGAAGAAGAAACTGAACGTGGTGAAGGCTCGGTATATTCCTCATACGGACTTAAGTTATCTAAATATCCACTGAAAACGTCTACCAGAATATTAGACTTTATATCAATGTGTTTTTGGAAATGTTCACCTGGATGTCAAGAAATACCATAACTCTCTAATCTAATCCGTATCAACTTCTTAGTAAAATGCCCTTGATAAAATACTGAAGGAAGTCTATTATTTAAATTTAGTAAGAAACGTTAAACAAATAAACGTTCTTTTAACGTTAATTTCAACTTTTCTTTTACTTTTTACTGTAACTAGCTATATGTATAGTTAAAATTAAAAAAAAAAGTGTGTAAACATTTAGTTTCTGCTATATGCAATATGTTTGTTTTTACTAGAAGAGTATGGTTAAAATTGCTAAGAAATAAAAATGGTGACATTGTGCAATCTGCGCATGCGCACATTTGATACTATAGGCGATATGTGTATAAATCGAGGTGAAAATTTCAAAAAAATATCTCAAAAAATAAGGAAATAGACATTACGCAGTCTCCGCATGCGCACACCAATCGTCAAAACTTTTCTTGGCTCAGGTGCCAGTGCTATAAGAAAAGAACTATAGTTACAAGAGCGCCCTCAATGTTGGAAAAGTGTATGTAACACAATTTTAAGTTGCCATGTTGGAATACTTCATTTCCACCAAAATAAGAATAAAAATACGCAATTTGACTTGTTGTTTACTCATATTCCGCATACGCATTGTAACCGTTTATTTTCTTCATTACAAAGCAGCCATTATTTACTTATGAAAGATCCTCGTGACTGTCGTAACCTTCGAGGAAATAATTTCACAAAGCATTAGCGCGCAGGTGTTTCGATTTTCTTTTCTGTCGAGAACCTTTTATGCAGCAAACTTCGTTTGAACAAACAGCTGAGGCGGTAGCGAAAACGCATGGAATTTTAATTGCCGCGATCCATATTTTAGTCATCTTTGGCGACTGAATTCATTTAATTGGGGGATTCTACAGTATTGGACGGATTTACCTTTATCTTTCCGGCTGATATTTGTTATACAATTTTCCATCGAGGATTGTTGCATTCGTCTATACATAGCCCTTTTATTTAAAGAGGCATTTACATTTTTGGTTATCAACGGATAGGATTACCTTTGATTTTCTTTTAGGGTTATAATTGTAGGATTCAAATCCTAGGTTGAATTTTAATTACCAGTTTAAAGGACCATCAGCTTCAGTTTCGGAGATGCTTTACGTACGTATCATTATGTCGACGTACGAGTTTGGATGTGATAACCTTGGATTAAGTTCAGCTTTGTTTACGAGTGCCAAATCTTTTGGCATATCTACCACCTGCTGATAATGGGCGGCCATTTTCTGGAATTGGGTCACTGGGTCATGCATCAGATTTGATAGCAAGGATTCGATCCTCAACAAAGAAACCGCCACTCCCTTCTGGAGAGGTTGGTCGATTTCAGTATCGTGCTTATCATAGAAGCTTATTACGAGTGAAGCTAGATTTTGGTATCTAAATTGACTTGTACTATTTTTAATCTCCTCAAACCCTCTCAATTTCATAAGGGGAGTTAACCTAGAAATTGAGTGGGGCTCAACCATTGATACGTGCAACGAAGTTACAAAGATAATTTTACTCAGAAGCAGAAGGCAGAACGAACTACCGCCGTGGAAGATTCTCAAGCTGATTGATAGCTGCTATGGCCTAGCAAAGTATTACAGTTAGGTACTACAAAAAAAAACAAACTGTAATTCCTAACTTAAAAAAAATCCTCACTGGCCAGACATTTACCTTATCCTAACACGGATATGTATCACGTATAAAAGTTTCACTGAAACAAGTAAAATCTATCAAGTTTATCTGGAGGTAAAGATTGACAACCTTTGATCTTATTAATTTATTTATTCCTACACCATTTCTTTAGAATTAGTCGTCAGGCATGTGGCCAGAATTATCACCCAATATTAACATACTCTCTACCAGTATATAGAATGATTTCTGTAAATTTAATAAGACCACCTAAATACGGATATTATTCGACAGATGAAGAAGGCTTTATATCAGATCTCGAGTTTGACAATTTCGACTGTATATTTTATGATCATCAGACCTCGTGCAGAAAAAGATGCATTTAGTTTGGTAAACGTTTGCGATTATTTCATTTTACAGCAATGCTTAAAAGATAAACTTTAATATAAAGAAAACACCTGCAAATTTTATACAATTTAAACCTGTTGTCAAACCAAACAAAGCAATCAATTAATATCCTACATTAATCAATGAAAGACTAGCCTTACGTGATCGAAGTGTTTCTTAAAAATACAAAAAAAACACAGTACAGTTTTTTTTCCTGTAACGTAACAGGGACATATGAGCAAACCATTCTGTGCAAAGGCAGATTTAGAACGTTTTACCAGTATCTACAATTCAATTCAAAGCATTTCCGAATTCCTTGTTTTTTTCGTAAAAGTGAGTAGCAAAACCTAAATATTGGATTATAGTGTTTAATCAAGAAACTTGCGATAAGTCGATCAGAAGCGCACTATATTTATTGTAGTATTAATTGATTGAGTATAAGTAGATTGGCTAGCCACAAATCATACCCATAGCAGTTGACCTCCGATGGTTTGATTGGCGTAACCTTCTTTCGCGGTGTGAACGATGAGATAAAGCATAAATTCAAATGAACTAAATCAGGTCCGCACTTAGATTGATTCTAACAGGGTAAAATAATGTATAAGCAGTTGATGTGGTCTCACCATTTTTTTAAACATTCAAAGTCTAAGGATTCCAATAAAAACCTAAACGAAGCCAGAAAGGAGGAGAACGATAAAGCTTGTTTCACACTAAAGCGACGCTCACGCTCCATTCAAGATACGCTTAAAATTGATACAATAAAACAAATAGGAATGTTCACACTATAGTTAGCACCAAGCTCACGCAGATTCTTATTTGATTTCATTGCATCAATTTTGACCGTACCTTGAGTGTGAGCGTGAGCATTGCATAGTGTGAAACAAGCTTAATGAAAAAATGAAAAAAATAGGATCGATCATAAGAAAGATGGAATTCATATTTTAGGTAATACATTGACCACTTAATAATAAAAAAAAACCAAAATAGGTACAGAGGCAAATGAGAATATGTACTATTTTTTGGAACGTAAGAAACGAATTGGTCTTTGGTGGGTTAGCGTATCATTCATATAAATTACACAAATTTATTCACGGTATAAACTCTCGTGGGTCGCTCTCTTCAGGAATGTTAAATTGACTTTGCTCAAAAATTTATTATACAAAATCCCTAAAAACGGCCGATACCTGTTTCTACACAACACAAAAAATTCAAATAACTACATTTGTCGATGTATCGAGGATTTCTCATTATGAAAGGTAGCAACAACTCAATAAATTGGATGGTGGAACGTCTTGTGCAATACAATCGGACCTTTGTACTGCTTGGTAAAATTTGCTTACTCGTTGAAAATTAATTTCGAAAGATTGTTGAGGCAATTTGATTCAGGAACAAACTGTTTTTCGCTGTTTATTATTTGAAATTTGATTTATTATAGTAATAAATTCTCAATATTCCGCAAATCTCAAAATTTATCCTTATTCACATAGGGTTTGCAGCAAAAAAAAGCACAAATTAATTGTCTTTAACCTTTTTACCGGTTGCCGTTTTATTTATAATTGTATTAGCATCTCGTTTAAACAAATTAGGTGTCTAATAAGTTTTTTTTAACGTAACTAGCTACTAGAAATATAGCGCAAAATGAAGCGCAGTTATAATTTATTGTTATGCAAAAGCGTTACTCCTACAATGCAACGAAATGAAAAATATTTGCGTACGTCTTCAAAAATATCATTTCGCGTCATATTTACGGTTAAAAATGAAACTGCCAGCCGAGCGCCTCCGCTACACAAGTTCTTTTTTCACAAAAATGAGCCAGCAACAAATTTAGAAGGCATCCACGTCAATAAATTCGTCGAAATGGAGCACTAGTAATTCAGTTATTAATTTCAACATTCGCAATACGAACCGATACGATTTAACACAAACTTTAGGGCATGTAAAAAATGTCGCGCTTGAGTTACATAGCTTCACCACGACAGCTTGGTGGAGATTTCCATTTTACGCGATCTATTTCCGCGCTTACGTTACGTAGGGTTGCCTCGAAAGTCTGCCTAAGAATTCAATGCGTCATCGAAACTAGTCTCACTAAAAGTATCTTTGCCCCACCCGATTTTTACTTAAATACTTGTTGAATCCCAAATACGAACCGACCCCAACGCAACTGAAGCGTCCACTTTCTTTTTTTACATGCGAAGGTATGGCAGAAACATCGTCCTCCATTCTCCGTCACGACGGTTTTTAGAACCGGCAACACTGTAGTCTTTCGACTCCTTAGCTGCTTGAACACTCGTTTCTTATCTTAACGCGCTTTATTTGCTCGAATATTGGTTATGTTCTCTTTCGTTATGAAGCGGTACACGTATGCAATTTCATATTTTCCATTTTCGAATCGCTTCCAAAAGCTTTTCAGCCCTCGAGACCATCTGTTTCAAATTTCAACCAAATCGGTCGGGTAGTTTCGGCTGAGCCTTGTTTACAAGAATCATGCCCTACGCACACACATAAATACATACCTACATACAGACATTTCTTAAAAATCATTTTTTTACTTCTAGCCTAAGATCTTGAAACGTAAAAATCTGGAAAAATGTTATAATTTTGAATTTTTTTAAATGTTAAAAAGCTGTATCGTCATTCAATGCCTTAATAGCAAATTACGTGTTATTATTGCAAAGCAATTAAAATATGTGCCTACAATCTGCGTTTATGTGAAATTTGTTGGTTTGCGCGATTAAAGCTAATTTCATGAATCATTCAGCACACATTTGTCCAAACGCATTTCGTGGTGATTACTCACAAAAAATAGTCTCGTAACTCGTTTTTTTTTGTATATCTAAGTGTGTCCAAAAAAACCAATTAAGTTCAATCCCTAGAGTCTTATTAGGATATTTGCGATCCACATAAGTTTCGGGATTAGATGTATTTTATTTAAACTTTATTAAAATGAGCAGAAATATTTAAATCTAATTGGTCTCTGTAGACCAGAAAAATAATGCGAATTAAAAAAATATTCCAAAGGGAGTGCTATTTTGTTTGTGCGCATAACGCGTACAGAGTAACCATAAAAATAATTTTAGAAATGTATGGCTTTTTAATATGGTCCGTAAAGATCTACGTACATTTTACGAGACCAATTATGTAAATGGTTCCGTTGTAAAGCAAGAAGGGTTTTATCAAAATTATGTTATGTACAATATATTCAGGAGCGTGTTGCAATTTAAATCTCATTTATATGGTCCTTTATTAAACGGAACTTGATGAAATTAACTTATAATGCATGCAGGCCAATTTAGTGTGAAGGAATTCTGGAAAGAATGTTTCTCTTACACACTTTGTGTTCCACCTTCGAAAGTAACATAATTATCTTATTAGCGTAGTTAATATCAATGGGATGTACCGAAATTATTCAAGATCCATCCCTCTATAACAATTGATTGTGGATGTGAATAAGAGAATATTTTCGGGTCAGTCAATTTGTTGGTAATTGGTATTTCACCGGGTGCTACATTTGACTTGTGAAAGAAATCAGCTGGTAGAGGAGACCACAGCAAACCAGCCGACAATCGTAAACGTTTTGTTCGGAAGGTCCCCAAAATCGCATTTCTTTATTAATTTGTTTTCTTGGGAGCCATATAAGCATTAAGAAGAAGACACATATCATAGATGCTGTAACGGGTGACCGCTTTGTAGTTTTCAAATTATTTTTTTAAATTTGGATATCGTTCAACATAATGAAAATTTACATATAAACCGCTTCATAGTAAACATGAACGAAAGTATGTCGGGAGATAAAAGCGATAAAGGCGTGGATTTCGAGGAAAACGCAGGGTGGTTTTAGGTAAATAAGAAAGTTTAAGTTGCGCAGTTTGCACACGCAATTTTTACAATATGCGATATGCTAGTACCATCTGGTTAGAATTTCAAGAAAATCTCCATAAAAAAGAAAGATGACATTGCGCATGGGCACATTAATTTTTCGTTTACTGGTTTAGGTGCCAGAGATCTAAGGAAATACAATTTCAAGAAACCTACTCGAAGAATTGAAGAAAAAAATACTATACAAGAATCCCAAATTCACGATATCGATGAAGGGAATTGCTAGAAGGGGTGAATCCAGCAATACGAGCAGTCCAGAGCAGGCTAAGAAGAGATCGGCTGTACTACTTAGTGCTAATGAAGATAACCTGCCGACCCCGTAAGCAAGGGAAATCCAGTGACTGGTAAACATAATGGGGACGCTGAGCAAAGTCCAAGAGATGAATAGCACAAAATTAAGTTTTTTTTAGGTTAGGTTATTTTTTAATCTAATTTTTCGCTTATAAAAGCAAGAATGGATACTAGGATGGATACTGTAATGATGCCCTTTTGATGGTTGATTTTTTAAATTTTAGTAGGGTTAGAATTGAATTTTGTTAGGGTAGCTCAGTGTTAAGAAGGGTGGTCTCTTTAAGGGGCTGGTATTCCAAATTTTGATATTATTCATTTGCTGTTATCTTAGTCAATAATTTTCCAAATCAATTATTGGCTGTTTATTCCGGTAATGACATTATAACATTATCAGTTGCCGTTTGGCGCGAGAAATTTATTCGAATATCTCTCTCATATGTAATAAATCCCATATGAGGTGTGCAATTATCGCTCAATTACCTACGTAATTGATGTAAGATAGTTATTTAATTGTCAGTCGCCCGAGGGTTAAATATCGAGTAATGCCTGAGTTGCATATACTCGTAAAATTTTATTTTTCATTGTTCCAAATACAAATCCAATATGCAAATATAATGATTATTGTTTTCCCAACATTAAAATGCTTCATATAGCATATTTTTTTATTACATAATATAACTCCATCGATATATTTGACGGGTGGTTTGAGGGCATAATTAATAATAATAATCTATTATGCCCTCAGGCGTAAATATCTCATAATATGACATATTGGCAAATGAAAAATTAAAAAATTAGAGACCACACTACAAGCACTCGATCGATACAGATTAAATAAAGTCTGAATTACATATTGTAATGTCAATATCTTTATCCAATCCATCTATCCAGCCATACACTGCGATTTCCATCAGACAGACGCGTTCAAACAAAAACACTAAACTGAATTCGCTTCAGAAACTTCACTTTTTTACTACTACACAACACTTACCTCCAAATACTTGACACAAAACTTCTCGTTAACTCGAAGTGGCCTATTTAATTTAACACGGCGTATTTAAAAACCGTTAATTCACTAACTTTCTTCAATAAACATGTAATTACACAAAGTGACTGTCTTTAGTGCACCAAAAAACCGAGAAGCCGGGGGCACGGCTCAAAGAAATGTGCCCGACAGCACCCAACGGTCATAGCGTGGCGGCGGCGACAAAAGCAAAGGCCACAAGCAAAAATGCATGCTACAACATTTCCTCTTCTATTTAACACCTCCCACCTTCCCATTATCTATTCCACTTCCTTATTCATTAGTTAAAATACGCAAATGCTTTTACCTAAATCGCGCACCTGCGATAACATCTGTTTAAAAATGAATATTAATTACCACTCCAAACGATTTAAGAATTCCCCCCCCCCCTCCGTGTATGGAGGATGAATTTGAAATCTCTTTAACCCACACAACACAGCCACCGAAGTACATTAAAAGTCCACTGTATGTAAATACATATATGGACCGTCTGTACATAGTACGTACGCGTATACACAGAAATTGTACATTGGACGTCCATTGTAGTCCAGATATCCAAACGATATGGACAGTTTATATACGTACATACTGTACGTCCTATAGACGTTCGTTACCTGCCGTTTTATTGAACTAGATTAACAATTAAAACAGCTACTTTGAAAGCGATATAGATATCAAACACTGTTAAAAAAGCGGGATATAAAGTAATATAAGTAGATAACAAGAAAAATTCACTTGCTTTCCTTTGCCCTTTTGAGCCATTTAAAAATTGCTTTTTTGGAAATTGTCCATATATTAGGCTTATTGAAAAAACAAAATGCCAATGTCGTCGCACTGCGCAGCCGAGCGTATCTGTATTCGAATTTGTGCGCGCCATAATTGGAACATACGTCCATCGGACGTACATTGTAATTATTTTATAGACTATCCGTTAAATATTCCATAAGAGAGAATAATCGGACGTCCACTGTACGTACACTTTTGCTGCATGGACGTCGTAACCTAAAATGGATCAATTATGGACGTCCAGGTAAAGGACTGTCTTGTGTGGGAAAAATGCGTGCCCACCGAAAAATCGTCACTGGCTCTTACACTTAACCTTATGTGATTTTCAATTAAATATGGTCCAGTATACCTTGCTTTTGTACTTTTAATCACTAACTTTGGTGCTTTGTGTTATTTTGAAATTTTCGCAAAATAACTGTCTTTCAGTGGTGCTTTTCTTCTAATGTGTGATTGTCTCAATCTTCCATAACTTCGTGCGGTAAAACAATTAGATTTTTTTATTACACTGCAATTGAGAACAATGGCTATAATATAATTGGAATTTAAATTTCATTTATCGACATCGACACAAACGAAATCTGCTACCAGAGCATTGTCTATTTTTTAATTGGCTAACTTTTACACATACTCGCATATCGAATCAAAAAGAGTAGCAACAAGTAACGCATCATAATTTGCCATTGGAGACTTTTAACCTATACGCTTTCCATTTCCATTTCCATGTCCGTTGAATAATTTTCAGCTGTTTCAGTCAAATCAAAATAGCTTTGTGCAAATTTTACAATGCGGATTGTTCATTAACAACTTTGGCGTGCTTATAAACTCAGCTATAAACCTAAAAACCTCTACTAAAGGATATCGATTGATTCTTTTACAATTAACTTGTTTTTATCGAGTCTTTTCATTATTCTAATGTTCCACATTATTATCAAGTTTTATAGCGTCAGCTCATAAACAGAGACGTAACCATTCATTTCATTCCATGCATCAGTCTTAATCGATTTTATTGCAAAGTTTCTCCAAATAAACAGATCTGTTCTGTAAATTGGGCGAGGATGTGCATCTAATATGTTTAAACAGTATATTTACATATAGGTGTGAACACCCTTAAGCTTGTGGACGGTGTTGTAGGTAAGCTCAGTTTATGTCTTAGGTGGAAGTCACCGTAAACAAAATCCCCAGATGTAAATCACGAACTTTATGGTATTGTTAGTTGGGGGCCTAGTATACCATAAGTCATTACATAACTTTCTAAGGAGGCTTACGAAAATGTATTACTGATTTGCATTTTCAAACAGGGATTCTGCATAAAGTTATCCAATTTTTTCCCACTTTGCATACGCTTTACATACGAAAATAAGTTGCCATAACTTTTCTTATAATATCTTTATCAATAAATGCCAATTCGAAATATAAATAATCCAAATGCTTCCGAATATATCGTCGAAAATTAAATGCGAGTTCCCTTATTCATCTGCCTCTGTAGAGATTGAGATTCGGATTGAATCCGTAATACTGAAATGCTTCGTTCGGTATTCATTATCTAATGATCACAATGTTCATTCCGGCAAAAGGGTAGGGGAAAAATCGAGGGGTAAAAAATCGCGCCCTCGTATTTTAATCAAAGTTGAAGAAAACGTGCTCTTATCGATCTCTTTGTTGATCATTTAGTAAGTTATATACCAAAGTTCATAGTCTAACGTGGTGAACGTGCACGTTACGGTTCCGAAGCAGTTGTGAGGTTGAAGTGGATGATATTACAATACCACCAAACAGTATAAAAGATATTTTTCGAGATTTTTAAGGGTGGCGTTATTAATAGAATTGGCGAGTTGTATTTTTATAGGTAACTGGTGTGCGTTGACCGCTTAATGGCTTAACCGGTCTGTCAGAGCGATAATACTATTTTAATGGGGTTTACGTGACCAAAATATCCCAGACAGTATTATGCACAATGATACCATGCGAAGCGCCGAATTTGCAATATTAAATCACCGTGTGTATTTGAAAATGAACTTCGGGCGCTTTTGACTAAGTAGGGGTAAGCATCTATGATTCGTCCATGATTAAATATTTCTGCGTTAAATAATTAGCGCCATTGTTTGGGGCGTGCCAATAACTCGACAACACGAGTAGAAATGAATCCAGGCGATAGAATTAGAGGCATTCGGTTTTGGGCCGTCATAGGAAAAAAGTCTAAGTTTGTTATTGCTGCAATATCTTGTGGCAAGTAGTAATATTTCATAAGAGTGAACAGGTCAGAATTTAATCATCATGTCTGCATTTTAAAGTAACGGCAATTAATTAAATTTTCCCCCGTCTCAGCAAACAATTCTTTTAGGCCAACGGAAATAACAAACTTATTTTCCCAAAGTGAACAGTTTCCTCATTTCCACATGCCCCGCTTCTGTTCAATTTGTACTCGTCCTACCTACCTTCCGTCGTAAAAACATGTTCAGTTCACATGTACGCCGATGATTTACAAATGTACTACTCGTTTGATAGTGAAAATAGCACTGAAGCTTTAAATCTTATTCAAAGTGATCTAAATGCACTTGCTACAGGCTCTTTACACCATTCATTAGTAATCAACCCCTCAAAATCGATGGCTATACTTTTTGGCAACAAACATAAACTTGAAAGGCTAAAGGAGCACTCAAGGTTATATATCGGTGATCAACAAATAATCATATCAGATGAAGTCAAGAATTTGGGAGTAGTAGTTGATAATACCTTCAGGTATACGAAACTAATAATGAATTTCATTCAACGAGCAATCATCAACCTTAAATTAATCTTTCCCCACAGACACTACCTTACACAAACATTAAAAGCAAATCTTTGTAATTCCTTAGTGCTGAGTCACTTCAACTACTGTTCCCAAGTTTATGGCCCCGTTATCACACAAAATATTTCGGCCAAAATACAACGTATTCAGAACTGTTGCATTAGATTAATATTTGGAATAAAGAAGTTCCAGCACGTGTCACATAAATTAAAAGACTTATCTTGGCTCAATATGGCAAACAGAAGACTCTTAAATGCGGCATGCTTGTACCACAAAATAATGCTAGACAAATCCCCGCCATACTTGTATAATAAAATAACGTTCAGATCTGACGTTCATAATCTTAATATTCGATTTAGAGGGAGAATAACGCCACCGATACATCGTACAAGTTTGTTTAGACGATCCTTTACGTAGGTATGACTTTTATAAAATTTATTCCTCTATTTCGGAACCACTGAAATCACTACCACTGTGTACCTTCAAGAAAAGAATGCGCCAGAATCTGCTAGACAGTCAGTTTAAATAATTAAAACGTACAAACATTACCACGTCTGGGTTCACCCAGAATATGTAGGTACACTTTTCACTATAACCACCTGTTATATAACTAATTAATCTTTACATCGCTGCACCGACATCCTTCATCCAATTATCATCTGACACCATAATTTAAGTTAATTGGCAAAATGTTTACAAGTTCAGTTTTGCACGATGAACAATCTTTCACTTATTTTGTTCAGGGAATTGGTGGTAGATCAGAACTTGCATTTATTTGCAACGACTGAACCAATATCCCCTGTGATTTTCACCATACAGCTTAGGTATATGCATTTGTCTCCTTATTACACTCTCAGTCTTTGTTTCTAAGTTGTTATGACGTGAAAATAAATGCATTATTATTATTATTATTATTATGTACATGTGCCGAGAAATAACACTCGTTCGAGATCCTGTAGTAAAGCAATAGTTATAAAGAGAAATATATAGCTTAAATTTGACAGTGTAGATTTAGAAAATGGCGATTAATAACCACTGAACCACAAACAGTAACGAGTATACGCGTCGGTTCTTTCATTTTGTTTTTCAAAGCGCATCAAATTAAATTGACCGTAAAAAGTACCCAATAAGAGTCTGATTAAATTTATTTCTTTCTATGTTTTGTGCGAATTATTCGCGTTCAGAAATATGCATTTTTGCCAAATTGCCCACGGCACATGCAATTTCTGTTTTCAACATTTACACCTACCTACCTTTAAATGAACTTTGAAAAGGTATTGAAACTACGCGAAAATTTTGCATTTCTGAATTGATTCGCTGGAATGCAATATATTTAGTATTTGTGATGTGAACATGATTTATATACGCTTTCATCGGAAATAAACTAATAATTTGATAACCCACGGCGACCTATACAATTGGTATTGGGTAGCGGCCGAAGGGTGGAAGGTAGTCATATAGAAAATAGGATAAAAAATATAGGTACATTGTTGTATTGTAATCGTTTCTTAGCGCCCTTCTTGAAGCTCTTTGTGCTGCTATGTTTTTTAGGACTATTCTAAAATTTCTAAGGAAGTCAGAGTTATTGAAGTGCTTTCCGTTTAATAGAGTTTTAAGGCAGATGCTGTGGAAATTCTGAACTTGGCAGTTGTGCGCTGTTAATATCAAAACAGTATCGCTTTCTTTTATTTGTTATCACTCACGAGAACGTACCTACGCAATTTGAATTTGAACCTCCAAACTCCACATCATAGTTGGAACGTGTTAAAATGAAAATACTTAAGGTGTAAGCTCACGCCATGCCAGCGCGTGAACGGTAGCAAGTTTGTAATATTTAAGCATAAAATACCTACGTTTGTCGGTTTCTCTTATTATCCTAGTCTTGAGGATTCATTCAACAGGCGAGGCTTCACATAATACAAATAATTAGCTGTATCTAGCACAGATACCACTGGCAGACCCGCGCATGCGAGTTCTGTCAAAAGACCCATAAGCCCTTTGTTATGTCTAAGAATATCTGTACCGAATTTGGTCCAATCGGTGTTTAACCGGAAATGAGAGTACAGACGAACCGACAGACAAACCGACATCATCGAGTATTTGTTTGATTCGGATACCTGGTGCTTCAAAACGTGTATTTCCGTAAAACAAGTGGGGGGTCATTTTTTACCCGAATGCATTACCTTCCTTACTAACATGTGGTGCTTAGAACTGAAACAGTAGGTAATTAAATGTCACAAAAACGGCAACTCGAAAATTAATCAAAATCAGTGTTTATTTACAAACAAAAAGAATAGTCCGGAAAATATAGAGTGACGCTCATGCCCGGGTGCCGACCATGCTTTGTGTCTGAGTGTTATTGAGAGCGAGATTGAGAGGTTATTAGTCGGTCGAAGGGAAATATTAATTATTCACTGTAGGTATACATATAATTTTTTAACATAATTAGAAGAAAATAGAACTGGTTTCTCAATTTGAATTTAATATTAAATAGTGAAAATCTGCTAACTGAGTTGAAATTATGTTGGTTAAGATTGTGATATGTTTGCAGAAAAGATTGTCATTGTTTAGTGGACACTTAATAATAGTTTAGTACCTACAGTTTTGGAAACTGGATTTTTCGATAAAAAATTTCCTGACCAAATTGTGTTACCGTAAATTTGAGCTAGCCGTGTACATATTTTGGGCAAAAAGGTAACATTACAATAATCAGTCAGAATTTAACATGATCAGGGGTTTTCAATACCGGAAGTTGTTGCCAACCTCCTTATTTTAAACAGCACATATTTCTAATATAAAATAATAATAATGATAAAATGAAGTTTACTGCCACTTAGGAAACCAACCATACACTATATAAAATGGCAACATTGAAAGGTAAGTTTTGGGGCGGGGAATCGTGTGGGATGGGCCGCACGGCATCGCGCATTGTCGTCTCTACTTCGGCATTTCTTCGTTACTGCCTTAAGACACGCTACAGTAGGTAAAATTGCAACAATTAGTAAGGTAAAGCCGGTTATACGAATTATATTTTGGCAAACTTAAGAGACACATTGATATCTTCAATTTTGTTTTCTTTCAATTGAAATCAAAACTGGTTTTTAAGGTTTATTTTGCAAAACTATCTTTTTGAAACAATAACTCTCAAGTTTAAAGGATCCAGTTTTGTTGCACACTGACAAAATAGGCTTTTAAATAATATATTGTCTTTTAAGAAAACAATTTTTGAAATAGTACTAGACGAATTAATTTCAGAACCGGATCATAAAGGTGTTGTAAAATTGTATATATTTTTGAATTCCTGGTGAAGGAAATCTCTGAGTTTAGGACCAGTCTTCACAGACTTTTTCATATTTGCTTGGAATTCAAGAAAATTCCAATTAAAATACGTGTTAAGGAAATCGAACTCGGAAAGTTTCTATTATGTACATCGCGTCGACATATTAAAACAAAATAAACTGCCTTTGCAGTACAAACTATCAAACCATTTAACTTTAGGAAAGAAATGTCTCCGTCAGGTATTAATTAATCATGTCCGTGTTAGATACGTATTTAGGGTTTTAAGTCAATTCCTAAAGAATTACATTAGCTAAAGAAATGCATATATACTTAAGCTTCCAATGAATTTCCGTGTCATGTTTTTTACTCAATATATAAAAAGTGAACGATTTCTGTAGTTGTTATATAATTGGCCAGTGCAAATTACCATTTTGTAGCAATCATTCAGTTACGGAAGGTCCCTTGAGCAATCCAACGTATGACAGGTAAAAGTAAAACAGAAATTGAACGGATTCAGCTAGATACTTATTCCAATATTATATTTTCCTGTGACAGTTTCCTGATTGCAATTTTCATTTTCATTTTTTTATTAAACCAAGGTCAATAAGTAATTAACAAAGTGTAAAAGAGTATTAATATTGAAAACCTAGATGCATTTGTCACTCGTCAGTGGGGGAATTTAGGAAACCCCCGCGGCAGTACCTAATATAAAGAATATTGTTCCGACGTTATGATCTATTTTGTGAGCTTTGTGGAAAATGCAAGGTTTCCACCGATAAAAAAGTTTGTAATTTGTATTTATTGTAGAGGGTTATAAATCGGTGAACTACAAACTCGGTTTTGCTAATAAATTGCGAATTTTACTACCTTTAATAATCCTTCGTAGGCTAGTGATTTTTATATGCATAACAAGTGAAGTAATCTAATTATTAACACAGCACGGCTAAAATAATTGCATTATCTTTATTTCTCCGTACAGAATGAGACCATTGGAAGTGATTATTGAGTTTTGTGGGGACAGAAATTCAATGGACGGTTTTTCCAAGCACATATATCTCCAGACACGTACAATGCGAACCCACTACGTAACGCCCAAAGCAAAAACTCACAACTTCCATATCCCTTTGCCTTCTTTGATTCATTATTGTACGTGAATAGGAACTCCGAGCACGAACCGACGAAAATCAACTTATCGAAATACTAAAACCAAATTTTCTCCATTGTATTAAAGTAAACTTCTGAAATTGGGTATTCCTCATTAATGAATTCATAATTAATTTTCGAAGGAAATGCGTCTGTAAAGCCCTATGGAAGCAATTGCTCAATTTTAGAAATTACAATAATATTACGTGGATTATTGCATTAAACGAATCTTAAATTCGTATCGATTCTCTTCTTGTAATTTAACAAACTGCGGGAATTATGTCAATTTAGATGTTGCGAAACGTAAAGTTTTTAGAGAGTAACGTTTCAAGTTAATTTTCAATCATAATGTAGTCGTATTGTATATCCAGAAGTCAATTTATTGGTGCAATATGGGATGAAGTTTTCACACGTAAACTTACAACTTGTCAATGTACCTACTCATAAAATGCTTATTGGGTATCCTTTTAATAACTTCGATAAACTAAACGGAACGGAATTTCTTAGTTAATGTGTTAAGCCCTAAACGGATTAAGATAAAAAGGATTCGCTACGCTTTATTGATTTACAACAAACTTTTTTTACATAACATAATTTATAATCCGTTTGTAAGAGCTCAGTATCCTTTGAGATCCAATATTATTTCTATTGGCATCAAGAATTTATTGCTTTAGGGTTAGAATTTTGTTCAAGTTTTCAACAATAACTTTATCCCACTTGAAGCCAAATGCTTCCCTTAACACATTGGAGTTCACATTCATTTCCATTTTTAAAAAACTTCCGTTATTTAGTACCAGATGTGACAAGTAGTGTTTTCACCGATTTTAGGGTGCTACTACAAGTATGTAAACCTCTCGCCAGGAAAGATTGCCGGCCACAAAAGACCTGATCCCGGTCTACAACCTGTGTTTTTCTAAAGATGTGAGCGACTTCCGGAATAGGATCCTACTCCGATCCTATCCGGAAGTCGCTCGCATCTTAAAAAAAAACATAGATTGTAAATTGACACATGCTGTGCTGTGACCGGCAATCTTTCCTGGCGAGAGTTATAGAATAGTCGCTAGCAAATATCGTTGTTGGTATTCCGAATTCGTGACTAAAGCGTCGTAGTTAAAGATGGCGACCGCTTTTCCAAATTTGGCGATTGTTTCAGTTTCAGGTCCGATTTTTAGAGCCTGTACAGGGTAGGTACAGGATTGGAACACAACACAATAATACTTAGTAGCAAACGCGGCGTTTTTAAACCATAACGGTCGGACACGTGACTAGGGATTTTTTCGTCGGGGAAATTCCAAGGCAGAACAAAGCGGAATTTTCGTATATTTTCAAGGTCATTTTGGTTTTGCATAAGAAATTGACTTCGATCTTAAAATTTTAAGTAAACCGCGTGCCAGAACGAATTAATTGATCAAAATCCAAGTCAAAAGGAAATAATTAAAATTAATTCAACTAAATCGGTCAAGCTAGGATAAGAACCCATTTTATTTTAGCCAAGCCAAGAACCACTCAATTGCAAGGCTAACTTGTTTTTCAAATAAGTTTGGAAAAAAACTCACAGATCTAGCATTGTTCCTTACTTTCTTACGTTCAATTTGAGCTCAGGCAAAGTAGAGGTGAGTCGGGGTGGATATCGGGGTTCTCGTACAAAGCAAAAATAAGCAAAAAGGGGACTGTAGTAAACTGGATAGGCGCCACTTAGTCTTTAGTAAATGTCAAATGAGAGCGGAGAACACTTACCAAAAGTGGGGAACAAGGCAAACTAAAAGATCCTTGTTCTGGTCTCGAAAATTAAAGGAATAAAATACGTGATAGGGCTAGAACACAATAATTGACGTCACAATCGAGAGTGGTTTAATAAATGATCTCACAAATATTACAAGTAGGAAACTGTAAAATATAAATCTGCAATGTCAACATTTACATTTAAATGAATTTCTAGTAAAAAGGGGACAACGCGGAGTCATAGAAAATATAAATATCAAAACAGGCTTCCGTAGAAAACAACGGAGCTATAATTATTAAATGAATCTGAAGCATAAATGTAATAATTACAATTTGATTGTATCGAAAACCAGTAGGTATGTTACCAATCAAATCAAAGAGCCGTTAAGCGTAACAAAATTTACTTTTGAATTTTTGGTGTAGTAAGCTCAGAAGGGTGCTTTCTGCAAATCTGTATCAGACAATAACGCAACAAACGAATAAAAGGGGTAGTGAATGGCGCTGCACATAAAATATTGCGTAAGCAATGTCTAACGTCTGATACCGAGGCAATCGGATATAGAACTGTAATTAATACTCAATACGAATCAGTAACTCGAATGACTTTACACTAGAAAGAGCAAAATTTTGATCAAGCACGGGTTATCCTACAATAGTCGGAGTATACAAGCATAAACGCGACGTTAAATTCAGGAAAAATGCTTCACGATGCACAAATAACATAAAGAATGAGTCACACAAAAGTAATCGTATGCAATGTAGCAGGTCTCGATAAGTATATTCTTCAGCAACGACACCCAGGTAGTGTAAAATCAGAGATATCGAAGCAATTTACACGATTAATGTTCTCCAAACGGGTCGTTAATACTCGCGATTATAATTCAGGAACAATGATCGAAATGCAGGCCAACAAACTTCGTGTAAGTAGGTCACAGATAATAGTTGGTAGAATTGACGTATAATTTTCCTAGTCGGTAAAGTAGAAACTCATCTATCGACTGACGTGCCAAACCAATGCTTAATAAGACAGAGGGTCTAAATAAAATGCGGTGTCATGCACGTACTGCGTAGGCATTCCTAGATAATGCGTAATATCGAGGTATAGATCAACAAAAAAGGTAATCTAAAAAAATAATGAGAAACAACAAGAACTTTGAGGGTTGAGTTTGAGTGAAGGTACAAAGCGCGAACTCTAGCAACAAAACAAAGAAATAGGTAAAAGAAACCTCTAACATTCGGATATTTTAATATAAGATAATAACAAACTTACTGCAGGAATTAACTTACATCTTAAAACTAGTGGATTACAAAGAAGATACGTAGATGGCGTAAGGATATAAATAAGAGCAACAATACTACATTTGAATTACGAGTGAAAACGACGTAACTTTCTTAAATATTTGACTACCTACCTCATGCAAGAAAATATCAATTCTTCTGAATATCAAATCACGCATTGTGGTAAAATTTTCATAATAATGTCCGCTTGTGATCTGGCTTGTGATGAAAAAGAGATTGGAGTTCGAACCCCACCCGGTGTTAACCATTTTAAAAATCACCCGGTGTTAGGAAGGATAGTCTAAAAACTAAATACTCTAAAATATCCAATTGAGGATTCTGAGGAGATTCTGGTTTCCAGTTTGATTTTTATCAATCCGGTGTATTTGGTCAAAACATGGCGGATCTCCCAACTACCAATAGGAATAGTCATTGTAACTTTACCAACCCGACCCACAATACGTTTCCAAATATGCATGCCCGAGCCCGGATTCGAAGCAGGTTGAGCTGCCACGTCACTGCGCCACACAGGACTGCTAAATTATAACAAACAAAGGTATTTAACTCTAAGGTTCCAGATAATGCAGAACTTTTTATGAAGAATAACTTTCTTTTCGTAAGACTAATAATACATTTTTTTTCCATATTGTAGACACACTGCATATACAAGCCTAAATAATAACTAAGCAATCTCTTGCAGCTTCTTAAAAAATGACGGATTAATTCTGTGAGGAACTCGGTAATTAGATTAACACAAATTTGAAAATACAGTAACTATAAATTAAAAATTGATTCGATTAGGTTTCCTTAAAGTTGCTACCTATTCCTTTGTGAGTAATTACCTACCAAGGAAGCATCAACAATTTTGTTTGATTACTTTTCACTTGTAAAATTCATTTGCTCGGCGATTTATTGTGGAACAATTTAATATGCCGTCATTTAAAAATAATTTACGCCTCTTTTTATTTATACCCATGTTTGGGAATGCCCCTGTGTTAACATTAATAACGCAAAATCACTTTTTGTAGGTGATGAAATATTTCACTATGTATCTTTTGTCTCGAGGCATGTGCTGTTTGCAATGATTTATAAGGATGATGTAATATTTATTGACCTTTCGTGAAATAAATTGATAAAGGGATAAACCAAAGGTAAAATAGCTTCTGTTAAAGCTAAAATTTATTGGTGTGCATATCACGGAATGGTGGCTCTACTTAGGGAATATACCACTGCAATGTATTTAATCATGACCTTTAAAAGTATGCATAAAGTCGAAGGGCTATTGCTCATAAAAGTAGCAGGCAAGTTGAAAAATTCACGCTGCGAACGTTAATGCTTTAGGCACTGAAACGCTCTCATTTGGGATGTTAGGTACTTGTTTACTTCCTCCTCCATGTTATATCGTATAACAGCTCTCAAACTCAAAGAACAGTAATATTACATGATGCAGCAGGCAAGGATAGCATGTTTATAAGATATAAAGGAACGGTTTTATGAGAACAGTCAAATCCGAAGAGATTCCACTTTGAAATAAAAGAAGGAAGTAGCAATAAAATCGTAAAAAGAAGATTAAAGTAATTAATTATTACCTCAGCATTATCATACTTTGTATTGTACAATATGACTGGAAATTTTATGCCTTTAGATCTACTCTATTTTTTCATGGATTTTGGAATCGACAGTAACTGTCCCTCATTATATTTAAGTAATAGCATTAGTAAGTTAAAGTCACATTCCGTTCTGTATACGTGAATGTTCCTGGAGCCATACACAAATCCTTACCTATTAGGTAGTCCTATCTTGTGAAACTAATTACAATAACGACCTGGTCGTTTGCGTTACAAGACAATATTTTCTGCTGCTCGCCTAAAAATTCTGCATGAACCACTATTGAAATTTATCTGCTATTAAAATAGGTATGTAGTGTAGATATAGGTACCTACTCACAACTGCAGAACAAAAAATTGCTATTGAGACATTTATGCACAAACGACACAAATATCCACAATTCGTTGGTAAATATAATTTAAATTGTAGTTAAGGGGTGTATCACAAATAGTGTACTTGTTGCCAAAAACCAACCACACAAAGAACGATCCGAACCCCGCGTTGGGCGCCAGATATTCTTACGCGGCTTTATGTTGACCGATAAAACAACTACCTATATCTAAGACTCTTTAATAACTCTTTTGATGATACTAACTTGACATTGTTTTTTAAGTTCAGGATCTGCTATAAAGAAAAATCCTTAAAACTTTTCAATTTGAAGGACTCGGCTCGGGTGGCCTCCGAATTTATTACACAACTTTTGATTAACATCTTGTGATGTTATGAATATCACACCAAAAATGTTCTTGTTTATATTTAAGTTTGGTATTGTTAGTTTTAGGAATGTTTTGGGTTCCCTTGGAAAAGAGAACAAAAAATAAATGTCAGGTCTCGATACTATACCTATATGGTGACAGCGGAAAGCGTTTTTTTATTAATATTTTGTGCCTACTTTATTCGACTGCGCCGCCATTGAAAACGCCAGAAAAGTTTAATCTTTCAGATCCAGCCACATGGACGATATGGAAGATGCGATTCATGTGTTACCGTATCGCATCGACGTTAAACGAATATAGCCGTGAAACACAGATACAGACATTATTCGATTGCATGGACGAGAAAATACACCAAGTGATTAAGAAAATGAAATTGATGAAAGAGCGAATCACCAATGGAATAGAAACCCAGCGAGAAAATGCAGCCGTTCCTTGAAAAAGATGATTCCAGGTCTTGACACTACACACCTGAAATAAAAATCCCATGTGAAGACCCTATCTGGGTCGCACCAAGGATTGGAATAAACACCCAATTAGGTAATTGATTAACAATGACAAAAATTTATTCTTAAACGCACGAAACCATGATGTTGTTTACACAAAAATAAATATTTTAAAGGAGCGGAATAATTTCCCTCTCAGTTTTGCGTTGTCGAATGTCGTTCGTTATTTAGTTATCTGCGTAGTTGATACATTTGCGCAGTAGTAATTTGTCATTTAAAGTAGTTTATTTTGAAGGTAAGTTTATTTAAGCTACGGAAGATTCGGATTATCATTTATGACTATTTGAACATTCGGGTTTTACTTTAAGACAACGCAAGGTGCGGTTCTCTTGCGTGATTTTTACATGAATTTGAAGCTGAATGAATAAGGATTAAATATTCATTTAGAGAGAACAAGAGCAACGCGATGTATTCATACAAGAAAGGAGAGAATACCATCTCCAACTGCAAGTCTAAATGTTTAAACCATAAGATACCTTAAAGATTGAAAATAGCGAATCGGAATTCGTTATCGCAACATATTTCTGAAAAATAATCCTCACCTTTATCAAATGTAGAACCTGTAAACTCCAACAATTTTTATGATTGAATTAAAATTTAAAAAATTGTAATGACATGACCCTCGACATTAATTAAATTGTTAAGTATGCCATCCCTAAATAAGAAATGAATTTGAGAAAATTGTATTCCAAAACGCGTCTGGTATCTGATTTTGAACGTGAAAGAATCTAATCTACGCATGACATTTTTTTGTAGGGGCGACAGGAGCTCTTTTACAGCTGAAAGTGTATTTTTTATGCAACACTCTGTAAAAAAATTAATTTTTTAAAATTACAATTTACCTTATTTGTACGGCGTCTAGTTCAACCTTAGAGCCTTGGACAAATGCAACACTTTCTATTTCAGGATACATATGTTTTCTGTTAACTGATAGATATCTATGTGAACACATTTGTTTTCAACGATTCACCGATACAGTGACGTAACCCTAATAATTTAACTCTTTAAATTACTTAATAGAGAAAAAACAGACAATGGGAACATCTGCTGATACTCGTAGCCGATCTTAGTGGCAAAAGAAAATTCAACTACACTCGGTCCGAGCTTGACGGCTCAGACCAGTACTTTTTCACACGGTGCAATTCTACCTTTTTACCAATCGCAAATATCAATGTACTTTATTAATTAATTAATGCACTTTACCAAGAAAATCTGTTTGATATATTATGTAGACATCATCAGCTTACATATTCCTGCATATTATACGCGTTATAAATGTTCCTTAAGCAGATCGAAGAACTTAGTAAGCTTGAAGTGTAGAAATACAGAATTGCTCGAATATGTACGATAATGGGTAGCTTATTTGCTTGACTAGTTTAAAAATCGCTACCACGTTAAAGGCAATATCTTCAAGTAAGTCGTACAATTTTCAATGCTCGCAGCAAATAAACGCTTTAAATATCAATCCGAGGAGGATTACTAGCAACGCTAACATATTGTTTATAAAGTACAAGATTTAGTAAGAGGAGTGTCAAAGCCATAAATCGAAAAAAAAATCAATTTCGATTCAAAGGAAACATTAGTGTCAAGGTAATTGGATGGGGGTCTCTATATTGAAAACCTAATCTATTCGTTTGCAGAAATTTAATTTAACTTTTCCATACAATCATTGTAATCATTTAAGACGATTGTTTCAATGTTGATCCACATTTGTTACGGTTGACAAATTCGAAACTGATACTACTGACGTAATTAATATTCATTAGGGATTTTATGTGCCTTCGTATTGAAAATTTACATTAATCCTCGTCTGGTGCGCTATTCGACATTTGGTTCTTTAATATGGCAGGCTTAATTTCGCATTAAATTTCTGTACGTCGTACAGCTAGCCATTGCAAATGGGGTACGTTAGAGGACGACGTATTTTTATTCGTGATCCCACGCACGATCGACGCGATTTGTTATATTTGCTAAAGGTACAACACACGTACCTAATACGTCTTTTGAAAGCGATAACAAATCAAAACGTGCCGTAAATTGTGAACGTTACAGCCGAACCCCTAATGAATCTCAAGGGTAATCGGTTACCTATCAGAGTTTAACTTACTTTTGAGCATTACTGGCTGTTAAGGGTATAGAGGCTTTGAAGTAACATTTTTTAAATTAGAAACCATTGTTTCAATCCCTACAAATTTTGATAACTCATTTAGCTTCGGTCTTTCGCTTCTAATTTCTTTTACATGCTGCCTACTTCCGTCTTCGGATCTGAAAAAGGTCCAATTTTGTTATCGCGCGATGATATTGTATAAGTAACTTTTCTCTACTGTTCCTGTTAATTGCAAGTATAAGATGAAATTTCCATACAAATTCTCTAACGCGTAGTTTAATTTGACTTGTTAAAAGTTGCTAATCCTTTCTGTTCCTCTCACGCTTTGTCCTCATTTAGGTTGAAAAATGTAATTACCCAATATGGCATATGATATGAGTCCGTTTTCCTCTGCTTTAGTTTGTATAGTTTGAGCAAAAAGATCGACCCCATTTGCGGTATCACGTGGTACTTTTCTGTGCCTTAATCATAACAATTCACCCCCAAACTCGTCGCTACAACTTCCGCTTACACTTAGGGAATGATTACAAACGTAGTGATCACTTCCAAATAGCTGTAACGGTTAGCTCGGACCTCGGACCGTTTGACACGAACAGTCGAACACTGATCGTATACGTTGCAATGATATATCCGTAGAAGCCCAAGACGATAGCGACTTTAATTATGATTTTACAAAAAATTTATCCATTATGGACACTTTACCTCCTTCGGAGCCAATGGAGGAAATGTTTTACCTTGTATAAATTTATTATTGTTTGATTTAAGTTTTATTGTTATGTTAGCTAAAATTAAAACGTAAGAAACTTAAAAAAAATATATAAAAACAAAATTTTGAATTTATTTTCACTAAATCGCATTGTATATCCTAAAAAAAATGTTACATGTGATATTACAATCTATTCGCCCGTATATTCAAACTTCGGGTATAGCTTCTGGTTGAACCTGAAATGTTTTTTTAAGATCTTTGAAAAGAACAATCATTTTGCTGTACAACAACATGAAATATGCATAGATGTATACAAAGATTGAGAATTTGGTGTTTCATTATTTAGAGAACTTAAGAAATCTAGCATGCTGTGTGCTGTCAGGATGCGTAGTGTGTGTTGTGTCACACGAGGAGATCGTACCGCGAAAAAATAAATCTTCAACAGGGAACATTGATCAAGTTGATGTGGGTCTTGTCTGTGTGGTGTGGCACACGGGTATGCTAGCATAAGTTTTCTAAATAATGAATCACGATGTTCTCCATTTTTTTAATATATTAACAATATGCATATTTTATGTTGTCGTGCAGCTCTTTTCAAAGATTTTAAAACAACAGGCATATCATTTAAAAAACAAAAGTTGAATAGATTACGGTCGTAGGTGCAGTATGACGAAAAAATAAACCCTTTCAATTAAATTTGAAAGTGCCGATGTTGTGTTATACAGTGTGCTCACGGATTATCTTGCACTTTAACAATAAAAAATAAATAATTGATTTCAAACAGATTGTTTGAGGTCTCACTTTAACCTCAATGACAGGTAATAGTGATTCATTTGTCTTATTTACACAGTACTTTTTCAGTGGTTGCTATGCAAGACTGCAAATCAAATACTGATTTAATCAAAGTGATTCGGTATTTGTGAAATTTTGCGTATATGTACATAATTTTATATTTTAAACAACTTTCTTGATAACAGTTTGTCGTATTATTGACCGAAATGGCACTTTACCTCAACATTAATTTTTTTCTCATTTGTCATGTCCATCTTGGATTTAAAAAAGTAGAAATATGCTTGAAATTCATTTCACACCAAGCAGGCCGGGATCCCAAAACATCAAAACAAGATTCAAATGTGTTTGACCAAATACCCGTATAGAAAACTCAATCTGGGGACACACTGTATATGGGGTGATGATAGTGGTTGAAGGGCATATCTGATTGAAAGTGCACTTTGCGGTTTTCCTGTTAAAATGTATAGCGCTCTTACCGAAACATGATGTGCTATAAGACCCGTTAGCTCAGTTGATTTGCTATAGAACTTGCAATCCAATGGTTGGCGGTTCGAACCCGTTCCATTAAAAACAATATTTAGAGGGTAGATATAAATACTGAACCATTATATCCTATAAGCCTCAGTACCTCAGGTAGTTAGCTACAAGACTTATAATCTAATGGTTTGCGATTCGAATTTCAAGGCACACTGAACTTTCAAGAAGTTGAGGATCCAAAGAAGGCCACGCAAGAAGTTGAGGATTCCAAGATGGCGGATCTCAGAGGGCGGATCCAAGATGGCGGATCCAAGATGGTGTATACAAGATGGTGTATACAAGATGGTGTATACAAGATGGTGTATCCAAGATGGTGTATTCAAGATGGCGGATCCAAAATGGATGTGCGGTGAAAATGGTGGTCAAGATGGCCCCCATACGAAATACATGATGTTCTGGCAACCAGAACTACTGTAGTTCTGTAGGACTGCTGCTGAATATGCATCATCTGCATTATACCTATTAGCCGCTTTATGGGTTCAAATATACAATATAACAATATCCACTTCACATTAATGTGGACTATACCACCTTGCTCACAGGTTGCGGCAATTTATCGTTATCTGTTCATGTCTCGTAGCCAATTACTTTACCGATAAACGCCTCCAATGAATCCGCAACACGACATTCGAAGCGTTTTTCGGGCCAACACACATGCATTTAAGTTTGACGAACATGTACGCGCGTACATGTTTGCTGTGATGTTCGATCGTGTGTTCCCTACTTTACACCTTAAAATATTGCACTTCAACTGCGTAGGTCCTCAGCTCTAGAAAGTAGGTTTTGTGTTTTGCCAGTGGTATCCAACTCCGGGAAGAACCAAGTGTCGCAACCCCTATTTGATAAACAGGGGGGGGGGCGATTCTGCACAGATGGGTGCAAGGGTTTTAAGGGATCGTGTTAAGGCAGTTCAGTTGCGTTCGCACACTGGTCACGATAGTAAGGGGTGCTAAGTAGAGCATCGGAAATATTAGTGAGGTGGGCGTAATAACCCTATAATGTAAATGTCTCCCACGTGTAGGTGAATTGTGCAAGTCATCATGCTGGCCGTCCTATTGCTATTGAGCTAGTGTTATGTAAAACCCCTCGCAGATATCCATATATCATATTCCTAGGTTCCGAGAGTGCATAATGTGCATGAACCTATGACGCGGTTCCGGGCAGCGCCCGATGATTATACCGCTGAGTCACATATTCGCTCGAATAGGTCATGGTGTCGAAAAAATCAAGGCCTCATTGCTGGTAAAAACAGTTAGGGAGTGACGTAGATCTATAGGTGTGTTCGCAGGGAGGGCGGTGATCTATTGGCCTAGGGTCCTAGCCAGAGGGCTGAGGCGGGACGTGTAGCGTAAATAATACACGTGCGCGCGGCGTAACCCTTTCCCAAATAGGTATGAGCTCCATCTCTTCAGAATGTCATCTCCAACGAGACATTCAACGTCAAATGACAATCGGAGTGTTGTGGGCTAGAGACTGGTCGGTGGGTTACCTAATTAATTGGCGATGATCGTGGTTAACGATGTTTGTTGACATGACCTTCAAGCGCAAAAGATGACCAGTCACTGAATGCTGCCATGTCACCTTTTATTACCGTTCGCGTAAATTACAGAGGGACGTTTCTAAAGAAAGACGAGTCTGATCAATAATTACCACCCATTTAATTAGATACTTCCCTTGTTAAAAACAAGGATCCGGACCCAAATGAAATGTCGGTTCCGGTTTTGTTTATATTTATACGGAAATAAACGGTTCCGGTCCGGTTTCGGTTCTACCAAAATAACGGTTCGGTTTTGCGCACTTTTTCCTGTCCATAACGGTTCTTTTCGGTTTCGGTTCACTACCAAAACGTGTATTTTTATGTATTATTAATAAAAACCAGAAAAAAATACACAAAAAATGATGTATGGAGTAGTGTTTTTCATTTTTATTTTCTAAAACCTCGCTCTTCCTTTTATTATTTACATTTACAGTAGTGGCTAAAATAAATCTGGGAAAGGTCCTTTTACAGCTACTCCTACAGCTTTCTACATTTTTATCGACGTAAGATAACTTTCCTTGTCCATATTGGGCTGGTATAAAATATATATAAATTTTATTCTCAGAGTTCTGCGCTCGTGTATTCACCGGATACGACCGTTTTTATTCGTACAGCTGATTACAAAACGATTTAATGAAAATTACCATTATCGATTTAATTAATCATTCCCAATTTCCAAAGTGCCACGCTTGAGTTATGCCGACTTGGGGCTACATATTATAGTTACCATCGCCCAAGGTATAGATAAAATCTCTCCCAAAGGGATAAAGCAGCCACTAATCCTAGTATCTGTATTCCAATCATTCGTTGTCCATAATCCATCTACCTACACGTGGCAAAAACTACGGTCAGTTTGATTTCATTTAAATACCTTACGAAAATTAGTTGCGTCCCTTCGAGAGCTCCGTGCGAATAACCAAATAGGCGAGATTATAAGTTTCGGAATGCTGACGTTCATTACGTTTCACTGTGTATTGTTGTGATTATAAAGTGGAGAATAGAATTCGTACCTTCATAGACTGTCGACGTGCCTGTATTATCCTTTTCTGTTCGAATAATTTGGGTCACTTCGTGAATTAAGAATAAGTCTAAAATCAATATTGTCCGTACTGTTTGCAAGGATTGATAGAACTTAAAGTGATATCGGTTATTTGTGTTTCATTATAACCAAAATTGCATGGTGTAAACTTCACAGGTCAGGTCTTTCAAAATTGCTTCAATTAAGTTAGGTCATTGAACAAAAATACAGTTCTATTGTAATTCGGTTCTGTTTAATTTACTAGTGTACCTATCTGATTCTATTCTATCAGTCAATTGCATTATTCCTAAGATTGTGACTCAACCGAACGGGGAAAATGCAGTCAGTTTCTTAAAACTGGAATGCACTATTCGTCCTTCGTCTCTTTCAATCGACAAAATATCATTAATACACAAATAGCTATTACGTCGGCTCAATTGTCAGATATTGTATCGTATTCCAATCAAATCCCCATAACTAGATCGGTGTAATTCGAAATAAACCCAATTTCGAAGTTACAAAACTAACGGGTGAATTGTTAAATATAGAAAAGCTTCTTATTTAAAATTCAATCCACCTTAAGGGAATTAACACGCCATGCCGAGCGAACTTGAAGAAGATCGCTTGGATAAAAATGGAATTGGTAGGTGGGACCACCTATTTGCCCGCTTTAGATGTTACGGGGGTTCTCCGACAAGTATAACCTTGAGCAGTAATAATGCTACGCAATGCAGAAAGTAAATCGTTAGAAGATTGACAATAACTTTTTACGATATCGATGCTAAATAAAGAGGTAAATGGGGTGATAATGAAGATAATTGGAGCACTTTCTTCAATCAGCTGACATATGTAGCACATATGGTAGGTATAATGGCGTAGCGTTTTTGGCACATTCAGTTTTCCTTCAAAAATCTGGTATTATCGATATAAGTAGGTATAAGTACAATTTCAAACTGGACCGTCTCTGTAGTTGGGTGGTAAGCAAAGTGCTCTAGTCGTCGATAACCTCCTTTCTGAGGAAAATGTAGGTACCCGAAGATGTTGTAGCAGTTACATGAATGAGCCCAGTTTAATTGCTTTTTATTTAAAAAAAAGCTTCATTTTGATTCATGGTAAATTGTGTAGTGTAATAACTGCAATAGACTGAGTGAATAAGAAGGGACGTACAATTTTTTCCATCTCTCAAATTGCGTACTACAACTAATGTTAGCAACGGAAATGGTAAATGTGAACAAATTAGACTATAAAGCAGATACATCAACAGATATCCTTAATCGTTCAATAATTACAGATCCATTAACTTAACGTTTAGGTTACTAGTACAGATATTTGCACTATTCAATTTGAATGAAATATGTAATAGCAAAGAAGGGATTAATTGAAACTTTCATAATCTCCCTGCGCCTTTCGAAAGTCGAATAAGCAATTTCCTTTTGAGTTCATGTAAAGTTTACTTATTACACCGTGGACTTGTAACAACATCAGATCCTTTATCCGAAAACAAATATTTGATGAAACCCAAACATTCGCCTTACAGTTTCCAACAAACTTATGGCTACTTTTAAAACCGACTTACTTATACGCGAACTAACTTCAAAGCCTACCAGGGCACGTTCGATTAGCTATCAAAGGAGAAAAAGTTTTGTTGTTAATGTCTGAAACCGGAAATAAACTCTGCTAGTTCCATCTGACACGGGTAATGCACTTACATCGCACAAAGTTTACAAATCACTCCTTCAGAAGTAGATCTTACACCTGGCTGTAGTGATCGTTGGTTTATACGTGTTGCAGAGCATCTGCTTGCATTGAATTTTTGAAGAATGAAGTGTAACGAGCCATTTGCGCCGGCAGAACGTTCCGATTTGTTGAACGTTTCATTTTTCCGATTAAAAGTGCTCTTTAACGTAATTAAACTTTTAAAAACTAAACTTGCGTTTAGCCTTACCTTATTTTTGGTAGGTAATGAAATTAGTTCAGCAAAAAATCTTTAAACGTCTTTCGCCGTATCGTTACATTTAAACGTAAGCGTTTGCTATCTTTCTTCCGCTAATTATAAGGGAGACTGTGCTCTGATTTCCTACGTTTCTCGGTAGATACCGTTAATATACTTGTGCTTTCGATCCGCTTAAAAAATGTGTTGCCGTTGCCGTGATTCTATTTTTAGATCATTCGCCAGAAGCCCAACGACGCTGGCAGCAAAATCTCTGGAAACCGTTCCTTTGATGTGTTATATGTGACAATCGTTCCGAATTTTCATCCAGGGATAAAGCTGCACTCCCCTGGGGGCGCCCGAGTCTAGCATCCCGTTCTATCAGCTTTCTTTTGATTGGAGTTGATTCTTTGTAATTATTTAACTTTTTTTTGGAACTAATCAGTAATCATACCGTTTAATTTAAAACAATCCATTCTTTGTGGAAGCTGGTCACAACGGAAAAGACTAGTGATAGTTGTAGTGTGAGTAAACCAATCAAGGATTGTCGTTAATTATTAAAAGTAAAAGTGCTTATCTTCCGAAAAGTCACCAAATTTTGTCATCTAATTCAACAAGCCAGTTACATTTACGTTACATTTAAACGTAAGCGTTTGCTATCTTTCTTCCGTTTTTCAAACGTTTTTTCTCATCAAGTACCAAATTAATAAAAAATGTGAAGTTTCTGAAGCTGTGCTTTTTTGTCAGTCTTATATGTGTTACGGAATAAATTTCTGTCATTGTTAATTATAGTTATTGCTGTGATATTTCGTCTGGCAGGACGAAATTTTGGGATTCATAACTAGGATAGAAAAGGGCGGTTTCCTATTTTTTTATGTAATTAATTTTCTTAATCTAAATTTTTGTTTTGTGTCGTTTCCACCTTACATAGAATGGACGGAGAAGAGGAAGGGCTTTTTGCCACAGTCAACGCAGAACTACGTTTCTTTGATTTTGAAAACAGCGTATTGCGAGTTTGAGTGCAGATCCACGTCTGCTGAAGTTTGAAGTTTTGTTTTGGAGTTTTGAAGTTTATCGTCAGTTTTGTTGCCAGTCAGGGCAGTTTTTGAGTTTAGTGAAGAATTTTATTTCGCTTCGGCGAGTTACCGCCGTATTTTGTATTGTGTTGAATCCAACCAGCTTTGGAAGTTAGAAGAGGTTCCGTTGTACGGAGTAACAAGCCGAGTTTGCGGGCAGATTGGATTTCGGCATTTTTGTAAGTTTGGCCCTTCATTAAAGTGCGTTAGTAAGGTGTGGTCGGCGCCAACTTAAGTGTTTTCGTTTATTTTGAAAGTTGTTGTTTTTGTGTATCGTATTTGGATTAGCAGTTTTTGACATGTACCTAACGTAAGTAGATAAGTTTTAATTTTAGTTTCTTTGTAATAATTGTTTGTTTTTCTTGTTGTTTTTTTATTGTGTGTAACCATTAAAACTGAAATTTGTAATTCTCACATTAATTTCTGTGTTTGTCTGTCGAACGATTTCATTTTCTTTAATTTAATGTTTTCTTTGGATGCTTGCCCAAGGTCCATTTTATTTATTCAAAATTCTTAAGTTAAAATTGGAATTTAAGGTATTTGGTCTAACCCACTATCTGAGAAAAGAGTCGAATTCCTCCTCGGTGCTGGGGAGAAGTTTTGTTCCGAGAAAGATAAAGGTTTGAGCTAGCTAGGTTTGTTTAGGTGTTTTGTGTAAGGTCTTTTTGCCCTACGGACCGGTGCACACAGCATTTTTAATTGGCGCCCAACGTGGGGCACACAGCATTATATTATAGTATAATTATAGTGTGTGTAATCGAACCCAAAGTGCCACTTAGATAGAATATTCATGTCCGATTTTTCTATTCGTGGCCCAAGAGTTATCAGATCTTAATTAAAATCTGTTTAGTTCAGGGTTTAGTTAATTCTTTGGAATCGTAGTGAGTTGATGGAGCCTCCTGTGTCTTTCAAATTAATAAAATTTAAAGTCAACATTAGAATTTTCCTTTATAGTGAATGCCGGACGGGAAAAATTCTGAATTTAAAGGTTTATTGATATCGACCTACCTGGACAAGTGTTTTGTAGGTGGCTTAGTGACCGTTTGCCATTGCACACAGCGCTATTATTTGGAGCCCAACGTGGGACACACAGCAATATTTATTTTTACCCGAGTGAAAGGGGTGGAGGTGGATTCTTTCTACAGAATATTACATCTCGGCTTCGTTGGCAAACTCTAGGAACTAGTGTGTCATGCAATACGACTATAAAATAAACCTCCTAAGTTATTACTTTACGACATTTCACATTGCCTAAAATTGGATCCAAGCTAACTAACTAACTAACAAAATGCAAAACAAAGGTGATCGCTTTGCATTTTTAAAAATTGTTCGAATTTGTATTTCGTTCAACATATCTCCTATCATTATAAGATAACTGAGTTAGAAACTAAACACTACATACCTTAGAATGGTATCTCTTGAAAGTAAAAGAATCCAAACTATTTTGATTGCGACATGAAGCTAAGAAATTAAGAAATTGAATGCGCTGTTACAACATAGACAGGAATTATTTATTTTCGACCAGGTATTCTCGTATACTCTCGTTATTAAGAAATCCTGTGGTGATTTACTAATTTCAGCAGCGCAATTAATTAGAAATATTAAATTCTACCACCTCAATATTGCTCGAATTATTTTCATGTTAACTTTTTGTACGCCTCCCAAAGTTCGCTCCGAAAATTTGTTTGTCTTCTATTTTAAGATTAAGTTACTGAATATTCGGGAATATTTTCATTTTTCCAAACGCAATAATTGTATCTGATTGAGGCAAATTCATACGTTCTATTTCTATAGACAATAGAAACCTAAGAATTTATTTAACAATGATCGTACGCAGTCGAATACGCAATGTTGTCAGAAAATGAAAATTTCAGCTATTTAATTCATTCATAAATTGTCGGAATCTAGCTATTGGAAAGGCATTAGGAAAGCGCTAATAAATTACCTACTTCATTAATAAACTTTCAGATTATTGCCATATAATGACTATAAAATAAGAAAACTTTCGGAATTACGTTCAATTGAGATAGTATTTGAAATCTAAAAGTTTACGGCGACGAAGATAATAGGATTTCTATTATACGAATATAAAGGAGAAAAGGAACAGTTGAAGTAGCATTATAGTGGATGAATGGTTTGTATTGTGTTAGTGCTGAATAGTTCCCGTTTGTACATTTCTACACTTTTTTCTTATACGATTTTATGGAAGACTGTTCGACATACCTTTTATACATTTTTCACAAATCTTGTAAAACCTTGGTCATTGTTCGTGCCCGTTCACGCTTACTCAATACTGCACTTCAGAGCATAAGAAGTAGTGTAGTACGTGCTTAAAGCACACATCAATCCTTGCTTTATGTATGTACAGGGTGTCCAAAATTCGAGGTTGACAATTGGAATTGCGGAAGTCGTAAGAGATATGAAGTCTGTTAAATTTAGGCAACGTTGCCTAATTTGCCGCTGAATCTATATGGTTGTGTAACCAACGTCATATAGACGTTATTTCGGTCTAAACACCAAAAATAATGACGAACACTATAAATATTTTAATTTATTAAGTGTAAATCTAGTGGATTATTTATGAAATAGCCACAGAAGTGGTTTATTGTATTTGAATTTGTCTCTCAGTGTTGTTTTCTTCTTGGACTTGTTTGTAAATGCATAATTCTTGTTTAAACTTTATCGCTTTTGTAAATTGTTTATTTAGATTTGTCTATATTTAATTGTAAAACGTGAAATTGCCAGTTGAAATTTAGGGACATCTAGTCGTTTGCCATAAGGAGTTTTATTGGACGAAATTTAATTAACGGACGTGTTCCTATCGCTATTCGATTTGCCCTAGTTGCCTTAGTTATCGTTACGTGAAGTAGTAAAAATGTGTGGAAAGCTTTTAAAACGGTTTGTCCGTATCAAAAAAAGTTAGTTCGAGTGTCTGCTTAGTGAAAGTGAAAGTTTCCACCGTCCGAGCAGCCACCGAATATTTCTTATCTAATTTATCAGGTCAGTTCAAATTATTGAATTCAGTTTAATAAACAAAAAGTGAAGTTTCCTGAAGCCGTCAGCAATGTTTTTGTGTCTTTGATAAGTGTGTGGAGATTACTAGCAACACGGCTTTGTTTAATATTTTGTGTATTTTTATCTTGTTTCTACTACGTCGTCGCGCGCATGTAGGTCGTGTCCAAAAAAGTGCGCCTAAATATCCCAAACGCTTCAATCCAGATTATTTGAATTAGTGGGGAAACAAACCGTAATTTAAGATTTTTTTAAGTTTTATTATCGACCGCTTGTGTGCGGGGCATTATGTCCAACCACGTTTTGTAAGCTCTTCTTTTCTGCAGGTACTTATTATTTTATTTGTTTCATGTGTATTGGAATAATTTTTTGATTGTCAATCAATTAATTGTGCGTTTATTCAAATCCTTTGTGCGACCGACATAGAGTCTTCATGTCAGATTTTTGTATTCATGCCCAAGGTGTTGTAAAAAGTTGTGTAATAAATAGTTTGACATTTTCGGAATTGAGGTCAATAGGCCACCGAGTCAATACTTGGATTTTTCTTTTAACAGATGCCGGACGTGTACGAGGAGAGATAATAAAATTCCAAGTTTAAATTGTGTTCTGCGGGTGGTGAAGTGACCGCACGCCATTGCACACAGCATTATTTATTTGGCGGCCAAAACGTGAGGCAAATAATCAGGGAAACGAAGTTTAGGTCAAGTGTCCTCATTTAAATTCAAATTAGGGAAGTTTTTTTCGTACGGTTAAATTATATTTGGCACTCATGCTTTTATTTACCTAATCAGGATTTAGAAAAAGATGGATTACACAACACATGGTCAAATTAATTGCCTTTAAAAAAACGTAGGTATGCCGTTAAACACCATTAAAGGTTTATTTCTAGTACCCAAAGTGTAAAACAGTCACCCTCAAATAGATTGATTCTTAACTTTAAGCTAACTTTAGACGACCTTGCTACGAATCAAGCCGCTAAAATCGTTTTCTTCGCCCCACAATCCACTGTAACTCGTCTATCTGCACACGTATAAAAGATAACTACCTTTGTAACGAACCCGAATTTTAGGGGTTCTCTCCGTTCTCGCTACTTCATAAGTTTTTACCAGAAGCTAATAATTCTTTACTACTATCCGGATAAACTCACTGAATAAAATGCACGTTCCGGTTCTTGAAATCCTATCACGAATCTTCCCACGTACGCGGACTAAATCTTCTCGTACACAAAATGGCATGCGCCTTATAATTTCGCTAAAAGTTCAATTTCAGTGGATTTAGAATGGTACACAATGTTTCGCGAACAACAATTTATAATACATCCTTAATACTAGAAAAACTCACGCACACAGTGTACGCGATCGCTCGCAAATTTCTATTTGAATCTTATTTTTAACCCACCCAAAGAGCACGTTTCGACCCCCGAACTTAAGCAAGAATCTTCCGCTCATTATAACCTTTGAAAATTGATTCCTTACGCAAACAACTTGACTCGTGTACTCCTTCAAACCAATAGGGTATCGCTTGTTATCGCCAGATATATTTTCGTTCAGGTTCGCTATGAAGCGGTACATGTGTAAATTTCCCTATGTATACCAAAGTATAAATTCGAAAAAATATTTTTTAATCTAAAGCAACCACCCGTTACAGTTTGCATTGCAGCTGACTAATGAGAAGGACCGATAAAGTGGAAGATTTTGAATAATCCGAACATCAAAAATGAGTCTAAGGAAATTGGATAATCGTATGGATCTGGACGTATAGAAAAAAATTGAAAATTTTGAGAAAACGACAAATAAGGGTAACTGACAGGTATTCAATTGTTTTTTTACGAAAACTGGTAGTAAAATGAATGGGGAATGAAAGATTTCTATTTTAAGTCCTTTGGAATTTAAGAATGTTGACATTCACAGCTAGAAGGCTACAAATGCGCTCGTGTGAGTTATAGCAATTATGTCATATATTATGTAGATGTAAATTTAATACGTATCTCAGCAAAAATTTGTCTATTGGAAACTAACTTGTTTGCTGTTCGGAAACATATTAATTTATAATTAATGAATGGCAGTGTTTTGCCATTTTAGAATTGTAGGACAAGTGCTTGTTTCAAGTGTTGTCTAAAGAGGCGTTTGGAGCTAGCAGAGGCGTGACATTAGAAGTGTTAAGTTTGGTATAAAGAAGTTGCAATTATACAAAAGAGGGTGGAAACATTTAATTAACTAATTAAATTGGTTGCTACATTAAATGAAAGAAAAATTAATATCATGAACACGAGCAACATACCGCAAATGTCTGGAAAAAGGAACATTCCATTAGATTAATTGAAGTAATAATACAAAGGTTGTGTTAATTTCGAAACATTTTTTTTATGTCCTCTTAAACCGCTTGTTTTCCATTTAACTGAAAAACGAGATTATTAGGCTGGAGAAATTAGTTGCCAAGAACACGAAATGCTCACAGTTTACTTAATAAGCACGTCATCAATTTTACTTAAAAATATAACACGCCACCGCCCTCATTTATAAAAAATAATAACGATCGCGAAAGTGTAACGTGCAATAGTTAGCAGAGACGGAAAAAAGATAAATTTGTAGAATTTATTTGTTTGGTAGGTAACTGACGGCCGAATCTTGATTTTTGAGTGGGCTCTTACGCCGTAAATGCTTTAGTTACGTTTTCTTGGGCAAACGAAATAATTGATCTAGACACATAAACGGCATTTCTCATGTGCATTCTGCATAATAATGTGCAAAGGAGTTCGGTCAGTCAGTAGGTGGTAGATTATTTAGTCTTGTTGGGGTTTATACGAACTAAAACTAAGCCGCACGTTTGATTAAACCGCTGCCGATTTCCACAACGATGCCAATGGGAACGTGGCCATAAGCTGTATCTATTCATACAAAGTTTTAGACATTTTGCCTTTTCACAGGTTAGGCAACTAACCAACAACAGTTTACAAACAATTTTAACGAGAAAATGACTGCATAAATATAATTATCTTTATTTTCTTTCGTTTCGTGTTGTTGAACATATCTTTTTATTGAGTAAGTTCTCGGATGCTTACATAAAATACAAGAAATATTTTGCGAATTCTTGCCATAGCCAACCAAAGATAACCGAGCTCTTTGAGGCGATTTAGAAGCGTTTTAGGAAACGAATTTTGCCTCTAAGAATTGCTACCGGTTTTCTGAACCAAATCAACAGTCTCTAAAGCTTTGCAATGATTATCTACGAAGTCGTGCAGTTCTTTATACGTGGGAGATTTGCGTGTTTTGCCATCCATTTTCTCCAGTATCATATGCAACGGGGTTGATCCTCCCTTCTTTGAAATAAAATCTCGCTTTTACAAGAACAGTTTCTACTCCATGGCTACCCTTTACTTGAGTTTAATTAAATTTGTTCTTGCGTTGAATGAAAATGTCTCCTTTTTTACTTCCTGAAAACGAATTTTAAGAATTACTTTTCTAACAAAAAATGACGAAAAATCAATTGATGAAATAGTTACAATTTACATTTCCTTTTACATGTTTCCTTGCTTATAGTTTTAGCTAGGAAGTTCATTTAGTTAAATGAATTTTGTGGCCAGGGTGTCTGTGAACTAACTTTAATTTACTATCAAATCTAATACAATCTAGTACACCTTATAAGTATTCATATGGAACACTATACTTGGAGATTTACTCGTGACTGAACGTTAAAACTATCTTTAAAACGAATAACTAAAATTTTTAGTAATTTCAATGTTACGGATAGAATACATGCAATATAAAAGGTTTTAATTTGCTCAGAGATTGCTATCTTTAAGAACATTTAAATCCAAAATTTCTTTGACAATTTTCTACTACATCCCAGAATGTTCTGCGGTAAATAAGACTGTTGATACAAAACGACAATACGACAATTATTCAAGAAAATCAAACAATGGGGCGGCAGAAATGTAACTTTTCGTAGAAATGACATTTATCACGATAACATTTTCTTCATTCAAAACCCGCAAAAGCAATACGGCTAATGCTCTCGTAACTCAAAGTCGAAGACCCGGAAAATTTTCGTTTGCACCACAAACTGGCCACGCTGGTAACCCAAAAACGAATCTCTCTACAACTATCCCAGACTAATCCCTAACAATTCTTTGTTAATTAAATATCGGCATTTCTAAAATAGCATCTAGAATTTAAGTGAGCCTTTTTTTAAAGATTCAAAGATAAAAAATAAAATCCTTGTTACTTCGAGATAATGACGACCAGACTTCCGTAATTCATTATATGGTCAACAAGCTGTAGAATTTAAATACGCAGAAAAAAAGACAATCGCTAAATTTAATTTAATTGAAGACTCCGACGTCTACTTAGATCCCAATTTACTCAAATGTTGAAATTACTACCACCCTATATACTGTCCACCTATAACAATGCAGTCTCCTAAAAATCTCCGAATTGCAACCTCATAATAAATTCAAAAAATAAATCTAAAATCTAAATTAAGAGCTACCGTTACATGTATTAAATAACGGAAAATCCGCGAAATATTCACTAAATGTGTTAAGTAAATTACGAAGTGGGGCTGCGTGTCCTGTTGACAATTAAAATCATAACACAGTAAACCTAACCTGAGTTTTTTCTCTTCATTTCTTTAGTATCCTGATCCCCTCCCTTTTATCACTCAGGCTTCTCCCTGCCCTTTCCACCTTCTTGCAATTCCATAGCATGTGCTATATCTCCTCTTTGCCTTCTTCACACATTCTAAATTTGTTTTCTTCTTCTCGTGACCACGGCTTCTCTCTCTCCTCATTTCCACATCTGAATGTCGCCATTATTTTACTATTTTTCTTTCCCCCTCCTTAAGATCCTTGTAACTATTACTTCCTTGTGCGCTCTTTACCCTCTGCTCTAATTGTGCATCCAGGTCCGTTTTCCAGCTCACTTTTCATCCTTTCTCATATTGCTCTCCTCCTTTCGACCTCAGCCCGTCCGTGTCTTTTTCTTTTATGATACTTTTCTCTCGCTTTCTCTTTTATTGCTTTGTATTTAAAAGTAGGTTAGAATATCATAGGACTAGTAAGGTTTGTTTTTCTGTTCCCAAATATTTCCCTTTTTGACACTAATTTTTGGGAGTTCTTTTGCGTTCGTCTTCGTTGTGAAGCATTATATTATCAATTCGCTTTCTATATCACTTCTTTCCTCGAGCCTTACTGCCCTGCGTCCCGACGCTATTTTTATCTTCTTTACCGTCGCGAAAAATAGTCGCAGCAACAGCAGAAACCTCGTTTACTCGTTGTCTCCCGTATTTAAACTTCCACCATCAAATAAACTTATCCCTCAAGAATTTTTAAATCAACCGCCAATCACAATCAGATGAGATAATCACAGATTTCTCCAAAATGAAACGCACAATTCTTCCAAAGACCTTGTATCTTAGCAGCGATAAAACACGTTCGTTAATTAATTTTCGCCGGATAAAACTTCTTATCGCAAACGACCAGCTGCGTCTTACTGTCAACACCTTATCTAAATTGAATAAATTACCAAAATAAAAAAAAAACGAATGTCTAAGAGGAAACACACAACACTGAAATACAAATTCAAATGGAACGAACCAACTCTGTGCTTGTTTCGTAAATAATCCCCCAGACTTAATTCTCATATATAGGGTGTACCGAAATACTTCCTACTTTTAAAGACGATTCAGACACAAATTAACAAATTATAGGTCAATTTTTTTGGAGGGACGAAAAGACCGATTTAACGAAATACCCCACACATGCTCTACCAAATATAATCTGTCACACAAGATTTTCCTGAAAATAAGGAAAAAGTAAGATACAAATAAAATCATATTGGTCCGTTACACAGCAGGAAATATTCAACCTGTTGTCAACAAAACTTTTTTTCAAATTGGACTGTTTTTTGCAATGTTCGCTAATTTCGACTGCATTGTCAGTATATTTTCTCACGATGGCATTTCACTAACGACGATATCGCTTCGCTTGCTCATTAAAACTTGAGGAATCGACCCTATTAGTAAAGCACGCAGGAGAAAATTAGCGTCGAATAAAATTCGACTAAAACGCCTTTAGTAATTGGCATTGTATGCGAAACACGACGGCACTAATGAGTTAATTATTTGTTTTTGTTTTGAATTACCATCAGCTTGATCGTTTTATTGTAAAATTCAATAGCCACAACAAAGGGTGGAAAATTGCGGAAGGGCGCGAAAAATGAAATAAGTGAAGTAATAATATTGTTTTAACGAACTCAAATGCAGCGGATGACACACAATGAACCGAGCCGTTTAAATCGGCGAATTACGAAACAGTTAACTAAACAAAAAAAAGAAAAAAAGGGGCGCGCATCATCGATCCCACAACGCGCTCAAAGGATACTAATTTATAAACGCGCAGATATCAGTTGAGTAGCTCGTTAACCCGTTTCCAGAACCCTTTGATCGTATAATAGAAGATTTTAGCTTGTAAGTAATCAATCAGTATAGTTATTTCCTGTGTCCCTTCGTTTTTAAACAGTCCCAGGATTGCGGAGGGCATTTAATCTGTGTTGTTTTTTTCTTCTTTGTTGGATGGATACGACCAACTGAGCTTGGCAAATTGAAAGGAGATTCGCTGATAAAGCTCCCTACTACGAAGATATATGAAGTATCCGGTTGTTACTGAGTTGTTAACTAAAAGGGAATTTTTCAAGTCACACTTGTAGCTTTACGTATTATTAAACAGAAAAACCTTCAACCCTTCATTGTTTTGATATCGTTAACCAAACAAATTATATAAAACACCATGGTAAAGTTCATAATACCGTTGTTACAGAAGTGTATAAAACAACATAAGAATAACATTGATAAAGGGAAAACGTTATAGCTTTAGCTCTCATTTCTAGTAAAGCAGTTTTTTACCGCTGTTTCCTATACGCCCTAAATGGGTAGGTATAACAAAGCGTTAGATAAAATCGTTGATAGTAAGTGTTGCTTACTACCGATCAGAAATGTTATATTTCAAGCAATAATCGTATTGATCTGGACTGATATTACGTATAATATAATTAACACAAGAGTGTAGGCAAAATTCATTAATAAAAAAAAACATAAAATCATGCAAATATCGTTGAGGCAAAGCGCAAAGTTTCACTAAATGGTGCTTTAAAACAGCTCATGTGGTGCAAATTAACGCAACTCTTTCGAATTTTATTTTGCTAAACATAGGAAAATTTACAGCTGTACTGCTTCATAGCGAACCTAAACGAAAATGTGTCTGGCGATAACACACCATATCAAGAAACGTATTGCGGCAAGCGAGCGAGTTGTCCACGATCTCTTCGGACCTAAAAGATTCGTTTCGTTGTGCGAAAAACTGAGCACTTGACAGAAATGTGGGAAATGGATATAGGAATCGGGTTGTTTGCGTTCAGAAAAGGGGTACCTTTTCAAAGATTCTAATGGGCGAAAGATTCTTCCTTGAGTTCGCGAGCCAAATTTGGGTGCGTTAAAATTTACACTAGAAGAGGAATTTGCGAGCGATCGTGTACACTATTTGTGCGTGAGTTTCTCTACTATTAATGATTTATTATAAATGTTTTTCGCGTTAAGAAATCTTTGTAACTGAGCTACTTTACCAATAACCAACTAAGAATTTTCTCATAAGGAAAGCTCATGGTGTGGTAGAAATGTACTATTATCTAAGAGACTACACGTCCTCAATTTTTGATATTGAGGAAATAATTTCAAGCATACTAATGGGAAAGGAAATGACCTGTTTGCGCTCGGCATCTATCTACCTATCACCTTGTATGTAGTACTGGTAAAGTCGTCGTCAAAGATTTATTTTATTTATTGGTCCACTCTTGTTCTGGGCTCTCAACAGGCTTGCGCCCAATTACAGGGTGACCCGCATAATGCTTTTTAGAGATGCCCTTGTAAGAAGGTTGTTCTATACTACTCCGGTATTTACCTTAGGAATTAGGAAAACTGCAGGAAAACCTAATTCGGAGTAGCTGGCCGAATGCTCAAAACTGATCTATGGAAATTCCCATCTTTGCCACAGATGAAAAATTCTTATCTCAGCCCAGGTTCGACCAACCGACCTCCGGCTATGTTTGAGATAGATAATTTCAGTGTGAAAAGAGGCTAGAGTGTGAAAAATAACGATCAATAAAGCAAAGTAATAGCTTTTCATTTAGTATTGATTAATTGAATTGCATATTTGCACGTAGTTTTTATAAGAAAGGGTGCATCATTCATTAATCACTGAGGGCGTAATTTAAAGACATGAATTAATTAAAATCTATCGCAATTATGCGTTACGCTTTAAGCTTTTGGTCATTACTTTGTTTTACCTAAAATGTAGCCTTTGCGAAATTGGGGGTGCGGATTACGCCAAATGTTTGTAGTTGGAATTAAGTTTTGCTCAAATACCCGAGACAGGTTATTTCGGCTCTCAAATACCAATTCGCGTTTCCGGATCCAATCAGTCCTGGAAAAGGAGTAACTTTAAGTTTCTTGACCACGTTCGGCTTCGGCCTTAATATAAAGTCAATAACCAAAAGGTGGATCATGGGCGATATCGGGCGGTTCGGGCCATCGCGTGAGGTTTAGTTGTTGAGGATCACCAGCGAGTAGCGCAGAACATGCCTAGTCGGGATTCAGCTAAGTAAGTTACGAAAAATTCATATATTCTTATATTGCCCGCGTTCGTGTAAGCAAACAAAAAGTAACTGTTTAGTAGATAATAGCCTAAGACGGTTTCAGGCACTCAGGTTTGCTAATTTAGAAACGCAAAGTATTCGGTTACATTGTCTGTCAACCAAATTTTGCTTATAGGATGCAGGCTGCTGATTTATGCTGCGAGCGCGTACTTACTGTGTAATTCATGCTTTAGATTAGGGCAGTAACAATGCAAACGACTCGTCGAGTCGTACGTTCGGAAACAAACACCCAAGACTCGGTGGAAACCGCAATTTTGGAACACCACGAATCTGTCCTTCAATGCATCCCTTTCTATAGTTTAGTAGCAATTTGTAACGGTACCTCTTAATTTGGATTTTTTACGAAGTTAGAATTTCGGAGATTGTTAAGAGTGCGCATTGTTATAAGTTTTATAATAGATCTTCTACAGGGTGGTCGTAGTATTGAATTCGACAGTGTGCATTGTGGGAAGGCAACGTTGTTGAATTAACCGTACGCGGGATCTTAATTTATTACCCTAACAGCCGGTTGCAGGAAAGCGAATTATAATCAAAATCCTAGATTATTTGCCAAATCTGAGTTTAAACAAGAATTTTGACATTTGATTGGCTGCCCACTGCAATATAAAGCCAATCTAACGTCTTTATACCGGATTAAACAATATCCTGGATTATTTTTTTATGCAACTGGCCGTAAGTCTCATGAAATTCGCAGAGCAGAAACGAAACAAACGAATCAATGATTAAAGATGGCGGTTTCATAAATAAGACGCCATTTTGTGGGTGTTAATCAATTAAAAAAGAATAGGTAGGGATGAATCTGGCGGCCACGGTCACCCCGGCTATTCCCATCCCGGCGATGACCATCCCGGCACCGACTTCCCGGCGACAAGCCATCCCGGCGACCATTTACTTCCCGGCTTCGGTCATCCCGGCGATTTAAACCCGGTGACGGGCAACCCCGGCGATGGGTAATCCCGGCGATGACCATCCCGGCAACAGTGCACGTCCTGGCTTCGGTCGTACCGGCAATTTGTTGTTTTCAAATATCTTGAAAACAAAAAAATGAGATTGCTTAAATTTAAAATGATTTCAAATCAGCTCAGAATTCTACAACACTTTGCTGATGTATCCTTCTTTCTATCGAACGGACACACTGCATATACCTAAAAAATGGAGCGTTAACATTAAGTAGGTACTTTCACATACCTTGCCTATTTATTATTCATACAAGAAAAATGAAAGGAAATGACAATCTACAGTGTTCAATTTTTGCAATTGAAAGATATTAAATTTATGTATAGAAAAAACAAAAGAAAGATGGGGATGGACTGGGATCGTTTGGAAGGTATGCGATGCCGGAAAATCAATAGTCGCCGGAGTAGGCCGTCGCCGGGATAGGTCGTCGTCGTCCACGGATATAAATCGCCGGGATGACCGATGCCGGGATAGTAATGGTCGCCAGGATGGGTTGGCGCCGGGAAAACGGTGCCGGGGTGTAAGTCGCCGGGATGTACATCGCCGGGATGGGATGCACCGTGAATCTGGAACATTTTTGAAGCTATTAGGGCAATCCCCAATAATAATCAGCTAGAGAAAGGGTTATTGTGAACGGTTAAACGTAAATGAACTTCTCAGTGGGCAGACAAGGAGGGATTGATCATCTTACAAGGAACTTGTGACAAGCAATTTTTTTTGTGAACGCGCCTTTACCATCACTAGAAACAAAATTAATAAGAAATTCTTTCAAGATCAGTAACAGAGTTTGTTCTTCGTTTGGGAATTTAAATCCAAATTTTGGGACTGGAAATAAAGTTTGCTGTCAAAGGAAGAATTTCGTCTGATACAGCTATAAATACCCGTTACTTCACGTCGAACACTCAAAATTGAAAGAAAATCCAAAATGCATTGAGGCAAAATTTATCTTTAAAGGACCAATGAATTGGCAAATTGAAGCCGGTAGTATATTACATACACGAGATAAAGTGCCAAATCGCCAGTCTGTGAGTGCTACTATTATGTGGTAATATAAAAAGGACAATACAGAGACGTTTTTATTACTGCCTTTTTGCCGTTTGTCAATTTCATTCTCAAATTTGACCCGGAAGCTTCACCGTGGTCCCGTGAATTTGTATGTGACGCTGTCCGATCCAGGGGAATGTGTTGTTTCGCCGGGAAGCACAGCCAGCTCGCGGTCGTGGCGGCACGGAGCAGCCAAAGTGGGTCGCTGCAGTGGGTTGCGACTGCCGGGCCGCGAATCCTGCGATTGGAATGGTACCTTTAGATGAGAGGGTTTTTGGTCCATTTTGGTTGCTTTTATTAGAGGAACTTACAACAAAAAAGTCGACCATATGGGTCGTTTTTGGGTAAGCCAAATTCAGAAGCTAAATTCGCCCTCCACAATAATATTTACGTTTTTATTTATTTATTTATTTATTATCCCTCTCTTGTTCTGGTCCCTCAACAGGCTTGCGTCCCATTACAGAGTGACCCGCGTTGCCGTGTTGGGGTTATTAATTATACACGTCGAGATAAAGACGCTTGAACTCGTGCCATTTGACTCTTCAACTACAAAGAAATTTGGAAGTTAGCGATGCCCATTGCAATAGCGAGTGCGAGCGATGCACCACGCCACCACAACTCGCTTACAAATTTATAAGATTTGTAACTTACGAACGCATTTATTCAGAATCTTGTTCAATTAAAGTCTAGTTTGTTTAATTGAATTTGCCCAAAATCTTCCTGAAACCTTCATTTTCATGCCTACTTTCTGTCAGGAAATTTTAGTTTCCATGACAGAGGTAGAGCAGACTACGTTTCCTGTCACTTGCCACTTACTGGCCGCACCTGTCACTTTACCGCCCGCATTTGTGATATTTCCAAAAGTCTAACATGACTCCAGTCATCTCTGACAGATTGACATTAATCAAAAGTTCTATATAAAAATTGAAATTTTATATTAATATACGATTTCGGGTAAAATTTAATACAAAACTCGGAAATTAAAGTACTCGGCCGCATTTCAATATTTCTTCGCTAGTAATGTATCATTTTCCGGACTTTGTATGTAAATACCTATTATACGGGGTGTCAATTTTAAAACTTGCAGTCGGCTATATTTACCAAACTAATTAAGATATTGAAAATCGCGCAAAACCGTTTCGGGGGTATCGAGGTGGAACCAGAATGACGTTATGGGTGACAACCCCCCACCCCCCTTAACCCCCTACAAAAAACCTAGATGGCAACCCCATACTTGTGACAGATCGTTGGAAAGCTACTGAAAAGTGCTTTCCAGTGGTACCAATAAAGTCAATATTCATTAAGACAATTTAACAAAAATTTAATAATTAACAAAAAAAAACTAAATCTTGACATTGAGGGATTTATGGCAAATTGGCCAAGAACTTCAACCTGAGCTGCTTCATTAAGCAATCTTGGTTGCTTTCTTTTTTTATTGACTTACAGTACAGCTGAACGTATGGAAATAATATTCATTTATGGCTCTGAAAATCGATCATCGTTTAGAACAGCTAGAACGTTTAATGAGAGACATCCCGGGAGAAATGTAAGCCACGCCTATGTTCAAGATTTGGTCGCTAAATTCGAAGAAACGGGATTTGTTATCAATAAAAAAAGAAAACAATCAAGATTGCTTAATCAAGCAGCTCAGGTTGAAGTTCTCGGCCAATTTGCCATAAATACCTCAATGTCAACATTTAGTTTTTTTTGTTAATTATTAAGTTTTTGTTAAATTGTCTGAATGAATATTGACTTTATTGGTACCACTGGAAAGCATCAGTAGCTTTCCAACGATGTGTCACAAGTATGGAGTTGCCATTTAGGATTTATGAAGAGGGGGACTGGGGGGTTCTCACTCATAACGTCATTCTGGTTCCCCCTCGATATCCCCGAAACGGTTTTGCGCGATTTTCAATATCTTCATTAGTTTGGAAAATATGGGCGACTGCAAGTTTTAAAATTGACACCCCGTATATCTAGATAAATGGATTCAACTTTTGTTAATGGCGATAAACGTATTTGTTTACGAAATTTTGCTGAGAAGATATTAAATCAGGATAATTAGCAAAGTTGTAAACAGTAAAGTTGTAACTTGACGTGTAACACGGATTCAGCTTTCTTGTTCTTATTCATTTACAAAATTTCATAGGAAGCAATGACCAACCCCTTTAATTGCAAAAATCTATCGCAAAATGGTGCCCAACTTGGGACTTAAACGGAAGGTGCTATTGCAACTATTCCAAAACGCTGGTACGTAAGCTTTCTAATTCCCCAGGGTGCATTTATTGTTAAATATTTGTGTTGATTGTAAATGAAAAAAGTTGCTTTCCAAAATGTTAGTTAAGGGATAAACCCTCACCATGTATTTAATTTGCAACTCTCCATGCTACTTCAAATAAGAATGACATAACTGCTAAATGACGATCATTAAAATTTTAACTTAAAATCCTGCAAGACACAACGTAATAATTATGGTCCTAATACTACCATGTAGAAGTAAGTCAGAGTTTAGGAGAAGTTGAGTGGTATATTAATCAGTGTATTTACCCGAAAACTCACCACAGTACCATTCAGCGTCTGTTTTTAACAAAGCTACACGTTTACATTTACTTCATAAAGAATTGCAACAAAGTTCAGAAATATTTTTGCAAGTGCGGTTCATTAAAATTGTTCAGGTTCGCCTAATAGTTTACCAGCATCTCAAGATTAGTGTTACACTGTGTAACGTAATAATGAGGTAAAGTGTGCGAATAAACAAGTTGACGCTAAAACATGATGAACGAACAGGCGTTAAACACCAAAAAAGTGCAATTTCAAAGCGTTTGTAGTACCTAAATAATAACTCTCAATTAACGTTTTCCCGTTGTTTCAAGTTAACAGTTTTCTCCCATTCGGCAGTAATGCAAATTCAATTGCGAACTGCGGGCTCATGCGTGAAAACACACTTGACATGTAATGACCAACAGCATTTATTTTCATATGACATACTGTTTTAATTAGAAAAAATAGGCTCTTAAAAAGGAGTCTCAAATTTGGCTTTAGGATGAAAAGTTTTAAACTGACCGTACGCAAAGGATTTCGGTATTCTGTCTGCATGCCCATACCGCCATGTCAGATTTCGTGTTCAAAGGAATTATGTAAAGACATATTTGGATACATCGTCGCTATGCAACATATTTGACGAATTAAACGTGTAGCTTTGTTTAATTAGTACATAAAAGCCCTACATACACAATATGGTAAAATCCACTTGTGTAGGTACACGGACAGTTGCGTGTCTCAGGGATTTATGTGCCATGTTAAGATCGGTCATCTTACAATTTTAACTCAGGCTTACAAATTTTAATTTACGTTATTAGAACCGGAAAACGCAGTCGTTAAATCTGAAATGTGAGGCTTTAATTTTCATTTTCGGCAATAACCGATAGTAAAAGTTACAATAGGACCGGCGTAAATACATAAGTAGAGCAGAGTTTCTCTGAGGTCAGAGCATCCCGTGTCGAAGCAGCAGAGGTGTCACACTAAACAGGTCAAAGCTACCAAGATCTACGCAAGCGTGTTACCTAAAGCTCAAAATGTTCGAAAAGCTCAGCTTGCCTTTCTGGAGTCAGTAGCCTCGCGCTATTTATCCCGGAGGTTCTCCCGGAGTTCTTCCACGCTCGCCACTCTCGTAGACGTAAAATTACGAGCGTTAAGTTGAAAAATGATTGACACTACAAAGCTTTTTTCGCTTAAATTTGGAGCTTTTAAGTGATCGGTTGGCATGTGATTTCATTAGTATGAACATGTTCTCAAAAACCTAACTCTTTTTGTGAACCTCGTGATTCGACTGCAAGTAAATATTTCCTAGTTTAATTTTGAATGTCGTTGAATTGAAATCTCCACTACGATGTCAGTGATGTTGCCAATGTATTAAAACAATTTGTGAGTACTTATGCAACAGTTGGCACTTTTAGCGAAGTAGTCGGCTCTTAGTAGAATTTGCTTATTGACGCGCCTTCCTTAAAACAGAGAGTGATTAAATTTCAATTTTTCACTTTATCTTCATTACAAACAACTTGCTGCAGTTGTGCGCTATCGATTCTGTTTGGTCATTAATCATTTGAGCATTAATAAACGTCCGTTTATGACATTGTTTCTTAGCCTAAAATTAATTGCAAACAATACAGCTACGGTTTTAGGCTGTAGGATACAGTATGAATAATCTTGTTTTGAATTACTGCATCAGCCCTGCGTAACTGTAATGCAATTGGCCTAAAATCCGAAAATTTAGACCTTCGGTAAATGAATTACCATCTATGTAGGTAAACATAAAATTGCGGTTCATCAAATTATCTCCAGTTTGTATCATTTGCTTTGTTGTTAATTTCAAGTCTGCCCAATATTACATATTTTCGAAATGAGGATACTCAAATTGAAATTTTTTATAAAGCTAATACTCTGCTCTCAGAAATATTAGCTAGGTATATATGTTATTTTGATTGAAATGCGATGGCAATGGAACCTCATTCGCATCGGTCCTTAATCTAGGTCGCTTTCAACAAAGCAAATAGAAATCTCACGCACCAATCATTTTGATATTAAAAATTAGGTACATGCCTTCGGTGAACGCAACCCTTGCACATTTCGTATTATTGACACGTCTGTTACATGCGAAATGTTTAATTTATTTAATTAGGCGGAGACTCACAAATCCTTATTCATAAATGCAGAAAGGGCTTTATAGGTCTGTATCCTCAATTTACATACATCTATATTCATTAGGTTCGACACTCCACAGTCATAGAAATGCAACTCGTTTATTTCTGCTTCATTAGCTAAACACGAAATTATATAAAGGTAAATGTACATTGTGTTCAAATATTATTAGTAGTAATCCCATAATCCGATGTAATAGAATCATTCACCGGTATTGTACAGTATTTATTAGTAAACACGGTATACCTAATATGAAACATGGAAATGGCGCAGATATAAGCTGTATGGGCATATATCTATAGAATTAAAGCATTTGTTAGTAAAAAGGAGCCGAACAAGAGGATTTAGTGGTCTTATACCTCGAGATATTGATATGGTTGACACACTTATCAAAGATTATTAGAACGAACCCCTGGAGCTGATTGGCGACCGTTGCTGCTTTTCCTTTGACTTCAATTTCAATTCTTTAGAATCTATGTAACGTAAACAAAATAAAACAATTTAATATTAACACTTTTACTTTTCTTTAACCCATGAAAAAAAGTATATACTTAACCTAAGCAGAACGTATTTTAACTACTCGATTATGCTCAGTCGAATAACGCTCTTATATTCACTGGTGTCTTGAAACTTGGGTAGGTATGTAAGTACGACCGAATGTTCAATAAGTTCAAATTTGGGTCTTGTTTCTTGTATCTTCTATTTCTGACCAAAAAATGATTCTTTTTACATCTTAAGAATAATACGTGCTATCCCTCTTCTTCTTTACCTTTGAGCTGTCCAACAAAATATTTAGTACTCTTTTTTCTATGACTACCCATCTTAATATAGAAATTTGCAGTGTGTTTTCTTCCTCCTTTTCAAATACCTTCAGCATTAATGTCATCTTCTGGGTTCATAAAAAGTGGTTCTTCCATATCTTCTTCTGAGCTTAATATGCTACTGAAACTCTCCTTTCTCTCTAAGTATGTTTGACTTTTTTTGCATTTTTGTTATCCTTTTTTATAATTTTTCTTCCTTCTTTTTTCCTTTATCTCTTTTTATTTTGCGATCTTCTCTAGCACCTCTTTTGAAGCAGGTAGTTACATCGGCACTTGCCACTTTTTGTATCTTCTTTAATGTAGTTCCATGCGTTTTGTTTACAGTGTCCAATAATAATTGCTCAAAACTAAGTTTTGGATTCATAGTTTCAGCTGTAGCGCCAGAGCTATGACAATCCTGAAACGGGTTAGTTGAACATCTCACTTGCATAAAATAAAATCGAATATCTACGTTACTGGCAGAAATTCCAATATAACAATCAATTTTTTTAATTTATCCACGGCTAGCCCAGTAATAAAAATGTTTCTATACACCTTAACCCTTGCGGAAGTCTCATCTCCATTTAAAATCTGAAGTTCAAAATTTAACACGCTGGTTCTGGTTCTGGACTTTAGTTGATTGAATATGAATGTTTACAAAGGCTATCGAGTTCCATTTTTTACAGGTTCTTGTATACAAAATATTAGTTTGACTCATAAAAAGCAATACAACATTTGAAATTCTTACTTTATGATCACGAGATTTTATCTTTACCGCGCAATAAATTACTGATACGTATATTCTCCTTCAAAACCAAAATTTTGATCCAAGCGAAGGAATGGTAATACAGAAATTAAATGCAAATAAAATTCACAATCACTGAAACGAAAATAACCAAAATCCTTTGTTTGGATCTGATTCCTATCAATGACTGAAATATTATATCAGCAAAGAGTATTATGGTTACTCTTTGATATCAGTATGGCAATTCAAAAAATAACTAACAACTAATTTATACAATGCAAAAAATCTCTCTCTCTCTCTCTCTCTCTCTCTCTCTCTCTCTCTCTCTCTCTCTCTCCTTTAAAATTTGCAAATAGACCGCTTCGATGGTATCCTTGACGTTAATTTCGTGACGAATGTCAAGCAAAAATGTCCATACGTATTTCGAACTCTACAAACCATCTCCAAATTCTCGAAAATAATAGGCGATATAGATATTATGCATTGGAATAAATCGCCAATGCTCCGCTGTGCTGTGTTGATTTGCTCATTAATAAAATTAAGTTTTTTAGTGTGAGTCATAAATGCATCAATTTATTGTATTTAAACTTCCTGCCAAATGACGTTGTGTATAAAATATTACTTATCGCACGAAGCGCTGCACAAATGTTTTACACAACCTTGATAAAGCAGCTGTTAACTGGCCGTTACCGTTGGTAATGCCAAAGAAGAAAAACTCCGTTTTCACAATTAATTGTTAAATTTAGTACGTTTAATTCCGTTTTAATTTGGGGAACGCGTCTCGAATTCGAATATGTTCCCTCGCGTAAATTCTGTCACTCGTCAAACCTTGTTCTACATTGGGCAAACTTCAAAATTTTAATGTAAAGTTGAGTTTTTTTTGTCACCAATTTATTCACAAAGAGTTTCTTAACGACGCAATCTTAATTGTGCCATTGACAAAAATAAATAGCACCGACATTCTCAGTTGGAAATGTCCACTCAAAAAAATCAAAAACGGTAACTCTCTACTGCTTAAATTTTTTCACCAACAAATTAGCTTACCTTAGACAATAATTAGTTGCTCACACAATTAGTTCGCAATCATGCGAAATATTAAAATTCTCGTATCGAAAAATAGTACGCACGTACTTTTTGAAAGGCTAACTTCGTCTCTTCGCTTATAATCCCCGCACGCACGCTTTTCTTTTCTTGCCTATTTCGAAAGATAAAAACCCAGACATCTTTTCAAAGTAACGTATGTTATATTCACTGTTTATTTTCAGACATAATTTCGTTCCTGTTCGTTATAAAGCGGTATATGTGCAAATCTTATGGAAATTTCCTGCTTTTCAACTTTGTTAGAGAATTTAGATGTCACTTATTTTCGGTTAAATGGCTTTTAGAAGTCCGTTTTTAAAAATTTCTGAATCCATTTCCAAGTTTTTCCAAGGGTTTCTGGAAATACTGTTTTTTAGGGATTTTTAAACCAACATTATTGCGTTGCGAAGCTATCAATTTGAAGTCCCAGTTATCCTTTTCAGATTTAATCACAGAAAAATCTAAAGGTTGTAAATAAAGCTGACCTGTTCAATACTCTCAGGTGATGTTGAGGGTTCACTGAAAATGTCTAACATTTTTGGGTCAGCTTGGCAATTTCCACTTTGCGGAGGTGGGGTCAACACCGGAGAATATGCGGAGAAGGAGAATTGTCTTGCCGAGTGGACGCTGTCAACAGCGTTGTCTCACTGAAAACAACGTGATCTCCACTCTCCACCTTCTCACGCCCTGGTTTCATAAAGAACACGTTGACATTTGGTGGAGCCAATCCTATGAGGATTACTATCAAGTCGAAGTCCTCTCCAACATCAGTATTTCGTCTATTGCAACAATTGTTTCAATCCCTGATGCCGTCATGTTCTCGGTGAGTATCTGAATCAGCCTCTAATTAATCCTAAATTACACGAATTTGAAGAAAGTGGGAGTGACAACTTTATCGACTTAAGCACTCGAAGAATACCAACTTACTCCTTATAGCACTTTACGTTGAAGATAGCTCAATAGTACCGGATGACAAAAAATTAGAAACTACCATTCATGAAAACCTATGGAATTGATGACCACACTAAATCCTATTGGCTAATTCCTGGGGTTAGGGATTAGAGCTTTTAGTCTCTGAAGCCCCATTACCAAAATGGATTTTTGAAAAGATAAGAGAAAGTATGGAACTGGTCAAACTATAAAATGAGGAAAAGCGAATAAATTGTTATGAGGATAATTGGGTCCCAATAATAGTCATAATTATAACAATATTATAATGCGAGAATGGCGTCCTATACTGTATTCATTTTAAGAAGGTAGGGGTAGAAAGCATAGGGAAACTTTGACTTTCAGTGTGATTGGTTAAAACACGAGTCAGTATTACACTGAAACATAAAACGAGTAGCGAATTTTGCAAGCTGGTAGTTTCTGTTGCGAACTCATTAGCTGTTAATGTCAAAGATTTATTTCTGTTTGCGGTGCTGGATATTTCTACTTTACAATAATTTGGGACCGTTTTACATTTTTCCTGTTTGTGTTTATCTTAAAACACAGCGCCATCTACTACCTTCTTATAATGAATGAAGTATAGTTCCAATCCGTTTTGAGCTACCTGGTATAATATTCATCAGCAACAACAAAGTGAGTTTAATAATCGTTTGTCAATTTTCATAAATGCCCTACCTCATTCCTAAGCTTCCTGCTGGTGACTGTGACTGTACTTGAACAATGAAAACAAAATAGCTTCATTATGCAACGGTTAGAAAACATTCATTACGTTTTTAATTTAATTTTTTATCTCACTCGACGCACATATTTGTTTTTCTGTTGTTTACGAACCGACACCACTTGCCCTGCGTACCCCCAGCGACTAATTTAAATGTTTTTGTAAGAATCTCGTCAAGGCAGTATTTATTTCATCTAATTAAGTGTAAATTTGTTAGTAAGAAATACGAAGCGAAATAAAACAGATATTGATTTTCGCGAAAAGCGAGAGATGGAATTGCCGAAGCTTACCAGGTATTGAAGTTACGGAGGAAAATAAATTGAAGGTCTGTTTCAACATCCTTTCCACTTTAATTTTCTCTTGTTTAAGAAGAAGTAATCTCTTAATATGGGAGATATGCTTTTAAACCTTTCAGTTTAGCCAACACCAACAAAGGATAAGAAAGATTTAATATAACAATAGTAAATTTAGATAAAGATAATGTAAGACAATGGAAAATAGACAGCAAAGAGCTTTAGCGGTTGTCCAAAAATTCTTTACGTAGTTAATACGAAAGCTCAATTCTTATAAAATTTAATAACCCAATTACCACTAACATCCCATCATACTATGGCTAGGTGGGAATCCTGTTTAGATAGTCTACAACTAATACTCCGTAGGTAAGAAAAGTGATCTTATTGCAATTCATTTATTTCAAACATTTTCACAGATATTACAATAAATATATTATATATATGCAATATAATTCATTCAAATCAGTGAGTGTGGCTAAAATAAAAATAGCTAATTTTCTGTATTAGTGATATCAAAAATTACACAGAAAACTTGATGATCGGGCGCTTCGTTTTCGAAAGTTGATATTTTTAATCTTAATTTTCCAAAAGGGAACGTTTGAAGAGTAATTTTAGAATAATCTAACAGGTGGTTACGAACTCGATAGCGTTTCTGTAAAAAAAAGTCTCAGAGAAGTTATTTAACGCAGAATTATAGGGTAGGTACTACTAGTATATTTAAATCTGTGGTACTACTTTTGCCATCTGACAAAGTCCCGATGTCCATTGGGCAGATAGCTGAATATCGTACCAGAATTGTCCTCCATATTTATTAAAGGCCATGCACGCGTATCTGTCTCGAATGTCAAATAACTTTGTGAAGTGCTTTCCATCCAGAGAATAGCTTATTGCTGCATGGAGCTAAAAGAATGTTTTCAAGTAGATCGAAATGGCACACGCACTTACCGCGATTTTCTCATCGAAAGGTTTAACCAACTTCAATGACATGTTCAGATATTGGCTTGAAGATCTGTTGTAGATCTGTACAAATTGTTCGGTTATGTTGTTCGTCATATAATTTTCAAGGTTTGTTACCATAAAGTTTGTGAACGTAAACATTTTTGCGGACTAGAAGCAAAGAGTTACTAATTAAGAAAAAATACAGTAATAGCACCCTAGTAAAGATAGCTAGATACAGTAGCAGTTGCACCACATACGAGTACATTTTGTATTGTATTCACTGAGGCGCTGAATAATCGACTGAATTGCAATTACAACTTCAGGGTTTGTTGGTGCAAGGATCATTTACTATGGGTTTGTAGTCTGTGTCAATTAGAGTGTAATGTAATGCATAACTTTTGATCAAAATGCATTGCCATAACTGATTGCCATGACATTAACTTTTGTTCAAATATCGTTTGCATCATGATGACTAGTTTTAAAACTTTAGCTACCTGATAACGGTGTTGGAAAGTATGGAGTATAAAATAAGCAATAATACATCACTTTTCCATATTATTTTTGTTTATTTATACAGAGTTCGAAGCAAAGTTGTTATACCAACCCATTTACACTTAAACAAAACTTCATCCCCAAATCCGGATTTGAACCAGGGACCATCAGAGTTGTAATCGAGCGTTTCTCGTTCGTCGTTCGTGTGTTCATATTTCCATCACGTCCAATAGTGCCTTATTCTATGTTATTTTCTGCCCATCTCAGTGTAAGCTATATTTCCATATCTCCTAGAATCGTCTCTTTGAATCTCATTTAATCTTCCCTTTATACATTCTACCCTGTTCGATAATGCCAATGCCTATAGCCGCGTTCTGCGGTTTGCCAGCCAACCAAAAACCAACCCAACGCTATTGCAAATTGCTTGATTCATTCACGACTTCATTACGTATCATTTTCTGAAGCTTTCAAGCGTATAGTGATCCAATGGGGAAAATTTTTGTACGCTGTAAATACGGATAATTGAAACCAAACTAAAAGTTGGCGACGAAGAAACTTCGATAGATGCATGAGAAGATTGTGGTACAGCTAAATACCAAGCTTACCTAAACTAGGACTGTGTAAATGAGACCTTGCATGAAACCTAATCCAGAAGTATCCAAAAACTCTTCAGAATGAACATCTGCGTAAAAAGCTCGTGCAAAGAAAAACCCATGTCATTTAAAAAATAGCATATCCATTTTGGGAAAACGATATTGGAAAAGGAGAAAACCCTCTAGGTATCATACAAAGTATGTTACAAAATAAGGTAAATGTAGAACCCCCGCTACCAAAGCTACTGTAAGAAACATTTCGTGAAAGATGCGCTAAGCAACTTCACAACAACATGTAACGGGCGATCAAAAAAAAGTGGCGGTCGAGTCGCCTTTGGAAGTTCAAGTTAAGTACAATTTTCCATGTAAAAAATTCCAAAGGTGACTCGAGAGCAACTCATTTTTGATCGCATAGTATTTGATTTAAGTGAAAGTGAAATACAGGGTGCCCATTATGTTATGGAATATGGTATATATCTCGATAAATATCGAATGTATACAACATTTTTATATATGAAATTCGTTTAACATGTTATTTCCGATAACCAGGCAGCATTCAGTTGTTTTTATTTCAGAAGACGACTAGCGAAAAACAATTTTTTTAAATGGCAGTGAACCTTTTCATTAGGCTCATTTGATAGAGATTTTTGTTCGATGATGTAACATGTTAGTACCATAACACAAGAAAATTTTGCAAATAAAATTGTTATAATCACATCAATAACATTAATCTAGATATCTTACATCAAAATAAACAAATGAATGTGTACGTTTGTTACCATTTTATTGCTAATTTCATGTTGTCTTCAAGGTTCAATATGAAACGTGCAGGTTCATTTGTTTTATTTTGATGTAGGATATCTAGATTAATGTTATCGATGTGATTATAACAATTTTTTTCAAAATTTTAGGGTATTAACATGTTACATCATCGAAAGGGGAAAAAAATCTCTATGAAATGAGCCTAATGAAAAGGTGCATTGCCATTTAAAGAAATTCAATTGTTTTTCGTTACTCAATTGTTTTCTGAAATAAAAACAACTGAATTATGGATTATGGGAAACAAACGTTAAACAGCTTTCATATAAAAAAATTCTTTATTCATTGGAAATTTACTGAGATATATACTATATTCCATACATAATGGGCACCCTGTATTTTTTGTGCAGTTATGAGAGACGGATTTTCAAATAAAGTTTTCCACACTTTCTTCTGGCCTGAATTTTCCGTTGAATTCTATTTGAAAGTCAATAGGATGCGGATATTTTAATTTTTTTTATCTACGGTTATCTTTTCGTTGAAATCTAAATACCGAAATAAACTTTAACTATAACAAAGAATAGACCACTTCCAATATACAGGCTGATTGAAATTCGAGGGCCACAATGGGGACCTCGGAAACTGTAAGAGATAGGTAGGTAATTTAAATTTGGTTGCATATTTTGAAATTCAACGTTGTTTTGTTGGTATAAGAATTGTTAAATGTTTAAGTTTTGTTTACTGTGATTTGTATGTTTAATTGTAAAAGTGAAAGCACTTTGTAAAAGGTAGGAACGTATGAAGGTATTCGCACCAACTCGCCATACCAATAAGAAAGTTTGTTATAGCGTTGCGTAAGGTGAAACTTAATTAGTTCCAAGATAAGCACGTGTTATCGCCGATAAGTCAACAAAAGTTATGGAGCTTATTTCCAAACTATGGTTAATCAAATTTGGTTCTGGTTGGCTGTTTGTTTACGAAACCTGTTTGGATGTGGATACCCAGTTCGTCGTTTTCCTAATAAAGTTTTTTGGAAGGAAGTTGAAGTAATTGTGCTAAGAGATATAATTTACGATGTCACAAAGTGAGCCAATAAAGTTCGTGAGAAAAAGCGTTCCAGCCGTATGCGGAAAAATTAGTTGTTCGAGTATGGGTGTGTGTGTCGACCGAGCAGTTTATTGCACAGCGAGGCCTTTTTACTAGGTTCTCCAAGGTTTCGCTAAAGTAAGATTTTTCTCTCCACCATTTGATAAAGCACAAAAAAGTTTAGATGGATGCGTTAAATGTAAAGATAAATAATACGTCACCAGAGTAATTGCAATTGAAGCAACCACAGTAACTGTCCAAAAAAGCAAATTACGACTGCATTTCACTAAAGCACCCACATACGTCTGCCCAAATTTCCCCTTTGTAAGCACCTCGTAGACGAAAATCGTTAATATCGACGCGCCCGGTCGTCAGTCGATATGGATCATTAACTTTCCTCGTCTAACGTTATACTTGACACTTTTATTGTAAATTATGGCCCATTTGAATGTCGGGCAGAGAAGAAAAACAAGTTGTAAATCAGCATATGCATGATGAAAGCGCATTTTTGGTAATGCAGATCAGTATTTCATTAGCAAAGTTTACAATTATCGATCTCACTAGTAATCTAACTCAAAATAGACTAGAGCCTGCACATCTACACTATAATAGGAAGCTTTTAGTGAAAATTTGAAGTCTCTAGTTATTGTAATTGCTGAGATCTCAGCCGGACAGCCAGCCAGCCATAATGACTAAAAACGTGTTCTACGGAAACGAAACCAAGCGCAATCTTGAATTCTTTCGTTGCGACCAGGGCGGAATCGGGAATATTTAAATCGAATTTTAGTGAACAAATGCGGTTCCATTACAGTATATATAGGAATAACGGTATACCTATGTTTAAAAAGCCACCATCAGCAGTAAATAAGTCAGATTTGCGCACTCACTAGCTGTTTAACAAAGTTAATAACGCATACAAGTATTTCATGAACCGCAACAACAAAAAAGTGCGAAATAATCAAATTAAGGGAGTTCCGAATGTATGGAAAAACGGAAAGCCAATGTTCTTACGATTTACGGACAACCTGTAGGTATCTGCACTTCTCCGTTACGCGGTTTATTAATAAATTTTAAACAACGTCATCCCCGTGGCAAGTTTGGTCAATGAATTTCGCAATCCCTCAGATCCCACGGGATCCCGCTCCATTTCCGTATGGGATTAATCCCGCAAAAATGCTGCGGCATCCCGGTATTTCGAGATCCCGCCATCCCGGTATTGCATTCCCTAGCGACAACTGTCAATATTATACGAAAGTAGGAACTGTCGAAAACAAATCTTATGAAATTAGCAGTAAAAGTGGGCAATTCAACCAACAAGAATATGCGGGAACGGAGAATATGCAGTGACTCTCAAGTGCAGATCTGTATAGAGGTAATGTAGAACAAGCTGAACGTAGGTTTCATTGTTCTTGTAGTTTGGTGCGAAGGAGTGCTTGGGAACAAGTGCGTACATGTTTACTGAAAACATAGCTTACTTCTGAAGCAATTGTCCTGTAACTTTATATCCATCCACTTCACCGTAAGTGTTTAAAATTAAACTCGTGTATACAATTTCAAATTCTTCCCATAAAAAAGTTTTTATAGAAACGTAATACCGCAATATTATTCGTGAGGCTTAAATGTTTTTTTATAACATCTCGCGATATAGAATAAAAAGTATTGTCGAAGGGTATCTCATGATCGTCCACCGTTTTACAAAGAAAACGTCGTCAGGACTCAGGACGACATCCTACTTGATCGGAAAGGTGGATTTGGTCAAGCGGAAAACTTCCCCTAATTCTATAAAGTTTTCTTGTAAACTTTTTTCATTTAGTTTGTAAAGTAAGAAAAACTACACGTAAAAGTGCGAAAATGGGAGTGACATCATAAAAGTGCTCTTCACTCATATTACGATGCTTGTTCACTGCTGGTACCGATAATCGTTATTATCATCCCCTTAAATTATGAAAGTCTAAGGTTACCGCAAACCCTATTTAGTCAGTCTAATGAACTGCAACCGCGTTGCCGTCTAAATGGTCCGGACGGTCTCAAGATTAAAACGGTTATGGTGCCTATAAATTTGTTATTGTGCATAAAGTTAGTGTTGTAATAGTATTGGGTGTTTAAGCATTAAGAAATAAGGTGTAGACCACAAAAATGCAATTTCCACATATACACATCTCGCACGCGTAATAAACCAGGAGCGTCCATATAATTCTAAATGATTTCTAATCATTTACTTGCGGACTTTGTATTTAGCAACAGCACCTAAAACAACTATGTGAATTTCAATTATTTGCTGACGTTAAATGTGTACCTAATCTGAGATAGGACACAAAACTCGATCATATTAAGTGAATTCCAGGTCAAAGTTTTGTGTCACTTGTATTTTATTTATTTAATTGTAATACAATTACTTGTTAAACGATTAGGTTTATTCTTTTATAAAGATGTTATCTCCGGTCATTGCGATAAGAACGTTATCGCTGTGTAAGCTAATTAGTTTTAAGTGTAACGGTTTATTTTCTTCGTTACAAAGCGGGCAATATTACTTGTTAGAAGATCCTATTGGACGATTGTTACACATTCATCTAGTTTCGAGTCTAATTTTAATTGTAATTGTTGCTTCAGTTCAGAAACGCTTTAAGTACCTACTGTTCTGTTGGCTGCCAACATCTTTTGACATAAATCTACCACCTGCTGATATTGAGCCGCCATTTACTGAAACTGGGTCACTGGGTCATGTACCAGATTTGATATCAAGAATTCGATCGTTAACCATGAAACACCTTCCGTACCGTACCGTACCGTACCGGGAACAGTAATACTCCGAGCGACGTAGTCGCGAGGGTATTGCCTTCCCCGAGGGGAATTATACTCCGTTTTATCCCGTGGTACATTCTACGTTTTATTTTTTATTCAAAATAGTAGAATTGCTGTTGAAAAGTAAATTAATTTGCAAATAAAAATTTGACATCTGATTCGCGGTGTTTCGTATGGGGTTGGCTGCGACTGCCATGGTTAACTAGTTACGTGTACAAACAACAAAAAATGCTGCGTCCGTCATTTTGAAAGTAATTTTTGTGTCGTTTGGCTTTGTTCGAGAACGGAAAATGTTGGAAGGGAATGAAGATGATGATGTTCCCATGGAGGGAATAAAAGAAGCTGAAGACGCTCTTAAGGGGTTAGTGCCGGCGACCTCAAAAACATTATATGAAAACGAATACTGCAAGTTTTGTAAATGGCGATCGGAAAAATCCTTGAATATTGTGAACGAAAAAATTCTTTTGGCGTATTTTAGTGAACGATCTAAGCAGGGAAAACCGTCTTCTTTGTGGACCTACTCCATGCTTAGATCCATGCTGCGTGGGCGAGAGAGCCTAGATATTTCAAGGTATTATTTATCACATTATTAGTCGAATTTGAACAATACCAAAACGTTCTTTTGGATCATAGTTATGGGCAATTAAAAACGTTTTTAAAAATAAGAATTAGGGATTTAAGCTCAAGAAGTTTAAGATTCGCCATTCACTGTCTGAAGGAAATCTGAAAAGTACCTAGATGTATTTCAAATGTTGTTTTACACACAACTGCTACGACAATGGATCTGTATCACAACCTACAAAATGAATGAAGATAAGTATCGTGAAAGAAGACCATTTTAAGAAATATAACATAGTTATAGTTACCACCTATGAAATGTTATTCTCGTTCCTTCTGTAGGTTTTGACTGTTATATTACACAATTGACAGCTAACCATTGTGTTTCACTTTACCGTAAATGTCAATTAATTGTCAAAGTCCTATTGTTCTGATAGGGAATTAGATTTTATAATTCCCGTTGTTATGACAGCGGGAATTAGGGGTCTGTTTATGTGGCTATAGACTAGTATTTTAACCACCTTGTAAATTATCAATAAAAAATAAATTATTTAATAATACCCCCGTACCTTCTCAATGTCGTGTGGGGAGATACAAGCTAGAAATTGAGTGGTGCTCAATCCTACATAAGTGCACCGAAGTTAAGATCAGTTTACCCAGAACGAACTCCCGCTGTGGAAGATTCTCAAGCTCTTATTTTGTGTTTAACCCTCAGCTAGTTGGCCGTTTATGCGGCGGGTTTGAAGAAACGCAGCGCTAAATCTACTTATACCCATTATATAAGATAAGCACAGATTATCGCAGATGTTTTTCGCCGATAAGAAATGTACGTCGTGTTTAACTTCTACGAAGATACAGTTGAAAGTGGAACGGAAAGGGAAATTGCGGAAAGACGGAAGTTAATCGTTCTTTTTCTTTGTGGATGCGGAAACGTAGTCGCTTTTGGTGATTGGTAGATTTGTACGTATAATTGAAAAGACAGTCAGTCCTTATAATCGTGAAGTTCTTGTTATTGATGAAAGTAAGTTTACTGTATTAAGAGATTTAAGAAGTGCGACGAACTTTCGCCAGAAGCTCGAGCACCAACGGTGGCTTCGGTTTTCCTTTACACAAAAAATAAAACGATATCCAAACATGAAATTGAATGAAGGTAAGAAACAGGAAAATTTCAGCGGGAATTTACAAGTCAAAATGTGTAGATGGTGACAGCGGCGATAGCCGACGGAAGGCGGGGGAACGGCGGCAGGAAATGGCGGAACTGGAGTACTTCGGGCGCCACCAGAAGTTGTCGATCTCTCTTGCTTCGGGAGAACATGTGGTTGACGATGGTAAGCTCCAAATAAGTCGAATGGGGAACGGCTGTTTCAGGAATTCTAAAAGGAAAGCGATGGGCGGCTACTGGATGATTCGAAAACAATCTTAAGGCGCATATAGCCGATCCGTTATTACTATTCCGATATGTAATTAACCCCACTAAATGCAGAGTTAACTTTTTTTTACCTCACGTCGTCGATTAAACAAACAATTCTATTAAACAAACTTCATCGCGTTACAGTTGACGTGCAGAATAAGAATGAATAAAATACGGTACCGCAACGGTTAAGCGATTCTAGGTCGTATCACCTACGTCAGAGAATGTTAATTAAGGTTAATTTCGCCTGCATCCAGTTTTGTTTACAGTAATGTTGTTTACGCCTACCTGATGCAATTAAACTGCAGTTTTAAAAATTTTATCGAATGGAATTTTAAAACTGCAGTTTAATTGCATCAGGTAGGCGTAAATAACATTACTGTAAACAAAACTGGATGCAAGCCAAATTCACCTTAATTAATATTCTTTGACGTAGGCGATACGACCTAAAATCGCTTAACCGCTGAGGTACCGTATTTTGTTCATTATCATTCTGCACGTCCACAATAACGCGATGCAGTTGTTTAATAGAATTGTTTATGTTTAATCGACGACGTGAGGTAAAAAAAAGTTAACTCTGCATTTAGTGGGGTTAATTACATATCGGAATAGTAATAACGGATCGACTATACCAATTTTCCTAACCGGGAAAAGTAAATAATCGGATTCCTTAGAGGTTTCTTCCAATTAACGGAGTTGTAGGAATTAGTTTTGGTAAACCACCAATGCAAAAAGATCTAAATACGGTGCGGAAAATTAATTTCAAACACCGAATTTGAACGGTACGGATGAAAAGTAAATTTACGGAAAAGGTAGATAACTTAACGGTTATTAACACTAAAGGCAGAAAGATTTTACGTTTGGGTTAAACCACCAAATGCAAAAGAATCCCCTCTAAATTAAACGTTTACCTGAAATAATTCGGCTGTGGTATGTTGGGTTCGACGGTTTTTCCAGCTCGACGGCGTGTCCATGCAATAACGCTCGAAAATTAAAGCTATTTTTAATAAATTACGTCTGAAAAATACGGACCCGGTGACAACATTCAAGATTTTTAAGAGCGCACCTAACGGATGTAATTATTGGAGGAGGTTCATTCAACCAATTTACGGTTAATTTATTATGTTTATTCAAATACTCGGAATGAAATCTTCAAATTCGGCAGTCAAGCAATGCCCTTTTGTTTCTTGGAATGTGAAGTCAATCGGCGTAATTTTTTATCACGTTTATATTTTGCACGACCTTGCGGTTTAATCCTGGATTTTCGTATACAAGAAAACTAAAATCGATTAATGGGCAACTGAATTTCTCTCTTCTTCCCTGGCAAGAGATCTATCGGCGGCTGTAAAAACAATTTAAATATTCCTACAGGAACGGATGCAATTAGCAAATTACATACGGCCTCTTATTTTCCATAAGTGTTTGTTTACAATGAACGTATACGTAAATATTTCATAAACCGTAAATTTACTTCGCTGTTTACAATAAACCAAAGATCATACTACAAGTAGTATGATCTTTGACCGTACGTAACTTTGAAACATTTGCGACTATGCGAAAAACTTACATATCGCATACGTATACGTACGTAAAAATTACGTTCATTGCAAACACCTTCGTATGTTTCTATACAGTTCAACTTTGTGCGAAATTTTTACGTTTTATGTATTTCTTACGTACACGTTCATTGTAAACAAGCACTTAACGGGCGAGCCTAAAAATTAACTACTAATTTTCACTTTATATTTCCAACTTCAACAGAAATAAATATTTTCGGTGCGACAATCTTCGTAACGAAGCGCCCAACTTCAAACGCTTCTTGATACCGGGTGTTCATCAACAGAGTGATCACTAAAACTGGTAATTTGCAGGCGGAGAATGGGTGGGTGCTTCCTTACAGTAGTCGGGGTGAAAGTGAATGTTAGATTGAAGAAGTAAAGTTTACGTATAGGCCATCAGTCATGGTAAACGCGCATGTGCTACATACAGGATGATCGAAAAACCACGAAAACATGGAACTTGCTTCAGTTAAAATATCGGATTTTGGGTAAATGAAAATCCATTTACTAAACGGACTACAATATTACAAGGATTTAAATGGAATGTCCGACTGCAACTGTATACCAACTTTAATTGAAATTTGTAGCATGCTGACGTAGTGATGTTAATGTCACTAAACACAATATCTGGTGTGCATCAAATGTAATTTAAATACGCAATAGACTGATTTAATGCTATTCTATAACCAAGTTCTAACAATCAACGACGCAATCCCAGGTTTTAACACGAACCATTGTGCACTCTTTACATCTCAAATTTTCCAGGTACATTCCAGATTTGTAGACGTATTCTGGATAAGTACAAATAAGTGTCTCCTGTGAAGCTTCTGAGCAATAAAATTGCAAAGAACTTTTGTGTTAAGTGGTGCTCATACGACAACAAGAAATAAAAAACGTAGGATGTGCAAGTAAAATGTACCAAGAAGAAACGTCTATTCACAAATCAAATTTGTCCCAAAAGGGTACCCGGAACATTTATTATGACTAATTGGCACAGCTTAAATAAAGTCACCACAATTTACAGACCTTTTCCGTGTAATATGTCTAAACATAAATCTATTCGGGATTAACATGTTTCCTTCATCGTAAAATACTATTACTTTAATAAGGTGGAGCGATAAGAGGCCCGCAATTACACCTAAATTTCCTACTTTACAGACCTATAAATCCCGCGAAATATATCAAGATTGTTATTGTCAAACTTACCAAAATTTGATGTTATATAGGGTTCCCGAGCCGGCTCCGAAATAAAATTAGAAACAGCCGCAAGATGTATATTTGTGCACTTGTCTAATGTGAAGATTTATCTAACCAGTACCCACAATGCTCTTATTTAATTTATGAAAGGCCCAAATTGTGTAATTGAAAAGACCCTTTTTTAATTTTTTCTGGCATTATCCGCAGATCTGTAAAATAACAAATAAATCGTACTCAAATTCCGCAACGGCAACAAGTGGAACTAATTTGTCTTAATTTGTCCGTTTCTTGGTATTTTTGGTTCTCAGTCATCCCCTTAATCTTTTCCGGTGGTAATTACTTGAAAAGTTGAAACTTAAAAACAATGTGCTTGTTCTAATTGGAACGTAACTTTCGTACAGTTTTAAAAGAAATTAGCAATTATATACAACTCCAATGGTCACGTGTAACCCTGCGCGTGTAACACTACGTTCGAGTTGCATTTACTTCGGTATTCCTTGAATTGTAACGCTTTATGACTTTAATTACGAGTCAAACATTATCTAATGTACTTCAATTTGTAGTTTTCAGAACATGTGTACTTCGATATCCGCCGCGAAGTGGTCGTACATAATCAATTAATACTCATATTTGCAATGATGAGACAATTTCATTCCATTTATACCTAAGTATATGACATTGCGACTGTGTCATTGGTTGTATAGCAAAATAAATGTAACCCAGGTAAATTCGCCTCTAAAAATACGCTCATCAGTTGCAAACATTAGTTTCATGCAGGATTTTTATGATCTGAAACTACGGATTGCAGAAGCCATTTTGACATACTTATATGCGAAACATTTTACCATAGTATAACGGGCGATCAAAAATGAGCTGCTTGCTAGTAGCCTTTGGAAGTTCAATTTAAGTACGATTTCCCATGTAAACAAAAATTCCAAAGGTCACTCGACAGCAACTTATTTTTGATCGCATTGTACTATTGGATGTTGCACTGGCTGCCACTTTAAAACTTAAAACTAAAGTAGTACATAAAGTTTTTAAATTAATTACGGACCAGCGGGCCTTCTCTTTTATTTTTAATTTTACTTAATTTTTAATTAAAAAAGACAAAATCATGCGTTGGCGTCCAGAATTAGCTCCACATGATTTTGAGATCGAGTGGACAACGTCAAGGCCGATAGGTTATCAAAAGCATGTGGAGCTACAGACCAACTTTACACAGTCACTTCATCCAGGTGTGTCACAAATTTCCCACTGGATTGGAACTAAAAATTTAGATACTCGATGGCGGAAGTAAAGAAGATGTCATGTCATACCGTGTATGTGCGAAAATATGATTGTCAAATTCCACGCGGTCAACTCATTAAAGCTGCCGCACCTTTCCTAAGGCTCAACATAGATTTTAAGGGCCCTTTGCCTTCGAACTCTCGTAACCGCTATCTTCTGGTTATAGTACATCAATCCTCATGCTTCCCGTTGTCTTCGCCTGCTCTGACGTTATCACGGCAAATGTCCTTTTTTCGCGCCATTGAAATTGCGTCCAACATGACTACTCCTTAAAATCCTAAAGGGAATGGTCAAGTCGAATGCTGCAATGGTAAGCTATTCGACAAGCTACAAAGGGAAGAAATTTGAAGATCTTATGCTGGGATAAAGTCGTATATGATGCTTTGCACTTTGTATGGTCACTACCAAGAGGTTTTTCTCCTTCCCTTGGCGGTCTTCCCACGGTTCGTCTCTTCCCTCCTGGTTGTCACAGCCAAGCCCTAACCTGACAACGAGAGACATAGCAAATACGACGACGACGACGAAAATACAAATGAAATGTCAATGTGTTGGAAATTTTGAAAATTGGATGCATGGATATTTCTAAATCTATAGAGGGTTGGGTTGGTAGAGCAACCTTGGCTAAAACCCCGCCCACTCAAAAATAAATAAAATAAAAATAAATTTTGCAAACGGTTGCGAAATGGTTTTGATAATAGTAGTGATAGTAGAACATCTTTGAAATGTGAAGAAAATTATTCGAAGATTTGTACGTAATTTTTTCTTTGAAGAAAATATATGGAAAGTTTTGAAAATTTCTGTGAAGTTTTAGAAATGTTTAGGAAATCTTTAAAAATTACACAAAATGTGAAAATGTCTAGGAAATGGATGCCGGAAAAAATTGTCAATGTTTCTGAAATTAGGAATTTGAAGTGTTTTCGTTTCAGTCTACCACATTTCCGACAGAGCGGGTCTTATGGAGTTTTCTTACCAAAATCATGATCGCCTGCTTTTTTTTAAAAACGCAAGAAAGAACCAAAAGAGAAAAATATACAAGAGAAATTGTAGACTAAATTTCCTATAAAAAAGTAGTAGAGGAGGCAGAGCCGATGAAGCCACTTGACAATACGCATCGGTGAGAAGAAAGGATGGTTACTGAAACAACTTGGTCTTCCGGCAGTTCGCGCCTCGTGACGATAAACATCTAGTATCATCCTATTAGGGAGTTACAAGCTTCTTATTCCAACCTTATAGACGATGAAATCCTCATCCGCGGAACCCTCAACATCAGAGGAAGAAGTATGTTCCTATGGCACGAAATCTGTGGCTGATGGACAAGCAGACCAAATTTTACCATCTCCGCGACGCTTGAACAATCCAAATTCAGCCTCCCCCGTCCCTCGTCGTTCGGATCGTCAGAGAAACGAACCTATGTCAAATATCATTTTATAATATGTTATTTAAAATATTTGAAAAGAGCAATCAATTTGCTGTACGAAAACATGAAACATGCATATGGTTGATATACAAAAAATGATATTTCGTATTTAGAACACTCACATAGAAAAGACCTACATCAATTTGTTCAATGTTTCTTTTTAAAGTTTTACTTTTTCGCGTTACGATCTAACACGGCATGCAACCTAAAATTATTATTCTAAAGACCTTATTTTTGTGTGTACAACTTACAAATATTGTGCCAGGTTATATTACAAAAAACTGAGAAAAAATATGTCAAAGTTAAAAAACTAAAAAAAATTTTTCGCCGAAACGGTTAATATGATTTCGTTAAAATTTTGCGAATGTACATTAGGCACTATAAATGATGTACTGTCAAAATTTTAATGAGCGATGAGCGAATGCAGAAGTTCGTTCGTCGCATTCTTTTTGGTTTTAATCCAAAGATAGATAAGAGGGTAAAATATCAATATATAACGTGCCGATTGAATTGAATAAGTAATAAGTAGGTATTAGTAATAAACACAAACAAACGTAAAAAAAAAGCGTGCGAAGACGCTTTTTGGTCTGAGGGGAACTAGGAAGCTTTTCTGACAAGCGAATTTGACTCATTTTCTTATATTTCAACCATATGCTTATTTTATGTTGCCGTACCGAAAATTGATCGCACTTTTCAATATCTTAAAAAAACATAGGCATTTAATTTGAAAAACAAACGTTGCATCGATTTCCGGTTAAACAGGAAGTGATACGTTTTAATATGCCAACGGATATACCTAGACCGTAATATCGCATATAAAATGATATTTGAGAATTTTTTTGTACCTCGCGAAATAAAAAAAGGTACTCTGGTGACTCTTTTGTCTCGAACACACTGTATAGTTTCAGGTTTTGCCAAAAGGAGTAGTTTTCACACCTAAACAATTTAACCGTTAACTCTGTTAACTTGCCCCTATACATCAGTACGACTATGAAGTAAAATTGAGTTTTTTACACTAGCTAAATTTGTAATGCGCCATGTACGCATTAAATTACGTTACGGAATATATTAGGAGCATGAAAGCGGCTCCCCAGAGCGTCTGTGCTTGATTCTATGAACACCCTTTGAAACTTCTTCACGCAAGAATTTCTTTCAAGGACCGTACCGCTTTGCAATCTTTATACAAATTACGACAATTATTATCTACAACCAACAACCATTAAAATCCTCAGAAACGTATACGCGCCGTTTTAAACTTGTTACTTAAAGAGAGTGCTACATTTACATCTTGCCAAACTTTGGCATGCTCAGTAAAGCTAAGCAACTAACTTCGTATGATAACCGCATCTTCACTACGACATTATCCTTACCCATTCACACAGTAACTTCAGTTTAAGTTTAACATTAATCGTATGTAAAATTCTCCCTTGCTCTGTGTATGACATTTTTACGCTGGTAAATTTGTAATTAGAAGGGAGATCGAAAGGAACCTAACGGACACATTGAAAATGCTTTCAAATTTATCGAGACTCATCTAAAACATAAATTGTTTGCGTTCGTTATAGGGCCCCCTTTTGATCTATGACCAAGTTTACATGCACAGTATAGTTTCCTTTGAACAAATTAATATTAACCCAAATTTAATTTGATTAAATACGCGTTCAGTATTTATTGTTAACTAACTTCGGTGAGTTTGTTCAAAATAGTTGTTTGAAGGTAAATATCTGGTTAGGACGCTGCTGTGTCGATCGAAAGTTATGGTTTGGGGTTTTGTACTTTCTGTCAAACAGAATTAAAAGGGGGAAGTGATATTAATAGTGCTTTATGTGGAAGTTATAATGGCTATTAAATACAATTAAAGGATGGAATAGCTTGTGGTGTGTCATCACTACGCACATATTTGGACATATACGATGGTGTGTTTACAAAGCAATTTTTCCACATAAACACAGACAGAAAGACAGAAAGTAGTGCTTATAATCTTTGGACAGTTGTACTAGGTGACGAAAATATTTCACCTGCTAGCAATCATCGCTCTCCGGTGTTAAAAGGGTGAAGGACTTTCTTAAATAAACACTAAGTACGTATAAGTTATAGTGTTTAGTAGAAAGTATCAAGAAATATTCACGACAAGTCCACTTAAAATTACATTGAAATTTATCTGAAATTTTAAAACTAATCTGAAATTGTCTTAACATTATCTTGAAGCGGTTTTGGCGACTTTTTTTAAATCATTTAAACCCAAAATTTTGAAATTTTCTAAATATTTCTTTGAAGCTCTTTTGAAATTACTGCCCTGATCCGACTTGATATTCTCTTCTTCTCATAATTACACGAGTAATAACATAATAATATTTTCCGTAAGATCCCAAAATATTATTATCTTGAAAGTTTTTGTAACTTCTCTTGAAAATCTGTTCATATTTTCTTGAATTTCTTTACAAACTTTATAGCAATTCTTTTGTAGGAATTTTCGTTAACGTTTATTCGGCGAACATCCCATGACAATCTGTTCAGATTCGATGGTTATTCTCTTGAACTTTTTGGACCTTATCTTAAGTTTCTTTTTTAATTTTTTGGAATTCGTTTAAATTTTAATTTTTAAGGAAGAGAATCCCATAAGAAACTTAAGGGAAATGGCGGCCGAATTTAATTCTTCATCATAGCCTAAAAGCATACTATTTACTTTCGTTTTTTTATTAAAACCCAGAATAACAGTAGGGAATGCGTGTGCATGTTATTTCGGTTGCATAAAATTAGGCGTCTTTGAGAAAAATTTTTGTCATTTAAAAGTAGACATACGAAATCCTTATGGTTACTTCTAAATGAATAACACTGTACATCACACTCACCGACCTCATTATGTTCAGAAAACTGATAATATTGTCATTAGGTACGAGTAGTTACACAGCAAAATAGGGTAACTATTTTTCACAAAAATTCCATTGTAATTGAGACCAATGTTATAAGATCATAAACACAAATTCTATGCTTGCCGAGATGGTACTTAACAAGCATAAGATTTTACATTACGTACATTGCATAAAAATTTGTGCTTCGTGCCACTGAAGTAGAGTTTAATGGTTTAACAAATATATGAAATATCTCAAATTAAAACACATGACCAAATTGTCGGCAAAAAATTAATCAATAAAGCTGTGTAAAAAATTGAGTGAAAGAGTAACAAAAAATAACATTTTATCTTATGTTCTTCCCAAGAATTGTTTTGGTGGATCCATCATTATTTGGGATGCTACTATATATTTTTATTACATATTATATAACAGGCACAATAATTTGAATCTTCGAAAGAAGTTCTCAAGCAATTCTTGATCCCAAAAAGCTGCTGGCTTTCAAAGAATTTAATATTTTTTCCCAATTTTTTTGTAATCTCAATTTTTGTAGGGCCACAAAGAAAAAGAATCTCTTTTAAAAAACTTATTGAAAAATTTTGTTATTTGAAGAAAAAAAAGTTGTATGACATCACTGCGTTGAAATTCCTGTATACGACAATATTTCAAGTTAAAAAGTAAAACTGGGGGATTACTTACGAAATAAGTAGATAGTTCGTTTCATTTGAATTTTTATCTCAGTGTTGTTCCTTTTAGAAATTTTGTAAATTCTTGTAATTGTAATTCTTGTTTAAATGTTATCGCTATTATAATTTATTCAATTTAGATAAGGTATTAGAAGTAAGGCACATCTGGTCGTTTGGATAGGGGATCTTATCAGGCGAAAATTTATTAAGGCACGTGTTTTGGTGCTGAAGAGATGTTATGAAAAATTCTGGAAAAGTGGGGATGTTTGGTACGTTCCGTCGGTGATTGGCGAGTTATTTGAAAATTTTTAAAGGGGTTTATTTAATGGTGGAAGTTGCGTTTTCTTAAATAATGGAGACAACGCGAATTTGTTTTGTTGAAGACGCAGTTCGTATTTTTTTATAATAAATCTGTGCAGAAGCAAGTTCACCAAAGTTGCGTAAGAAGTTTAACGCGTGTTGTCCAATTACGGAAAAAAAAAGTTGAAAAAGAAACTAGTGTAGTACAGCGAGGCCTTTTGTTAAAGTTCTCTTCTTATTGACAGTTAAAAGTTTATACCGCCTGAACGGCCAACGAAATTTTGTTCATGTTATTTACCAGTATAAAAGATGCTTACATGACGTCGACAATATTAATTAAATTTTGACCAAAAAACGGTGATCGGAATAGCAGCAGCACAAATTAGCACAAACTTATGAGATACTTAGGACTCATAAGGGGCAATTTTCTCGGGGGAATCTTCCGAGAGCAAACCTTTCCGATTAGTATCTCTCGTGGGCGAATCTTCCGGGGCGAGTTTAACTGGACGACAGTTTTATTGGGGGGGTATTTTCCTGGGAAAATTTTCCTTCAATCGTTTGAAAGATCCTCGCCAACTCATTTAACTGCGACACACAGTCAATAAGTTGTAGTTTAAGATCGTCCCGTAGTTGGGTCATATCTGACAGCAGTATCTATCGAAAAAATACGTTTGATATAAATCAATCGGAAAATTTGGTAATAATACCCTTAAGCGATTCTCTGTATTGGAAATTTGTACGGATCAGTTAGCGTAATTCATATTAAATCATATACATGAGTAAACGCAAATGAAAAACAAGCAATCCTGCTATCAAATACTAAAAGATTGAAAGCCTATTCACCGACACCAATTTCGATGACAGTGCATCGGCGATTAATGGACCGAAGAAATGTTGCTGCTGAAGTAACCACCTTCGCAGAAACGGCGTTTTATTACTTTTATTCGATTAATTAGGTTCCCCTTTCAGTAGCAATATTTTTTTCAAAATTGCTTTACGAACTTGCTATCGAGTGAAGAAACACGAGAGTTAATTTCGGGACACGTGCTCCTTTCCCCTCTCTGAAAATACAGAATTGCTGGGAGAAATTCAGGCAATTTCTCTTACAATAATAATATTAAGCCTACTAATCACAAATTGAGATGCGATCAAAGTGGTATATTATCGACTGTTAACAATTAATCTTTTCCAAAATTGTAATTGAAATTAGAAACGCCTGTATCAGAGAACAGTATTAAATTGTCTTACCGAGTGGTAAATGCTAAATTAGTAAATACGTGCAATGAAGCGCCCGGACTGAAACGCGTTCGGTACGCAATTCATTTCTTAGCCCTAAAAGTACGCATCTACCCGTTTTCTAATTGTTCTAATGATTTAAATTATAAAGTGATTAATTACGAGGGCGAAAACGCTTTCCCTTTTAAATCGTTTTCAATACGTCAGCCTTTTGTGAAAGTACGCTTTGTTACAATTGCTGCATGATTTAACTTTATTTTCAAAGGTTTCTGATAAATAGATAATTAGCGTATAGCAATTTATACTGTAGGAGATCAAAAAACAGGTCCTTTACAATGCTCCACAACACCCGTGTCATAAATGGGAATTGAGATGGGAATAATCAATACTCTCGTTATAAAGGGAGTCACTTCCGTTTTAGTGAAAAATTTCTTGTTATAATTAGAGTACTTTGGGAGTACTAGTTGTGTTCTGTAGGAATTAGAGATTTAAGAATTTAATATCAACTCGAGTTATTTAATTAGAAGGAGTAAGGGAAATCAAGTTTATTCATAAATTTATTATAGGGACAGAACCAAATGTTTTTTCTCTCGACATTTAAAAACAGACACAGATTTTTCTCTTGGTATTTAACAACAAATGATCAACAGTCTTTCCCTTGGTATTTAGGAAGCGTACGCGGAGGACATAATAACATCCGAGGTTCTGTGACTAATGAGATTATTTCCGTAGTATAGGGAGGGCATCATTCATCAAAACCTACTCAAAGGTCACGGGATATGATCCACGAGGTATGATTACTCCAGCAGCCACCGCATGTTGTTTTCAGTGACAATAACGGGCTGAACCTTGGGTTGGGTTCGACGAGACGGCCAAGTTTTTCCTCTGTGAAAATTCTGGATAGAGATAGTAATGAAACTGGGCAGATGTAAAACATGTCGATTCGGTGGGGTAAGGAAATTGCTGTTTAGCAGTAAGTTTTTAATTTAAATGTGAAGATAATTGGAACTCAGAAAAACAGCTGTCCTTTGATCCACCATCTCCCTGCAGAGTTCTGCGGTGTTACTTTTCGATATCTCCTCGTACGGTGCCCAATACGTTGTACGAGAATCCACTATTTCACCTACCAGAAAGGAAGAGAAAAAAGTAATATTGAGTATCTTTCCTGTTCCTGGCTACAAATCTTGGATCATTGCCCTAATTGAGTATCTCTAGTTCCTCTGACAATAGAAGCCTCCGTACCTCCCGTGGTGGAGGCACTGCTGCCTCGTTCTCCCCCGGAAAGTATACCGAAGCACACATTATTGTGGCAACACCGGTGCACATTGGCGCTTCGAAGATCATGAACTCTGAAAGAGGAAATGCTGTTAGTTTCGGCTGTACCGCGGCCCTGGCACAATTGTTACCCGTTTCGTAAATCAGAGTCCCTTCAGAATTAGGATAACCCTTGATAAGATACTTACTTGCCCATAGTTTCTCTATGAGGGCCACGTCTAGATTTTATTTGGTGAACATTTTACACACAGAACTTGCCTTCAAAGCAAATCGCTGACTCTTGTCTAAATAATTCCTGGACGTATATTGTGAACCGTGAAGACTATTATTGGGGTGATGTAGTCGAAATTGTTGCGTTGGATTTCATTCCAGCCGTTTCACGTTATGCCCACATTTTGGTTGGGTAACCATTTTAAAATGTGGTCGGTCGATTCTTTCGCCTCTCTCTAAAAGTGAACCCCTCTCACGTTTTGGCAGTTTCGACGTGGTTCCACGGGGTTTTGACTCCCCTTTGCCGTCAAATATCGCTTCTATGATGTTGGTTTTTAATAACTTCAAATGGTCATCAGGGATGGTATCCAAATTAGGGTCTATCGCGAAGATTCCTACTTTGATTCCCTGTAATGCGCCTGGGAAAGATTTTTTTGGAGGTGTGAAAGAACCTCCGCCTTCCTCATTGGAATTGGAAGAATTGGATTCTTGTTTTGTTTTGCAATCACGACTCTAGCGTCGTTTGGGTTGTGCCCAGCAACTATTAGTTTTTTGAACCGCTTGCGAGTAGCTCAACAAAGTTTTGTTTGTGGGTTGGGCTTTAATTGCATGCCCTGCACAGCTTTGTTTAATTCACCTGTCTCTCTTGAAGCTACTGGGACTTTGTGAACCGAAGCTTCGGAGTCCTTATGAGGGTTGATGACTGTCTAGGCTGGTGTCTTCGTGAGAGCCAATAAGGGCCCTCTCGTTGTCGAAGCCTTGATCGGAGGTCTAGCGACTCCTGCGTTACAGCTAGGGTAGTTTTTATATTTAAGTTGGACATTTAGACAGATAGAGTGCCACGAATATTGCAGTTTTATACGGTCACTGGCAGCTTGCCGTTACCAGCAGAACGCTAATTCAAAGTGGGGAGGGGGGGGGGGGCACATAATCATAATCATAATCTTTATTGATCCAATATATCCATTTTTGAATGTAGGACACAGTACCCAGAGTTCGTCTACTCACTCAATTTTTAATAAGATATTATCAAAATAACTTAAAAAATAAATGTAAATATAAATGTGGATGCTGACTCTGCATCCTTTATCATTTTCAAGAAGTTGACTGAACCTAATCATGAATCGTCATAAAATCTTTTTACTTCATGGCTTCTTTACTTATCATGATCTTGTACTGGTACATCTATGTATTCATAACATAATCATATAACTGGGTTCGCGAAATTTTTTGATATTAACCGGAACATTCTTCTTTGTTTGTTAATTAATTTCGATTTTCGACTTATCATCACATCTTTTAATTTGATCACTCATAACGAATTAGCTTGGAGCACAAAAGTTCGAATAGAATCAATAGCAGAATAAAAAGCAACTTCCGTAGTTTATTTTGACATTCATAGTTGTAATGGAAATAATGTCATGGCTTCGGGATTATCACGTATAAATATAAATTCGCGTGGAATTACGCTTAAAGTTTCTTTTGATTCATTGAATAGTCCTTCGAATACCATTCGTAGTCGAAATATTTCTGTTATTTTTGAGGTGCTGTTCCACTCATGCTAGTTACGCTTTTTAATACTAGCATTCGTGGCAGCACCTCAAAAATTATCCACAATACCTCGACTATCATTGTATATGAAAATATGAAGTTTAATATTCTACTGTTTCCTATGAATTATGTTAACAGGGCAGTTAAGTGGTTTGTATATCCGACTTAATTTAAACCTGGTTGTGAAAATATAGGTTTCGGCATCGAGTACATAAACAAAGAAGTGTTACACCTTACTTACAACTACTGTTTGGTGTAACAATAACGAAATGCACGATCGCTCACGGTTTTGCTATAAATTTGGATCTTCCATTGCGTAGATCAAAGGAAGAGCGACAAAGGTAGGTGTTTATATGCGCTAATGGACAGTAGAGAGTAGAGGTATGGCCACATCAGATCATCGAATCTCCCGGGAGACTGCGTTTATTTGCTTATTTTTAGAAAGCTTGATTTATTTTCAATTTCCGGTTAAAAGTCCCTCGCATACCTGCGTATGGCTTTGAACAAACAAATTTCCTCAAATTGTATTAACTGGAGCCGAATAATGATAAATATTTTTCATTAGTTGCCTGAGAATCATTTGACTATTTAATTAAAAAATACAACTGCAGGAGACAGCGAAGAACTATAAAAAACCTAATTAAAAATTTATAATAAACTTATAATGAAATCGTACTCCATTTTAAGATTGCTTGTTCCAATAAATTGCCGAGACTTCATTATGAAAAGCATGGATTGCTCTAATAGCTATTGAAATGTAAGCTATGTTGGAGGATCAAAGTCTATAACTGTGTTTGATCTAGACTCTATCGACTATCAATGGGACATGTTAATTAATATCGTTCTTGATATAACCAAATGATACTCAAAATTATCTACGTAGGAAAATAAAAGACGCTTTAAAGTGACAGAGGACGTACTCTCAGCAACAATTCGGAAATCTATCTACCCTTATCACATCATCCTACAACAACAGTTACGTATTGTAAGTGAAAAACCATCTACATCACCGGTAACTCACAAATTGTGTTCAAACCATAGTCATTGCAAGAAATATGAAACAGTCAACATCAGCCATCAGACCCAAAAACTAAAAGCTAGGTAAATTTGCTATTAAAATAAAGCAGGAAACTAAAACCTAATTATCGACTAGCCGAGCTGTATATACAACGAACCTGCAATCTCCACAGTGAAATTAGCTTTGTGTAAAGTGAGAAGTGCAGACCTAAAGCACTTTTCATGTGTGTGAACAATTAATTTGAAATGAACTCTTGTAAAGCAAGTAAAAATATTTATGTTCCTGTACGTTCGTACCCAGTGTAACGTCGAGTTTGTGCCAACCTTATAAAAGTTTGAACTGTTTACTTTTGAAATAAAAAATTCATTGTGAAAACTTTTGATTTGAACTTTTTACACGAGGAAGTACATAGCCTTTGACTTGTAATAACAAAGCAATCAACGTAAACGATTTGAAACAGGCTGATTACTTCGATAACGAGTTGTTTATTTTTATAAATAAGTTTCTAAATTATTCTGTCAGCAATGTACATCTAGTTAGAGAAGGTTGAATTTGTGATAATGGCTTTTGTAATGAATTCAGTCAAGGCGAGCTCTCGAAAAGATAGTATTTCGCACTGTCGGACTCTAGAAATCACATACATGTAGATTCCTGCCCCGAGTCAACACCAATTATAAATTGAATTCTTTAGGTGACATTCACCTGACCTAGTTACAATCAAATCCGTTTCAATTACTTAGACGTTAACAATTTTTATGGTACAGCTATGCCCCAGGCCATTTCACGTTTTAGACCTATCGATCCTACGCTAGCCGAACGTTTCAATTTAAGCTAAACGTTCCATATTTTCTATAACATGCATCTTTTTAGGTCTTCCATTTGCCAAAAGACATTTAGAAAGAATCATTCCAATTGAATTTATTCATAAATTGTTCTAAGCTGCCAAACGCGCTCTAGTCTGACCTAACCAAATTCTGCATGAAAGTATCTCGTAACTTCCTCTTATTTAATAGATATGGCGGAATAGATCATAACTTCTGCAAAAATATGAAGGAAAGGAGAAAATTGTCAACAACCATCCGCGGTATTTGGCCGGAATCGATTTTATAGATATATTCTACCGAAAGTGAATGCTGCGTAGACTGACATACTGTTAGGAAGACATAAACTTTCGCTTTTAGCATTTCAATATCTGAAGAGATATAGATCAATGTTGATATAAGTTTTTCAACAATGAACGCGTATAAAACTTTTCCTGCGTAACGCAAACGGGCGCTGATATTTCCATCGGAAATCAAATTTTTTATCGTTCCTTTTTATCTCAGCAAGTATAAACCGCTTAATTTTACTTGAGGTTTTGTGTTCGTTTCATATGTCGCTTTCTTCCATCTCTATGCGTGTAATGTGTCGAAACGCAAATCGTAATTTATCGGTTTGAGAATTTTAATCTTCTAAAAAAGGCAACACGCGCGCCTTCCATCTCGAGAATTGAATAACTCAATAAAGAGTGGAAATACTTCTGATAAACCGTTAACAAAGTCGTTTCAGTGTAAGATACGTTTCCCTACAGGCAACGCATAGTAGATGCGTCCCGATTTAATTTGGAATTTCCAGTCCCTATGCGTCCCTTAGAATTTAATTTAAAATTCTCCCAGGCATTCCATAATTGTAAAAATAACTACTGCTTCAGCTTTGTTTACATTTCTAATTAGTTTAGACTTACGTTTTCAGCAGATCTAAAATAATATTTAAGAAATTGTCGGAAACACTTCGCAACGTTGTCAACCCTATTTCACAAGATATATGTTTTAAGACGAGGCGTAGCTGAAAAGTATTGTTAATCAGCGTTGAGCTTAAATTTAGAGCTTTTTACTGGGGTAGGTTAGTTGTGGCCTAACATTTAATTACCAGCACCTCGGACCAAAACTTATTTTTCCTTTCTTGTGCTCGCCGAAGTCGTAATTTTTAAGGAAGCTAGCTTTAAGTTCATGCCACATGTTAGAAAGCTATAAAGTTTATTCGTCGACATAAACACAACAACAGGGGAAAAGTAAACACCTTTTCGTTCCAGCGTTCAATATCGTCCTTTCGTTGCTTTGTATAGGCGCTTTTAATTACGACAGTTGAAAACATTTGAAGTGGACGTTGAATATAAGCTATCGAAACGATACGCAGTGTGTAATTAAACTTCCAGTGCGGAAATTGGCTTTAAAATAATGCTCTTTAGTTACAACAGCGAGAATCGAGAAATCTTTGAAGCATTATTTTGTTAGTGCATTGTGTTACAAATGCCAATAGCACTTTCTCTTTTAACTATGAAATTGCACAAAACTAACGTCAACTTTTCACCTAAGCCCAGATCTTGTTTAAAATTCCCAAGTGTCTCCTGCTATAGACATTTTATATTATTCTTTTGATTCCTTCAATTCTTGATTTTCAGATCGATAAGGTTTCTCCGATTCTTAATTAATCTAAGCTCCAATTCTTTTTATTCTTGTGATCCTTCCGATTCTCGACTTTTTCCGTTTTCAAATTCCTTCGATTATCCGGCTTCTTTAGATTTTCTCATCGGCATCTTCAGAATATTTAAATTCGGCAAGTCTTGCAATCTATTTCAGATTAAAATTCTCCAGTAGTCCATCAATTTTCTTACTTGCTTCAAATTTCTCTGATATATCAGATTCTTTGTCATTTTCCTTTCTACCACCGCCGGTACGTTAGTAAGGTAAAAATGACCCCCCATGTATTTTGCGGAAATACACGGCTTGAAGCACCGGAAATCCGAATCAAACAAAATCTCGAAGTCAGTCGGACTGTCTGTCAATCTATCTGTATGTACTTCTAATTTCCGGCTAAACAGCTGAACAGATTGGAACGAAATTTGGTACACATGTTATTAGACATCAAAGCAAGAGGTAAAATGCTTTTGGGCAGAATCTCGCATGCGCTAATAAAAAAACCTCATTTTTTGACGTTTTTACAGATTATGGCTGAACCAACAAACATATCTTCTTAAACACTGTTCTAACTGAGAAAGTCAAAATTGTGATTGCCCAAACCAGTAAAAATCATAATTTTCTGATCTTATAAATAATGCTAACTGCGATTTTCTTATTACGTACTAAATAGAGCAGGTTTATTTATGTATATTAACTGTAATGCGGCGCGGGTGATATTTGTGCTAGCCACAGACTCGGTCTCTGCAAGAAAGAAAAGCTTACAAAGCCTCTTGGACGTAATACCCCGCACGCAAGCGGTCGATAATTAAAAATAAAAGAAAGATCAAATTACTTACAGTACAATATTCCAAATAATCTCGCGCACAAGCGATATAGGCGCACTAACCACAAACGCTAACAGTTTCTGAATTTCACCTTCTTTTGATCACTGAACTTGATGACAAATCTGGTTCGATGAGTAAGATGAAAAAATGTTCGATGGCTACTGGGACGGTAGAAACTATTAATTTTTAATAAGAAGAGAACCTTAACAAAAGGTCTCACTGTATTACACCGTTTCTTTTTTCAACCCGATAAATCTTTTTCCATAAACGGACAACGCGCGTTAAGTTTCTCGCACAACTTTGGCTGTGCGGTTATAATAAATGACGAACACGCAATTAACAGGAAAAAACAAACACAAATTCAAATGAAACGAACCAACTCTGTGCTCTGTCTTTATCATCTCGCTTGTGTAAATCGGCACTATCACCCCTTCCTTCCATTCTTCCGGTAGTCCTCCTTTCCATATCTTGTTTATTAGTTTCCTCGCCTTGTCTTGGATACAATTTGTAGCGAAAATCCAAGCCCCATTTTTTAATTCATTCCTCCGCTTTCCTTTCTTTTGGTCTCCTTAATTACTGCTTAATGTCTTCTTCTATCTCCTTCTACATCCTCTCTTCCTACTACCTCTAATATAACACCTTCTCTTTTTCCTGCCTTGTAGTACCATAATTAAGTGCCGCTTCTAGCTTTGTATTTTTTTCCCACTTGTTGTGTTTTTCCTTTTTCCTCTGTTTATCCTCTTCCAAAGGTTGTTTTTTGTTTTTCCATTATTTGTTCTTTATATTTTTCAATTTCTTCATCTTTTTTCCTTACATTGCTTTGTACCTTTTTCTCTGTTCTCTCAACTCCTTTCGGTTGTCTGTCCCTTCCGCTTCAATTATCAGTTGTCACGTTATTGCCATTAAAAAAAAGCCTCCTTCATATTTTTACCCCGCTGCACTCTCCCCAATTGCATTTTTTTGTTCTTCTGGTACCCTTTTATAAGTCCCCACAGTGTCGCTGGTCCTCACTGTATCTCTCTTCGTATCTTTCTATTCCTTGATCTTTTTATCTTCGTTTTTAGACTCATTTTCATCGTTCGTATTCATCATACTCTTCCTATTCATTGAATTCTACTCTTTTTTCAGTCTCCATTCTTTCCTTTCTTTTCTCGAATTCTACCGAAATATTGGATTTCTACACCTACCCGAACGGTGCGTACCCAACCATAACGAATTCAGCCGACTCTCAATTTTTTGGAAAAGAGGGGTTATGGCGGGTTATTGGGCGCCATTTCATAACATAACGCTGACGATAGCAACATGTTGCCGACTGTTATCAATACTTTTGTTTATTTCAAACAACAATAAGATTATTGTCCGATCTCAGACGTAATCGAGAACGGCGATCCCTCTACAAGGTTTACCTTACCATAGACATTACCAAGAACCTTACCTTATTTAATAACCAATGCAACTACGTTGTACCAGATGTTTACGAAACACTCCCTCAGAAAACTGGCGAAAAAACCTCGGAAAGAACTGCTTACCTACCTACTCGCAGAACTACAAATGACGTAAGGGACCCACGATTTCGAACGAGAACGCACGAACGTCAAACCACAGAGTATCAAATGTGCGTATTGCGTATGTCCTTTGGCGATTGCACAGTACAACGATTGTGCCTATTTTGCATAGATTGAGGAGAATTCGAGCGGAATGCATAGATTGCACAGATTGCGCCGTTAAATGTACATGTATTGCTCAAGAGTATAGCCCTCGTGCATATGCGCACATCTTTTTCGTTGCCCCTTTTAATTTCGGTCAAACGCATAAATGACATTACTCAGGACCTATTAACTACGAGAACGCGGACAAGTACGAATTAGGGGTATTAGGGGTTGCAATGGACAGTGGTCTACAGAACCAAGTTGGGAGCTCGATGGCCCCAATGTTTGACTGACTAATAATAATAATAATGTCTTTATTGTAATAGGCGTAATTCATCCTAGGTTTGCTTCTTACAGAAACTACATTTAAGGCACTATTTGATCTTACTGTCAGCCGTAGTAAACATTTTAAAACCAACCTCTAACCGGTGCAAGTTCTCTGAAACACTGCAAAACATATTCATGAAGTAATAAAATTAAAATATAATTTATCCTTTCAGCTTGCGTAATTTGCAAACTCTTCGGATTTTTTACGATTCTCTAGTTCATTTAAACTTGTTAGACCCTTTGAATACTTAGGATCCTTGAGCTTATTTGAATCTTTCTGAGCTTCCAGTTCCTTCCGATTTCTCCGCTTCATATTTTCTATTTTTTCAGATTTTTTAGAGGTTATACTGCTATGTGCAATGATAAACTGTCATTAAAAACCATCCACAAGTACCTGTCCAGCTAGATCACCTTACTTCAGGCACAAAACCTTTAAAAGATGTAATTATATAATTATAATTTTTCCGGGCATGTCCAGCCCCCATCAAATCGCGATATTAACGTAAATTTTATTAATGTAAGACAATGCAGCAGCCTCCAAGAGTCCAAATCATTAACTAACAAATTTCTAATTAACACCTCACTTCACCTAAAACTCAGAGCAGAAAAGTAGAAACACTAACTTCGTTGTACAATTAAATAGTATTGGCCCTTTGATGGTGGACAAAACTCCCTTGGAAAACTTCATCGTGGCCGTAAAACCCGCTTCTCCTTAACTCAACTAATAAAAATCACATGAGCTTAACTTGACATTCTTCTACAGAGTTTTATAAGTGATAATTTCGATTTCTCACTTCCGTTCCTCCTTCCTTAACAAAGTACTGCGTCTGCTTACTTCGGCGATAAAACGTGCTTATCTTGAAACTAATTAATTATCTAAATGATAAGTGCTTTTATCGCAAACGATGGGATTTTAATGAGATAACTACGCAAACAATTCCACGTTCCTTATCTAACTAACACAAAATAAAATAAACAATTACAACTCAAAATACACAAAGGAATTATTTCAACAAAACCAAATATCAAATAATACCGATACAAAACAAAAGATATTTTTATACTGAATAAAAATCGACCGGTTTCATGTATTTTTCCAATATTACATAACAACGACAAAAATGAATTTATTCCGTGCGTATGGACCGCTGTGTTTTACTATACATAGGAAATTGTAGAACATGCTACAGATTTCAACCATCGCATAAAAACGTTTGGTAAAAAAAAACAAGTGATGGAAGGAGATACATTATGATACCCGAGAGCCCGATGTACGCCACTTAATCGATGTAACGTATGAGTACGTTAAAAAATGTGCGGTGGAGAGAAACAACTAACGCAAACATATTTTCTAACTAAACCAAATGCTCTGAAGGTCCTAAAGTTTGTGTTTTCCTTTAATCTGTTCTAAAGATCAGGACCACAAGCATGCCCTTTAAAATAGGGATTATTAAAATGCGACCCTTCCCCGTGTTTACCTTAGATCGTGTATCAAGAATGTTGGCTAAAAATCTTTGCGGCTTCTAAATTATTGTGTCCTGAGAAACCTTAAGGCGGAAGCTAATTATACGTGAACGTTTTCTAAAGAGCGCTTCATAGCGATCTTAATGAAGTATCCGATGCTTGCGGTTGCCAGATACAAACTGCTCGCAGGGTAACCCTAACTTTAGAAATTATGCAAATCCGCAAACCAAATACCGAACTAATTCCTTATTTTGTACATGTAATTATGCGAAAGAATTTAAATGAAACCCTTAATGCTCTCGCGTTGGATTACCCAACCGCGCGAGTTACACGTGCGAAGCTTCCCCTGTATTATACGCGAAATAAAAAATTAATGTCTTCCAACACAAACTCCTATTAAAAATATTTTAGGTGCCTTTTTGTTAATTTTTTACCTAAGCTTCGGATTATTTCGATTACTTGAAACAGTCCAAAGTAAGCATACCTGCCTACGATATAAACTGGGATAAAATCGCTACCTGAAATTCTCCCAACCGTAGAGGTTAAATGTATAAAATATTAGCACTCATTAATGTTTTCTGAGGATTAACCCTCTTTTCCAGTATAGTTTTGCACATTCGAGGATTAAATGCCACAAGGAAGATAAATAAATGAATCTACTATAAAGCGAGGTAATATTTTGTTTCGTGTTTGCTCAGAATAATCATTGGCCTTTCTTCGTCGTGATTTATCGTAATTAATAATGAAATACTATTCCGAATTCGTCTAAGAGTGATCTCTCCCATTTCATTACGCCGCTCGTTTCCCCTAAACGTAGCAGTTAATGAGAATTTATTAGATTGATTCAGTTAACTGGTTATTTTAAACTTTTGGAATGTTCAAAACGATTACGAAGTTTTCAACTGTGATTGAATTGTTTCTAAAGCTTTAATCGGCGGGCGTCGAATTCTCAAAGATGCCTTTTTGAACGATGTAATTTCGATAGTCAAAAATTCCACTATAAAGTTTAACGCTTCTCGTTGCTAATTACAATATCAGAGTAGAGACGAGACGTCTAAAGCTGAAATATACCCCGCATTCCGTTATAAGTGCTAGGATTATCGGTGATTTCCTCTAACCATTGTAGGGTGTAATGGGTTGTTGAGAATAATAGTTCCCCATCTTGTCCTGTTAGATATTATGGTAAATTCTTGATAGGGTTAGGGGTTAAAGAATAACAAATAGCACTTCCGTTGAGAGCCCGTATATTTTCTTATATTATCGCATAAAGATTTCACATCTCAAAGACAAGATTCGCTCGCTCGATCTCATTTGGAAAGGACGAAATAAAATGGAGATTAAAATCGTTATCGTAAAAGTAAACGGATTTGTATGATATTAAAACGCACTCATTATGTAAATTTAAATATTGCTGAAGTATAATGTCGCCGAGTATTTACTCAGCATCAAGGAAGCATCCAGAGGTTTTTGTGAACATTTCGGGAAAGAAAGGCGGACTTCTCGTTTTCACTACTTTAATCAAATTGTTTAGGGGAAACGAAAACGGTTAATTTTGGGAGCAACTTTGACTTGGTTATGATGTCTTTATAAAATGTGAAATAACTGTTACACTGTGAGTAAGTGTGCATTTGACCCCGAGCTCATTGTCACCGTTTTACTGGCCTTCGGTTGTCGGCACTCGGCAGACAGGGTTTTTACGCCAGGTGGAGGAATTAAATGTGTAACGAATAGTTACAAAACAAAAGTCAATCAATTACCTACCTGTTCGCTATTTTAAACTTGTAACAGCCTTTCGTTACATAAACCAAATAGTTTATTTTTGTTTTTGTTTACTCAATTAAATCATTTGTTATAATCACAGATAAATTGGGTATTTTATCTGTGTTATAATGTTCGTCAATATTAGATTCCCCAACCTCTAGCTCAATCAGTTAAAGTTAAACAGAAAAAAACCAAACAGGCACTTCCAAGAGAACATTGTTTTCCTTATCAGAAAAATGTTCATTTATCTTTTTCATACAGCGATTTTTCGTGGCTCATCGCAAATCATCAAAATTATGAATTGTGCAGTATTTAAGGAAACACCACCATCAAATAAATTTTCCCCAAGAATTTTCAAATAAACCGCCAACCAACGACAGAATGTGACACCTACCTACCCAATATCAAACGCAAAATTCTTCGAAAATCTGCATCTTTTTATCACCATCAAAACGCGTGCGTTGATTAATTTTCGCCTGAAAAGAATCCTTACGCGAACGAACAGATGTATCTAACTAACACCTTATCTAAATGAAATATATACAACCCCGATAAAATGTAAACAAGAATTACGCATTAACAAAAGTTGTAAAATGGAAAACAACACTGAGATACAAATTCAAATCAAACGAACTAACTTTATGTTTATTTCGTAAATAATCCCCCAAACTTAACTAATAAATGGAAATATTTTTCATATACAGCGTGCCCAGTCATTATTTTTGGTGGTTATGTTAGGATGAAACATCGATTTCGATCAATGGCCGAAAAATGTAACCAAAACAACATGTTGTCAAAGTTCGAAAAGCTACTTTCCGTTTATGTCTTGTAGCCCGTAACGCGTTCTGGATATTTTGCAATCTCAGAATGCGTCGTGTACACAAGCAATCCACCCAATAGCGTTACATTAACCGACTTCGACTTCATTGATATTTCATCAGTTCCGTCAACGTCTGTATTTCTCCGAACTCCTTCTGGTCTAGCATCTGGATCGAAACAAGACTTCTACAATGCAATTGCAAATATATTCTATCGAAAAAAATGTGTTGTAGAACCAAGATGGTTATGTAACAGAAAATGTTACAACAACACTAGAACTATATGTAAAGGTGTTTATTAACATTAATCAAAAGTTCTATATGAAAATTGAAAGTTTATATTAAAATACGCATCGCACTTCAATATTTTTTTGTGGTTTTTAGAGGTAACTCTGCAGAAGGTCTTAAGTTGTCCTATACTACTCCGGTACTTACCTTACGAATTAGGAAAACTGCAGGAAAACCTAATTCGGAGTAGCCGGCGGAATGCTCGAAACTCGTCTAAGGTAATTTCCATCTCTGCCACAGATGAAAAATTCACATCAACCCAGGTTCCAACACCAGACCTCCGGATTTATAGCCCAACGCTCTACCATTGAAGCACAAAATCGGATTTATACCGAAATACCGTCTACATGACGCTGTTTACATAACATTTTCACTCTTAAATTGAACACAAAAACATAATTAGAACCCCCCTTTGAATACATTGGTTTTATGGTTTTTTGATCACTTTTCCAATCGATCTCCTTTAAATAGGTCGGGATTTTCTTTCGACAATCGGACACAATTGCCAAAAAAACAATTCCCTAGTCAAATCGAGATCTAGCATTATACCATACATTCATGACAGAGGAAGAAATCCTATTATTCCTAACCTTTTTCCATTCCTATCTTAACTAACATTAAATAACTCCGTAGTTCCTCAGGTAATTTAGAAAGGCTTTCATTAATAACATTTTATATTAGCGTACCGACCCCAATTCGTGCGCGGTCCCCACTTTTACTTTTATTATTGACCCATCTTCTTTGCACCATAGAATCTGTTCTTTCTCGTCTATAAAATTTACGTTCTCTCCATTATCAGTAAGCGACATTTTATTCCGTTTTTCTTGACTAGTATCTTCTACGGTATCGACCATATTCGTTTCATCTATTCTTTCCGTCTTGACATCAATCATAAGGCATTATTTTTTGTACCCTAATTGGGCGAATCCACTTCCATCACTTCCTCAGTGTCATTTTCACTGTGCTCTCATTTTGTTCTGCAGGTCCAGTTTCCATTACTCCATTTTCATTTACTTTTTTCTCCATTATCATTTGTTTCATATTTTACAGAATTGGAAACTTTTACTTTTCGTTTTCTTATTTTACCTCATCGGATTCCTTTTCACTGTTTTCTAACTTACACACTCACCAATTAGTCTCTTGCACTTTTTAATTATCTTTCGTGTCGCTCTCCTTCGCTTGGATTTGAATCAGTCTCAACCCGGTCCACTTTGAGGTTCGCACCCCTCCGGTAGCCACGTATTTTTCTTCTATAATTTCAGCTTTTTGTTTTTCAATCTCCTCGACTTGCTCCGTTCTCGTTGCCTTTAATTCCGCAATATCTACATCCATTTTCTTATTCATCGCCTCAGTTATTTTATGACCTTCAGGATCTAGACGACCCATTGTTACTGAGCCTTCATCCTCTTGGTAGACATCTTTTTTTAGTTTTTGTTGACACTTATTTTGTAAACGACGTTCTTCTTAAAAATCACCTTCTATTAAAACTCTAGCTCTACTTATGAATACCTACCCCTGTAATTACACGAACGCTACGCCACCCACAAACCATCTGTCCAGCTATAGCTTAAAACGAATCAAAATTAAAACTTAGAATTTTAATCTTTCCTCGTACACATTCGCCATCTGCTAGAAGGAACATTCTAAAACGACTTATAATTACTCAATTTGAGAAACTCGGTGGCCTTGATCAACTTCCGAAAATTCCAAAGAATTTATTACACAACTTTTGATTAACAAATAGACAAATCTGACTCCATCCGGGTCGCACAATGGATTCGAATAAATACCCAATTAATTGTTTGACAATGACAAAAAATTCATTCCAAAACACAATGAAAAACAAAGTAAAACAAAATCTCCGCAAGAAAGAAAAGTTTACAAAGCTTGTTTGGGTACATTACCCCACACTCGGACTGGCGACGAATAAACTACAATGCGTCTAGTTTGCATCCTTTTCGTGTGCTCTATTTTTAAGAATAGATTCTGCAGTTGTTTCTCTTAGAACAGTAATTTTCTCGACAAGGGCAATATTACGTTGAAAACAACGGACTTGTCTGATCAATCCGGCCCTTTATTTTTCATTTCCGCATGTCTAATATACATACTCGGAAAATTGCCAACATCGTACGTACATACATACAGACGGAAAAAACTTTTATTCTTTGAAAGTTGCTTAAAATGATGTAAAACGTCGACATTTTATGAAATTTTAATATGTCCAAAAATCGGTGAGCACAATAGCTAACTAGCTCGTACTAGGAAGTTAAAAATTCGCTCACTCAAAATTATCCCGTTTTACATCTATAAATTACGTCCGTGTTGACCACTTTTCTGTCTATTGAGCAGAATCCCACAATGATTTTCAAATTTGGGGAAAAGTATTTTATATGATTGTGGGAAACCTTGTAATGTTACCACTGATGCAATACATATTGCTGTGTGCAATGGTATGCGGTCAACTACACCTCCCACAAAAAAACTGTCCAGCTAGCTCAAGCATATAATTTCTCCTTGTACACTTCCGGCATCTGCTACAAAACAAAATTCCAAAATTGACGTGATGGACAATGACAAAAATGTATGTCTAAAGCTAAACACATGAAATAAAAAAATTAAAACAAAATTCCTGAAAGGAAAAAAGCTTACAAAGCTGGATTGGACAAATTACCCCGCCCGCAGACGTTCGACAAATTCAATAAAAAAATCTTAACATTACAGGTTTTTTTCTCTTTTAATAATGCTAATAATCTGGCCGTACAAAGGTTTGCGATAACACGGCGCACTTAGTTTCACATACAAACGCTGACAGCAATATTAAACTTCACTTTTGATGAATAGATTACTCCAGGATGACCACATACAGTCAAATTTTAATGATCCTAGAATGCGAGCCCTAGGAGGAAAATTGACAAAAATCGTTTGTTGACGGGTCTGGGGATTCCAAATGTGTTTTTATTTTAGGTCACAAAGGTTCGAAAAATAGGTGCCCTCTATAGGTTAGAATGGGAAAGATGGGCGAAGATTTAGTCCTTAATAAATATCAAACTATCAGCCATAAAAATCTATTTTTCTACTTTTCTTTTTCAAGGGTGATATGAATGAGGTTGCTCACGACATACTCACTCGTTCAGACCACTTCCGTAAAACCTTTCATCGCGAAAACCGAACAGCGGAAGGAATATTTGCAAAGTAATCTACTCAAATACAAGTTTTGAGAAAATATGAAACGGAGTACTGTTCCATTAGAATTTAAATTTAAAGCCCTTAATTCTGCTAAAGGCAGTATATCTTGCATTCGAGTTCACTTTAATATCGCTTATCGATTATAACTAAATTTAGCCAAAGAGTAAGTACAAATGTTCGCTTTGAAGTTTCCAAGTTGAAGGCCGGGCAGCTCAAATCCGTAAAGCGTTCAAATTTTCGCGGCCGCGAGCGTTCCACTTTGGGAGAAACCATATTCTCGATCCTTGAACTAATCTAACGCGATATAATTATATTTGCACAAAAAAGAGAACCCTGCAAGGGTGAAGATGTAGACAAATTATCCGGCTCTTATTAATTAACGTTTAAATTAGAATGTCAAACTCTTGATCAAATTCTTTCCATCCTTCGTTTATTATAATTAATGCGATCCAAACTTATTTGGAGTGATGGATGATTGCTCCCTACGTTTTTTTAGTTTGGTTTTGTAATTAAACTTTTATCTACGAACAAGCGACAGGTTACATTACGCACACTTTTAGAGAACTTTCCAACGAAGTTGGGTGCACTATTGCAGCCGCTTTCTCTGTCCGTCCGTCTGTCCGGTCCGCCCGTCTGTCTGTTCGTCCTTCCGATGCCTTAACTACTACAGTTTTCAATATATTTAGTTCGTTCTTTTTGAATTCCGTAGCTTCTAGCTCTGGCACCTGGCCAAGAAATATCTTAACGATTAATGTGCGCATGCACAGGCGGCTTTTTTACTTATTAATATATTTTGTTCAAATTTTAAGACACTTCTAGTAAAAGCAAACATATCGCATATAGTAAAAAATGGAATTTGGATAACGTTGCTGAACAAGAAAAATAAACATCCTACATGAAGCCAACATCACAAATAGAGATTGTATGAAAAAAGAACTAAAAGATACATGTGCGGTAAATTCACCCAGGAAAATATCGACCCAGGTTCGGTTGCCGTCAACAGAACTCGTCCCTGAAAAATAATCCTTGAGAAATTCCCTTCCGGAACGTTTGCCTCGAAGAATTCGTCCCGGGAAGATTCGTTCTACCTGAAATAGCTTCTGACGAGGAAGTCGCCACAAGACCAATGTATGTTCAAGGAAAACCAAGCAAGAGGATTCCAGTGGGGCCGAGTTTTTGTATGCGGGAAAAATTTCCGAGGACGAGTATTTGCTTTTATTGTCCGCTCCTCCATCGGCGAATATACCGTTTTTTTTGGCGACAAATCCGGGGTCGATTGGCTTTGTGAGCGATCTTATATCAAGGAGGAGGCGGGAGAGCTTTCTGCGCGCAAATATGTCGGTGGAACTTACCGGGTGAATTTTTGTACGATCGTATAACTGAATATTTTACAATTAATTAACAATAAATCTATAACAGTCTAAAAGTTATTTGATTTATAAAAGTTAAAATATTATTTATCCTTCATATATGCACAATTTTAAACAGCGCGAACGATTTATTACTTCGGCGTTGAAATTGGAACTGTTGTGAAACGCAATTCAATTTGCTTATATAGTAAACACGAATGTTCTCGAGTACTCGCGAATGTTTTCGAACATTTTAGAACAAAACACGTCATAATTCCCTGAAATATTGCGTTCGATGACTAATCTTTCATGACCGCCTCAGTATCCTCGAGTGTCACCATCTACTAATAAATCCATTGATTAACGAGTAGTAATGACCGTGTAAGATAGCAGGTTATACTGAACGTATGCCGATATCAAAATCGCTCATTTCAACCAAAAAGGTGATCGATTGTTGACGATGAATAGATACCGTGCTGATATTTAGGTGCAAGATACATAAAAAAGGTATGTGGTTTTAAAATAAACCACCCCATAAATTACTTTTGCTCCTTTTACGAAGTATATAATACTCAATGTGGAAATGACTTTTGAATTGTATAAAATATTCGATGCTACGGTTTGGAAAGATACAGATTCGTGTATAATAGCACATAAATGGCGACCCATTTAATAACTCGACTGCAAGTAATATGTTTCTGTGGAAACATTGCAATTCTAAATGTAAGTGTCCTGTAATCCCATTTAACTGAATCTGACGAGTACAACATAGATGTACTTACAGATTTATCTGAACGTAACTTTGAATTGATATTATAGCAGCCTTTCTTCTCCTTCCTCGTCGCCTTTCGATTACTAACTTGATCCCTTTCTATTTATTAAATAATCTCACCGTTAGTATTCTACTGCTAAAATAGAAAAAATTATCACCAATCTAAAACCATTTAGCATTGCAACCGTACAATCAATTTAAAGGAGTCAGTAGCCGTGGTACGAAGGTTTACAGGATTACACAGTGTACATGTAGTCTTAACTGTCGCCATTTTCGCGATAATCTCTCGCTTATCAACTGAAGCCTTATCGGGCCTACCGTTGTACTCGAGCTTCAAATTAATCTCTTATAAGAGGGAATCCCCTCTAATTCCACTCCTTTCTTCCAATAAAGTGAACGTGCGAAAATCGATTGTTAAGTATAAAATATAAATGCACTCGCGGTAACGTTAATTACCTTTGTAAATTCGCTTTACGTTCATTGCAGAACTTTTTTATCTGCGTTTATTTGTGTGTTATTGTCCAAGTTCTACTTCTGGTGTTAAATCGTTAATAGCACAAAAGAAGCGCGGACAATTAAACAGCTTACAAAGGCCCCTCGTTCGCTGAAATTAATCAAGCTAACTTTTATTTTATTTGAGAAGCTTACCTCATATCTGCAGTAATTGTGTAGAAATTGAGCTTATTAAAAGTCATAGCAGAAACTTTGCCTCTTCACAACTTGAACCGTGAGTACCTAAACAAGGGATGTTTCTGAAAACAAAAGGGTGGCACTAAAATAATCCAGTCGTAAAATGTTGCTGAGGATATTATTCACAACAAAAACACGGAAATAAAGTCAACCCGGCAACGTAAAAAAAATGGTCACCCGAATGATTCCCTCCAAAACTAAACAAGATCCCGCTTAAATTTGAAAAGTAGCACGTGATAAGACATCTAAGGCAGGGCCCACTTACGTTAGTTGTAAACAACGCTACGACCTGAAGTATACTAGGGAAGGAACGTAAAATAAAACACTGAAATTGTGAAAACTTTGTTTAATAATGATCATTATCGTTAAGATTGTACATTAATGTAAGCAAAGCAAGCAAAGCCAAAAGGTGTCGTACTCTCGCAAAAGTAACTGCCAAGGGTAAAAAGAGTACGACGGAGAAAAACCTCGCAGTTTGATTAATACAGTCCAAAAGTTAGTTAACAAAATAAATTGTAAAATTATCAAGTTTATGCAGTGGTTAACAAAGATAGTAAATGGATATACACCAAGTTGGTTACACGCATGGTTATAACAAATTTTGGGAACAATGGGTCAAGTTAGTAAGTACCTAAATTCTGAGCAAGGGTAAAGAGTACAGGATGTGACTCATCTTTGGTGCAATAAACTCCTTGAGTAAGATGGAAAATTACATGGCCTTGTAGGCAAATTCAACTAACGACAAGATATGTGGAAATTAGCGAATCGTAACTCATTTATCACACATAGATTCTAAACTGAAGGGTTTTGATTAGCATAATCTTGCCCACGCAATATAGATAACTCGCTCCTCGTTCGGGGTTTCGAGATGTTAGTTACAAACAACAAGTCAGTACACACACAAACAACTCGGTAATTTCCACATATTAAAATAAAATGATCAAAGTGTATATGAATATGTTACTTCTGACCAACACCATGTAAACAAAACATAAACATAAATTAAGCAAGCATTACACCAAAAACGTAAACGATTACAAACAAAAGGATAACGGTATCAAATATCTGAATCTGCATTAAGGTTAAATCAAGTAAATTTTAAGAACAAAGGTTGAAACTCACAAAAATATAAAATGCTGCATACAAAACACAAATGCAAAGATTATTACCTGCATTAAATAACACAAAATATCAAAATACATTTATAGAGCGACGAATCCAGAAGAACTGTAACCCACATTCGTGCTCTCCAGATGGCGCAAACAGCTTTCCCCTTCTAAAAATTGCATGGTTACCAACTCAAAAATGTCCGCATCGTCGTAAGTTGTATATACAGGGTGGAACATCTCCGTCTTAAGCGCATTTTCATTCTGAGCGATGTAAATCGCTCTATCGAAGGAAATGGCAGGTAGAGCGAGTATATTCTAGCGAACAGGATATCACATATAATCATGGAAAGAGTGCTAATCACACAAACGCTTAAATGTAAACGTTACTCGGAAATCTGAGTCATTTTTAAGGTCCTTGGAGAAGGAGGAGGAAGAAGAAAAAAATTTCTTTGATTGCAATCGCGCCGAAGAAAGCGACACCTACTTCACATACCTACATCATACCTACTGGTCGAAATAATCGAAGACTACCTTATTTTCCAAACACCCGTAGCAAAATACTTGGTGACTGTTCCGACCACAAGTTAACAAAGTGACGATGAAAATAACAATTAATGGGAAATGAGAGGTTTGGGAAGTTACAAGTAGGCCATGAGGAAGTAAAGCGAGTGGAAATTGCTGTGAACGTGAAAAAGAATGAGTTATCATCATTAGATTTTTGGCTATTTTCATTGTTTTTTTAATTTTAGGGCTGAAAGGTCCATTTTAAGTACATCTAGCTCATTAAAATCAAACAGGTAGTCTTTTTTATTTTATACTAGCTGACCCGACGGACGTTGTCCTCTTTCCTAGCTATGCATACCTAATCAATTTGAACTGGAATAAATAATAACAAAAAATTATTTCGAGAAATTCGCTATGCCTAGAGCCCCCTCCCCCTGCGCATGCGCGAGTCTGCCCTTTTATGTCAAAGAATATGTGTAGCAAATTTGGTTGCAATCGGTTCAACCGTTTAGTCGGAAAAGAAATTTTGACACACTTGCCCAAAAATCTCCCCATCTCTCCCCAAAATAATAAAAAATAAACGCACTCACTTCTACGTTGCTTTTGGCGATTCAGAGCTAGCAACGTACCTTTTTTTTGCTGCGCCAAATGCCGTAATTTGAAACCAATTGTTTTATTTCTGCATATGAGTAAAAAATGTATAGAATCTGGCCCATTTCCGCAAACCAAGGAAGGTAGTGGCTCTGGTGGCGGTACCAATGGCGTCAATTTCGCTTGGCCATTGGCGCAACATAATTCCGGGGCTTCAGTTTTAAACTTAAAAGCCTTGCAATGTGGACATACAAAGTTCATTGGTCTAATAGCAACGATTTACTGTAAACTGTAATTGATTGTTACGTTGTAATTAAATGCAGCTCGATAGGGATTAAAGGGTACATTTCTGCGTTGTTCATATCGATTTCGTTAACTTCGTTTCCCGCTTCCGTCAGTTTGACTTACTCGTATATACCGGGTGGTGCACGGTAAATAGGAACAAATTTCTGTTATTAGTAGCAATAGCCATGACTTTTGTTGTTTTATGAATTGCTATACTAATAACAGAAATGTTGACATTTATTTTTAAATTTGCGGGTATACCAAAAGCTTAATAGAACATGTAAAAACAGTTTTGTATGCACCTTTTAATTCTGAACAACTTTAAACTCTACAGTTTTTTCTGTAAAATATACAGGAGGGCAGAATATAGCATAAAACTAATTTCCCATGTTAAATCCCTATTCCTACTTACCGTGCACCACCCGGTATGTTTGACTTGTAGGATTACGAATTCTGCGACCTAAGTTGGTACCTACCATGTTGGTACGTCTAATTAGTAGCATCTTGAAAAAACTAAAATTCAACTGAAAATAGAAATTAACTCCCTAGTGTTTCTGTATAACTATGTATACCACGTGTTTAGTCTATCAACACTTACCAAAAATGAATATTGGGTTATGGTACCTATAGCAAACTTTTAATATAAAAGGCGTGAATGCGTTGAAATAACATCGACATTTCGCAAAGAACTCACTGAAATCTGGATAAACTTTCCGATCGAATTGACAGCACACAAATTAATTTTTTGACGGATATATGCCGATCGATGTAGCTGTTAAAGTAATTGCTGCCGCACCGTCAAACGCGCGATGTTTAAATAGTCGTTAAGTTTTCTCCAATTTTCTAATTTTCTGCGCGATTTTCTTAGTTTTTCTTGCCGTAAGAACCTTCTACACAGTATTAGAAAACTTTTAAAAAAAGATGAATGAAATCGGTAAAGTCGTTCTAAAGTTATTGCGTGACCAGAAAAAACAGGGGTTCATTTTTATATATAGAGATTATTTATTTTTTCCTTTATTTTTGAGTGGGCGGGGTTTCAGCAACCCAACCCACTATACATTTACAAATATCCATACCCGGACCCGGATTCGAACCAGGGACCCTTATTAGTACCGCAGTCTAGCTTCAGAGACTCACTCCCCCCCCCCCTTCCCTTCCCCAAATCGTTATACCTTAACTTGGTTTGTATTGTCATAGGGTCGTTAACCTTTGGACCTTTCACCTTCAAATGAGACTGGCACTAGAACATCGCCATTTTATGCGGAGTTCACTTAGGTTCGGCTTTATATGACACAAAAATTGAGTATTGCTCTTGAAAATAAAATATACCAGAAAATAAGAGTCATTGACATCGAAACCTCGACACATTGACCTTTGATGATCTTAATCATATTTTTGATTAGATTGAGTGACAGTTCATTTTCTCTAAGGTGCCTCTTTGCTGCAATAGAAACACGTAGTAAATTGGGTTGAGGGGAAACAATCCTGCCCCATTAACCCCATTAAATCGCAAAAACATCTTCGTATTGATAGGAAATATTCGACTTCATTTATAAATTGTTGAAAAAATCGAGACGACGAGAGACGATGAGATATTCAAGATGATTTTAATAAAAAATAAACGTACAGTTTTTTATAACAGTCAACAATCAAATCTTTTTATTTGACACACTGAAACCTTGATCTAACGAATTTAATGTTTTTCTTTTCAACATAAATGAAACAAATGCAATGTATAATGGATCACCGTCAGTACATGGTAACTGTATTTTTATAAACATCATGTACAATAAAAATAAAACGAACTACAATAGGTACGTTAACATGTTAAGAATTTGCGAGTATTCATTCTAATGGCACTCAGTGTGCACCTACACCAACTTGATATAAAACGCGAGTAGGTGGGTAAATCTCCTTTACATAAATATACAATATTAAACAGCGCTTGGGCATAAAATTATCTTCAATAGTTTTTTAATTATACAAGTACGGTACAACGCTAGTTCAAATATAGAACGAGGCAAACAACAGATGGTAATCAGTAAAACTACAACGTTATAGAATAATTGTTCATAAATACCTTTATGGGTGATGCGCCAAAAGTTTTAGATACGTTCTGGTCACGGATTTTTCAATCAGAATGGAGATTATTTTCCCTTCAGGTCTGCTCTGCATGGACCGGCTGTAGACTTTTCGTTGAGATCGTTTCTTCGACTGGGAATTGAAATGGACCCTTTAACTGTGCTCTGCACGGACCGGTTATAGAATTCTGCGCCGTGGAAGTTTTCAACTTCCTTGCCTTTTCCTTGGAAAAGTGGCGGAAATCTTCGCTCTCAACGCGAAGATGGTTTCTTGGTCTGGACTTAATTTCCTTCTTGGGAATGCGCCTGGGCGGTTTAACTTGGAGAACGTACAACGCGCTTTGCGAAAACGACCGGCGCAGGTGCGGCACTGTGTAATGCCGATTAACAAATGGTCCTTTCCCACTATTTACACTCATAATTATTGGTATCCTCCTTGTAACATCTGACAATAAACGATTTTATCTTAGAACGATGAATGGTTCAAACAGTTAACTCCGTGCTATCATAAGCTTTTTTGTCATTGAACATTCGGTTGCTACAGACGTATTTAACACGTTCTTCTCGCTCTTATCCAAATATGCACATGTAATGCAGTATAAATATTAATTTACTCTAGATACATCTGAAATGAAATTGCTTTTCTAACCGCGCTTTCTTACTTTATATTGCTAATTCCTTTTTAGCTTCCTTACGGTTAAATGAAAAACCAACTTGGTTATGAACAAATGAAATAATTAATTTGCTTAAAATCCTAAACACACATTCACACACACACAAAGTAACTATATTCTTCCATTACGCATTTTCTACTATATTGTACATTACGGAAGTCTTGTTACAGAACTACAGATACCAAACATTCAATCTCTTGACCCAAACTCATTTTACAAAACTACGTTGCTTGTATTAGTTTTCTGAACTGGAACGTCCGTACCGGATTTATAACCATTTAGTGTACAACTAATAGGAGCTTTCGCTTAATCATTATTCATCAAATCATCACAACACTTTAAAGGGTTGGGTATTAATTCGACCAATCAGTGCTAATGTGTATGTATTTTGGGAACACTTTAATTTAATTTCATAATGGAGAGCTTTCCTAATCCCCTAAACTAGAACTTCACCTATTAGTAGTTTCGCAATCCAATTGTGGCTTTATCAGCTTGCATTAATGTATCCTACGAAAAAACAAAGTCATCTGTCACTATCACGACACAATTAATGGTCTGAAACCTGATGGACTGTTAAGCTCACATTTCTCCCTTTCAAGTGATTGATATTGTAGCATTTAACCCCTTCAGTGTACACTTCTCGACTCGACTTACGCCTCCGTCGAATTTAAATTGAGCGAAATTCTAATATTAATAACATACATTTTCAACAGGGAGATAGGATGTAATTTAACTTACTGATATAAAATTTACCTCCACCGCCTGGGTCCGCATAACTTGTATCTAATTAAGTGTCGTTCAGTTTCAACGCTTTTAATACATCCCATCAGGCCAAACAAACAAACACGAAATTGATTCAGAGAGAAGCAATTTTTAATTATCAACGTTAGTAATCTTTTCCACTTTGCGGCGCGTGTTGAATTAAATTTTGAATAGAATTCACTTGATGGTCACGTACGGCTTAAATCTATCAATGGGTTTTAATTAGGTCTTTTCAAATTGCAGATGAATGTGGAAATTTTAAAACATTGACATAAGCCGGAAGGGTTTACGTAACTATTAATTAATGTAAACTCGTGGATTACCGTTTGAGTGTGTATTTCGTCAGGGAATAATAGAACGAGGAAGGTAAGGGGCTGTGTATGTACCTATTTAGATTGCGGTTGATTGAACCTTCATTCCTAAATTGTAGATAAACACCAGGATATGGTGGTTAAATTTCTAATTAATCTGCTTTGCAACTTTGTGACAGGTTTCTGAAATGATCTCGCTAGAAAAACTACACCTCAGAAAGTCAGAACTCTTTTAGGCGTTTTAGCGATAGACCACATTCATTGAGCCAATTGTAGCTTCAAGCTTCTGGTTGATTATTGCCGTAAGGCAAATGGTAGACACAATATCCAGTACGAAAAAATTCAGTGGATACCAAATAAGCGTTATTGAGGAACACCTTCTCAGCTATTATGTTCTTAAATACAAATTTTACTTTAGAAATTATCGTACTCACTAAGATCAAAGCAGTAAACGATTTTTTGACAGACACCTTTCCACTTACCGTATTCAAGCACCCTTTCTTTAGAAATTGGTTCTTAGGCTTACAGGACAGTTTTAGAAATTTAGGAATTGTAGAGTAACGGACCGCCAGAAGCAGTAAATTGGAAATAATTTACTGCAGAAACGTGAGACATTTGTTCATTCCATTTGTACTAAATTACACTGCCATATCTAAAAACACCTATCTGGGTTTACACATATGCTTCATTTGTGTGAAATTTAATTCAAATTTAGTGTAAACAATCATTAAAATGTAGAACATTCTATTTAAAATATCAGTGTAGGTATGCTAATGCCAAAAAGAATCGCAGCGCATAGCAAATTGTGAATGTTTGTTATAAATTAAACTTATTGAGTTACCTATACCAGTATAATTTCTATATGTGGAAAACCGTGGGTCCATTTTTCCCATTAATTCCTTGTACTGAACTCACGCCGTGCTTAATTGTGACAATTCCAAAATTAGCTACATTTTTGCGTGTAATAAACAAAAATAGTAAGATCTGGTCGGGGGCAACGACATTCCTTTTGT